>NW_027445665.1:0-323508 GCF_035582795.1 Mycteria americana
CGTCCAGAGATTGCGCCCACAGGAAAGCTGCCAGCACTGAAAGCTCTAGCTGGTTTTCACTGTCCCTTGGAACTGCATTCGCTGCCACACAGACATTCGCGCTCAGCCATAGCATTGCTTGGTAAGGGGGCAACACTCTGTATCTCTCTCTGGCAGAGCCCGGCTGCCAATTGGAAACGTGCAGAGATTGCGCCCACAGGAAGCTGCCAGCACTGAAAGCTCTAGCTGGTTTTCACTGTCCCTTGGAACTGCATTCGCTGCCACACAGACATTCGCGCTCTGCTAAAGCATTGCTTCCTAATGGGGCAACACTCTGTAACTCTCTCTGGCAGAGCCCGGCTGCCAAATTGGAAACGTCCAGAGATTGCGCCCACAGAAAGCTGCCAGCACTGAAAGCTCTAGCTGGTTTTCACTGTCCCTTGGAACTGCATTCGCTGCCACACAGACATTCGCGCTCTGCTAAAGCTTTGCTTCGTAATGGGGCAACACTCTGTATCTCTCTCTGGCAGAGCCCGGCTGCCAAATTGGAAACGTCCAGAGATTGCGCCTACAGGAAAGCTGCCAGCACTGAAAATTGTAGCTGGTTTTCACTGTCCCTTGGAACTGCATTCGCTGCCACACAGACATTCGCGCTCTGCTAAAGCCTTGCTTCCTAATGGGGCAACACTCTCTATCTCTCTCTGGCAGAGCCGGCTGCCAAATTGGAAACGTCCAGAGATTGCGCCCACAGGAAAGCTGCCAGCACTGAAAGCTCTAGCTGGTTTTCACTGTCCCTTGGAACTGCATTCGCTGCCACACAGACATTTGCGCTCTGCTAAAGCATTGCTTCCTAATGGGGCAACACTCTGTATCTCTCTCTGGCAGAGCCCGGCTGCCAAATTGGAAACGTCCAGAGATTGCGCCCACAGAAAGCTGCCAGCACTGAAAGCTCTAGCTGGTTTTCACTGTCCCTTGGAACTGCATTCGCTGCCACACAGACATTCGCGCTCAGCTATAGCATTGCTTGGTAAGGGGGCAACACTCTGTATCTCTCTCTGGCAGAGCCCGGCTGCCAAATGGGAAACGTCCAGATATTGCGCCCACAGGAAAGCTGCCAACACTGAAAGCTGTAGCTGGTTTTCACTGTCCCTTGGAACTGCATTCGCTGCCACACAGACATTCGCGCTCTGCTAAAGCATTGCTTCCTAATGGGGCAACACTCTGTATCTCTCTCTGGCAGAGCCCGGCTGCCAAATTGGAAACGTCCAGAGATTGCACCCACAGGAAAGCTGCCAGCACTGAAAGCTCTAGCTGGTTTTCACTGTCCCTTGGAACTGCATTCGCTGGCCCCCACACAGACATTCGCGCTCTGCTAAAGCATTGCTTCGTAATGGGGCAACACTCTGTATCTCTCTCTGGCAGAGCCCGGCTGCCAAATTGGAAACGTCCAGAGATTGCGCCCACAGGAAAGCTGCCAGCACTGAAAGCTCTAGCTGGTTTTCACTGTCCCTTGGAACTCCATTCGCTGCCACACAGACATTCGCGCTCAGCCATAGCATTGCTTGGTAAGGGGGCAACACTCTGTATCTCTCTCTGGCAGAGCCCGGCTGCCAAATTGGAAACGTGCAGAGATTGCGCCCACAGGAAAGCTGCCAGCACTGAAAGCTCTAGCTGGTTTTCACTGTCCCTTGAACTGCATTCGCTGCCACACAGACATTCGCGCTCTGCTAAAGCATTGCTTCCTAATGGGGCAACACTCTGTATCTCTCTCTGGCAGAGCCCGGCTGCCAAATTGGAAACGTCAGAGATTGCGCCCACAGGAAAGCTGCCAGCACTGAAAGCTCTAGCTGGTTTTCACTGTCCCTTGGAACTGCATTCGCTGCCACACAGACATTTGCGCTCTGCTAAAGCATTGCTTCCTAATGGGGCAACACTCTGTAACTCTCTCTGGCAGAGCCCGGCTGCCAAATTGGAAACGTCCAGAGATTGCGCCCACAGGAAAGCTGCCAGCACTGAAAGCTCTAGCTGGTTTTCACTGTCCCTTGGAACTGCATTCGCTGCCACACAGACATTCGCGCTCTGCTAAAGCTTTGCTTCGTAATGGGGCAACACTCTGTATCTCTCTCTGGCAGAGCCCGGCTGCCAAATTGGAAACGTCCAGAGATTGCGCCTACAGGAAAGCTGCCAGCACTGAAAATTGTAGCTGGTTTTCACTGTCCCTTGGAACTGCATTCGCTGCCACACAGACATTCGCGCTCTGCTAAAGCCTTGCTTCCTAATGGGGCAACACTCTCTATCTCTCTCTGGCAGAGCCCGGCTGCCAAATTGGAAACGTCCAGAGATTGCGCCCACAGGAAAGCTGCCAGCACTGAAAGCTCTAGCTGGTTTTCACTGTCCCTTGGAACTGCATTCGCTGCCACACAGACATTCGCGCTCTGCTAAAGCATTGCTTCCTAATGGGGCAACACTCTGTATCTCTCTCTGGCAGAGCCCGGCTGCCAAATTGGAAACGTCCAGAGATTGCGCCCACAGGAAAGCTGCCAGCACTGAAAGCTCTAGCTGGTTTTCACTGTCCCTTGGAACTGCATTCGCTGCCACACAGACATTCGCGCTCTGCTAAAGCATTGCTTCCTAATGGGGCAACACTCTGTATCTCTCTCTGGCAGAGCCCGGCTGCCAAATTGGAAACGTCCAGAGATTGCGCCCACAGGAAAGCTGCCAGCACTGAAAGCTCTAGCTGGTTTTCACTGTCCCTTGGAACTGCATTCGCTGCCACACAGACATTCGCGCTCTGCTAAAGCATTGCTTCCTAATGGGGCAACACTCTGTATCTCTCTCTGGCAGAGCCCGGCTGCCAAATTGGAAACGTCCAGAGATTGCGCCCACAGGAAAGCTGCCAGCACTGAAAGCTCTAGCTGGTTTTCACTGTCCCTTGGAACTGCATTCGCTGCCACACAGACATTCGCGCTCTGCTAAAGCATTGCTTCCCAATGGGGCAACACTCTGTATCTCTCTCTGGCAGAGCCCGGCTGCCAAATTGGAAACGTCCAGAGATTGCGCCCACAGGAAAGCTGCCAGCACTGAAAGCTCTAGCTGGTTTTCACTGTCCCTTGGACTGCATTCGCTGCCACACAGACATTCGCGCTCTGCTAAAGCATTGCTTCGTAATGGGGCAACACTCTGTATCTCTCTCTGGCAGAGCCCGGCTGCCAAATTGGAAACGCCCAGAGATTGCGCCCACAGGAAAGCTGCCAGCACTGAAAGCTCTAGCTGGTTTTCACTGTCCCTTGGAACTGCATTCGCTGCCACACAGACATTCGCGCTCTGCTAAAGCATTGCTTCCTAATGGGGCAACACTCTGTATCTCTCTCTGGCAGAGCCCGGCTGCCAAATTGGAAACGTCCAGAGATTGTGCCCACAGGAAAGCTGCCAGCACTGAAAGCTCTAGCTGGTTTTCACTGTCCCTTGGAACTGCATTCGCTGCCACACAGACATTCGCGCTCTGCTAAAGCATTGCTTCCTAATGGGGCAACACTCTGTATCTCTCTCTGGCAGAGCCCGGCTGCCAAATTGGAAACGTCCAGAGATTGCGCCCACAGGAAAGCTGCCAGCACTGAAAGCTCTAGCTGGTTTTCACTGTCCCTTGGAACTGCATTCGCTGCCACACAGACATTCGCGCTCTGCTAAAGCATTGCTTCCTAATGGGGCAACACTCTGTATCTCTCTCTGGCAGAGCCCGGCTGCCAAATTGGAAACGTCCAGAGATTGCGCCCACAGGAAAGCTGCCAGCACTGAAAGCTCTAGCTGGTTTTCACTGTCCCTTGGAACTGCATTCGCTGCCACACAGACGTTCGCGCTCTGCTAAAGCATTGCTTCGTAATGGGGCAACACTCTGTAACTCTCTCTGGCAGAGCCCGGCTGCCAAATTGGAAACGTCCAGAGATTGCGCCCACAGGAAAGCTGCCAGCACTGAAAGCTCTAGCTGGTTTTCACTGTCCCTTGGAACTGCATTCGCTGCCACACAGACATTTGCGCTCTGCTAAAGCATTGCTTTGTAATGGGGCAACACTCTGTATCTCTCTGTGGCAGAGCCCGGCTGCCAAATTGGAAACGTCCAGACATTGCGCCCACAGGAAAGCTGCCAGCACTGAAAGCTCTAGCTGGTTTTCACTGTCCCTTGGAACTGCATTCGCTGCCACACAGACATTCGCGCTCAGCCATAGCATTGCTTGGTAAGGGGGCAACACTCTGTATCTCTCTCTGGCAGAGCCCGGCTGCCAAATTGGAAACGTCCAGAGATTGCGCCCACAGGAAAGCTGCCAGCACTGAAAGCTCTAGCTGGTTTTCACTGTCCCTTGGAACTGCATTCGCTGCCACACAGACATTCGCGCTCTGCTAAAGCATTGCTTCCTAATGGGGCAACACTCTGTATCTCTCTCTGGCAGAGCCCGGCTGCCAAATTGGAAACGTCCAGAGATTGCGCCCACAGGAAAGCTGCCAGCACTGAAAGCTCTAGCTGGTTTTCACTGTCCCTTGGAACTGCATTCGCTGCCACACAGACGTTCGCGCTCTGCTAAAGCATTGCTTCGTAATGGGGCAACACTCTGTAACTCTCTCTGGCAGAGCCCGGCTGCCAAATTGGAAACGTCCAGAGATTGCGCCCACAGGAAAGCTGCCAGCACTGAAAGCTCTAGCTGGTTTTCACTGTCCCTTGGAACTGCATTCGCTGCCACACAGACATTTGCGCTCTGCTAAAGCATTGCTTTGTAATGGGGCAACACTCTGTATCTCTCTGTGGCAGAGCCCGGCTGCCAAATTGGAAACGTCCAGACATTGCGCCCACAGGAAAGCTGCCAGCACTGAAAGCTCTAGCTGGTTTTCACTGTCCCTTGGAACTGCATTCGCTGCCACACAGACATTCGCGCTCAGCCATAGCATTGCTTGGTAAGGGGGCAACACTCTGTATCTCTCTCTGGCAGAGCCCGGCTGCCAAATTGGAAACGTGCAGAGATTGCGCCCACAGGAAAGCTGCCAGCACTGAAAGCTCTAGCTGGTTTTCACTGTCCCTTGGAACTGCATTCGCTGCCACACAGACATTCGCGTTCTGCTAAAGCATTGCTTCCTAATGGGGCAACACTCTGTATCTCTCTCTGGCAGAGCCCGGCTGCCAAATTGGAAACGTCCAGACATTGCGCCCACAGGAAAGCTGCCAGCACTGAAAGCTCTAGCTGGTTTTCACTGTCCCTTGGACTGCATTCGCTGCCACACAGACATTCGCGCTCTGCTAAAGCATTGCTTCGTAATGGGGCAACACTCTGTATCTCTCTCTGGCAGAGCCCGGCTGCCAAATTGGAAACGCCCAGAGATTGCGCCCACAGGAAAGCTGCCAGCACTGAAAGCTCTAGCTGGTTTTCACTGTCCCTTGGAACTGCATTCGCTGCCACACAGACATTCGCGCTCTGCTAAAGCATTGCTTCCTAATGGGGCAACACTCTGTATCTCTCTCTGGCAGAGCCCGGCTGCCAAATTGGAAACGTCCAGAGATTGTGCCCAAAGGAAAGCTGCCAGCACTGAAAGCTCTAGCTGGTTTTCACTGTCCCTTGGAACTGCATTCGCTGCCACACAGACATTCGCGCTCAGCCATAGCATTGCTTGGTAAGGGGGCAACACTCTGTATCTCTCTCTGGCAGAGCCCGGCTGCCAAATTGGAAACGTGCAGAGATTGCGCCCACAGGAAAGCTGCCAGCACTGAAAGCTCTAGCTGGTTTTCACTGTCCCTTGGAACTGCATTCGCTGCCACACAGACATTCGCGCTCTGCTAAAGCATTGCTTCCTAATGGGGCAACACTCTGTATCTCTCTCTGGCAGAGCCCGGCTGCCAAATTGGAAACGTCCAGAGATTGCGCCCACAGGAAAGCTGCCAGCACTGAAAGCTCTAGATGGTTTTCACTGTCCCTTGGAACTGCATTCGCTGCCACACAGACATTTGCGCTCTGCTAAAGCATTGCTTCCTAATGGGGCAACACTCCGTAACTCTCTCTGGCAGAGCCCGGCTGCCAAATTGGAAACGTCCAGAGATTGCGCCCACAGGAAAGCTGCCAGCACTGAAAGCTCTAGCTGGTTTTCACTGTCCCTTGGAACTGCATTCGCTGCCACACAGACATTCGCGCTCTGCTAAAGCTTTGCTTCGTAATGGGGCAACACTCTGTATCTCTCTCTGGCAGAGCCCGGCTGCCAAATTGGAAACGTCCAGAGATTGCGCACACAGGAAAGCTGCCAGCACTGAAAATTGTAGCTGGTTTTCACTGTCCCTTGGAACTGCATTCGCTGCCACACAGACATTCGCGCTCTGCTAAAGCATTGCTTCGTAATGGGGCAACACTCTGTATCTCTCTCTGGCAGAGCCCGGCTGCCAAATTGGAAACGTCCAGAGATTGCGCCCACAGGAAAGCTGCCAGCACTGAAAGCTCTAGCTGGTTTTCACTGTCCCTTGGAACTGCATTCGCTGCCACACAGACATTCGCGCTCTGCTAAAGCATTGCTTCGTAATGGGGCAGCACTCTGTATCTCTCTCTGGCAGAGCCCGGCTGCCAAATTGGAAACGTCCAGACATTGCGCCCACAGGAAAGCTGCCAGCACTGAAAGCTCTAGCTGGTTTTCACTGTCCCTTGGAACTGCATTCGCTGCCACACAGACATTCGCGCTCTGCTAAAGCCTTGCTTCCTAATGGGGCAACACTCTCTATCTCTCTCTGGCAGAGCCCGGCTGCCAAATTGGAAACGTCCAGAGATTGCGCCCACAGGAAAGCTGCCAGCACTGAAAGCTCTAGCTGGTTTTCACTGTCCCTTGGAACTGCATTCGCTGCCACACAGACATTTGCGCTCTGCTAAAGCATTGCTTCCTAATGGGGCAACACTCTGTATCTCTCTCTGGCAGAGCCCGGCTGCCAAATTGGAAACGTCCAGAGATTGCGCCCACAGGAAAGCTGCCAGCACTGAAAGCTCTAGCTGGTTTTCACTGTCCCTTGGAACTGCATTCGCTGCCACACAGACATTCGCGCTCTGCTAAAGCATTGCTTCCTAATGGGGCAACACTCTGTATCTCTCTCTGGCAGAGCCCGGCTGCCAAATTGGAAACGTCCAGAGATTGCGCCCACAGGAAAGCTGCCAGCACTGAAAGCTCTAGCTGGTTTTCACTGTCCCTTGGAACTGCATTCGCTGCCACACAGACATTCGCGCTCTGCTAAAGCATTGCTTCCTAATGGGGCAACACTCTGTATCTCTCTCTGGCAGAGCCCGGCTGCCAAATTGGAAACGTCCAGACATTGCGCCCACAGGAAAGCTGCCAGCACTGAAAGCTCTAGCTGGTTTTCACTGTCCCTTGGAACTGCATTCGCTGCCACACAGACATTCGCGCTCTGCTAAAGCATTGCTTCCTAATGGGGCAACACTCTGTATCTCTCTCTGGCAGAGCCCGGCTGCCAAATTGGAAACGTCCAGAGATTGCGCCCACAGGAAAGCTGCCAGCACTGAAAGCTCTAGCTGGTTTTCACTGTCCCTTGGAACTGCATTCGCTGCCACACAGACATTCGCGCTCTGCTAAAGCATTGCTTCCTAATGGGGCAACACTCTGTATCTCTCTCTGGCAGAGCCCGGCTGCCAAATTGGAAACGTCCAGACATTGCGCCCACAGGAAAGCTGCCAGCACTGAAAGCTCTAGATGGTTTTCACTGTCCCTTGGAACTGCATTCGCTGCCACACAGACATTCGCGCTCTGCTAAAGCATTGCTTCCTAATGGGGCAACACTCTGTATCTCTCTCTGGCAGAGCCCGGCTGCCAAATTGGAAACGTCCAGAGATTGCGCCCACAGGAAAGCTGCCAGCACTGAAAGCTCTAGCTGGTTTTCACTGTCCCTTGGAACTGCATTCGCTGCCACACAGACATTCGCGCTCTGCTAAAGCATTGCTTCCTAATGGGGCAACACTCTGTATCTCTCTCTGGCAGAGCCCGGCTGCCAAATTGGAAACGTCCAGAGATTGCGCCCACAGGAAAGCTGCCAGCACTGAAAGCTCTAGCTGGTTTTCACTGTCCCTTGGACTGCATTCGCTGCCACACAGACATTCGCGCTCTGCTAAAGCATTGCTTTGTAATGGGGCAACACTCTGTATCTCTCTCTGGCAGAGCCCGGCTGCCAAATTGGAAACGCCCAGAGATTGCGCCCACAGGAAAGCTGCCAGCACTGAAAGCTCTAGCTGGTTTTCACTGTCCCTTGGAACTGCATTCGCTGCCACACAGACATTCGCGCTCTGCTAAAGCATTGCTTCCTAATGGGGCAACACTCTGTATCTCTCTCTGGCAGAGCCCGGCTGCCAAATTGGAAACGTCCAGAGATTGTGCCCACAGGAAAGCTGCCAGCACTGAAAGCTCTAGCTGGTTTTCACTGTCCCTTGGAACTGCATTCGCTGCCACACAGACATTCGCGCTCTGCTAAAGCATTGCTTCCTAATGGGGCAACACTCTGTATCTCTCTCTGGCAGAGCCCGGCTGCCAAATTGGAAACGTCCAGAGATTGCGCCCACAGGAAAGCTGCCAGCACTGAAAGCTCTAGCTGGTTTTCACTGTCCCTTGGAACTGCATTCGCTGCCACACAGACATTCGCGCTCTGCTAAAGCATTGCTTCCTAATGGGGCAACACTCTGTATCTCTCTCTGGCAGAGCCCGGCTGCCAAATTGGAAACGTCCAGAGATTGCGCCCACAGGAAAGCTGCCAGCACTGAAAGCTCTAGCTGGTTTTCACTGTCCCTTGGAACTGCATTCGCTGCCACACAGACGTTCGCGCTCTGCTAAAGCATTGCTTCGTAATGGGGCAACACTCTGTAACTCTCTCTGGCAGAGCCCGGCTGCCAAATTGGAAACGTCCAGAGATTGCGCCCACAGGAAAGCTGCCAGCACTGAAAGCTCTAGCTGGTTTTCACTGTCCCTTGGAACTGCATTCGCTGCCACACAGACGTTCGCGCTCTGCTAAAGCATTGCTTCGTAATGGGGCAACACTCTGTAACTCTCTCTGGCAGAGCCCGGCTGCCAAATTGGAAACGTCCAGAGATTGCGCCCACAGGAAAGCTGCCAGCACTGAAAGCTCTAGCTGGTTTTCACTGTCCCTTGGAACTGCATTCGCTGCCACACAGACATTTGCGCTCTGCTAAAGCATTGCTTTGTAATGGGGCAACACTCTGTATCTCTCTGTGGCAGAGCCCGGCTGCCAAATTGGAAACGTCCAGAGATTGCGCCCACAGGAAAGCTGCCAGCACTGAAAGCTCTAGCTGGTTTTCACTGTCCCTTGGAACTGCATTCGCTGCCACACAGACATTCGCGCTCTGCTAAAGCATTGCTTCCTAATGGGGCAACACTCTGTATCTCTCTCTGGCAGAGCCCGGCTGCCAAATTGGAAACGTCCAGAGATTGCGCCCACAGGAAAGCTGCCAGCACTGAAAGCTCTAGCTGGTTTTCACTGTCCCTTGGAACTGCATTCGCTGCCACACAGACATTCGCGCTCTGCTAAAGCATTGCTTCGTAATGGGGCAATACTCTGTACCTCTCTCTGGCAGAGCCCGGCTGCCAAATTGGAAACGTCCAGAGATTGCGCCCACAGGAAAGCTGCCAGCACTGAAAGCTCTAGCTGGTTTTCACTGTCCCTTGGAACTGCATTCGCTGCCACACAGACATTCGCGCTCTGCTAAAGCATTGCTTCCTAATGGGGCAACACTCTGTATCTCTCTCTGGCAGAGCCCGGCTGCCAAATTGGAAACGTCCAGAGATTGCGCCCACAGGAAAGCTGCCAGCACTGAAAGCTCTAGCTGGTTTTCACTGTCCCTTGGAACTGCATTCGCTGCCACACAGACATTCGCGCTCAGCCATAGCATTGCTTGGTAAGGGGGCAACACTCTGTATCTCTCTCTGGCAGAGCCCGGCTGCCAAATTGGAAACGTCCAGAGATTGCGCACACAGGAAAGCTGCCAGCACTGAAAATTGTAGCTGGTTTTCACTGTCCCTTGGAACTGCATTCGCTGCCACACAGACATTCGCGCTCTGCTAAAGCATTGCTTCGTAATGGGGCAACACTCTGTATCTCTCTCTGGCAGAGCCCGGCTGCCAAATTGGAAACGTCCAGACATTGCGCCCACAGGAAAGCTGCCAGCACTGAAAGCTCTAGCTGGTTTTCACTGTCCCTTGGAACTGCATTCGCTGCCACACAGACATTCGCGCTCTGCTAAAGCATTGCTTCCTAATGGGGCAACACTCTGTATCTCTCTGTGGCAGAGCCCGGCTGCCAAATTGGAAACGTCCAGAGATTGAGCCCACAGGAAAGCTGCCAGCACTGAAAGCTCTAGCTGGTTTTCACTGTCCCTTGGAACTGCATTCGCTGCCACACAGACATTCACGCACTGCTAAAGCTTAACTTGGTAAATGGGCAACACTCTGTATCTCTCTCTGGCAGAGCCCGGCTGCCAAATTGGAAACGTCCAGAGATTGCGCCTACAGGAAAGATGCCAGCACTGAAAGCTCTAGCTGGTTTTCACTGTCCCTTGGAACTGCATTCGCTGCCACACAGACATTCGCGCTCAGCTATAGCATTGCTTGGTAAGGGGGCAACACTCTGTATCTCTCTCTGGCAGAGCCCGGCTGCCAAATGGGAAACGTCCAGATATTGCGCCCACAGGAAAGCTGCCAACACTGAAAGCTGTAGCTGGTTTTCACTGTCCCTTGGAACTGCATTCGCTGCCACACAGACATTCGCGCTCTGCTAAAGCATTGCTTCCTAATGGGGCAACACTCTGTATCTCTCTCTGGCAGAGCCCGGCTGCCAAATTGGAAACGTCCAGAGATTGCACCCACAGGAAAGCTGCCAGCACTGAAAGCTCTAGCTGGTTTTCACTGTCCCTTGGAACTGCATTCGCTGCCACACAGACATTCGCGCTCTGCTAAAGCATTGCTTCGTAATGGGGCAACACTCTGTATCTCTCTCTGGCAGAGCCCGGCTGCCAAATTGGAAACGTCCAGAGATTGCGCCCACAGGAAAGCTGCCAGCACTGAAAGCTCTAGCTGGTTTTCACTGTCCCTTGGAACTGCATTCGCTGCCACACAGACATTCGCGCTCAGCCATAGCATTGCTTGGTAAGGGGGCAACACTCTGTATCTCTCTCTGGCAGAGCCCGGCTGCCAAATTGGAAACGTGCAGAGATTGCGCCCACAGGAAAGCTGCCAGCACTGAAAGCTCTAGCTGGTTTTCACTGTCCCTTGGAACTGCATTCGCTGCCACACAGACATTCGCGCTCTGCTAAAGCATTGCTTCCTAATGGGGCAACACTCTGTATCTCTCTCTGGCAGAGCCCGGCTGCCAAATTGGAAACGTCCAGAGATTGCGCCCACAGGAAAGCTGCCAGCACTGAAAGCTCTAGATGGTTTTCACTGTCCCTTGGAACTGCATTCGCTGCCACACAGACATTTGCGCTCTGCTAAAGCATTGCTTCCTAATGGGGCAACACTCTGTAACTCTCTCTGGCAGAGCCCGGCTGCCAAATTGGAAACGTCCAGAGATTGCGCCCACAGGAAAGCTGCCAGCACTGAAAGCTCTAGCTGGTTTTCACTGTCCCTTGGAACTGCATTCGCTGCCACACAGACATTCGCGCTCTGCTAAAGCTTTGCTTCGTAATGGGGCAACACTCTGTATCTCTCTCTGGCAGAGCCCGGCTGCCAAATTGGAAACGTCCAGAGATTGCGCCTACAGGAAAGCTGCCAGCACTGAAAATTGTAGCTGGTTTTCACTGTCCCTTGGAACTGCATTCGCTGCCACACAGACATTCGCGCTCTGCTAAAGCCTTGCTTCCTAATGGGGCAACACTCTCTATCTCTCTCTGGCAGAGCCCGGCTGCCAAATTGGAAACGTCCAGAGATTGCGCCCACAGGAAAGCTGCCAGCACTGAAAGCTCTAGCTGGTTTTCACTGTCCCTTGGAACTGCATTCGCTGCCACACAGACATTTGCGCTCTGCTAAAGCATTGCTTCCTAATGGGGCAACACTCTGTATCTCTCTCTGGCAGAGCCCGGCTGCCAAATTGGAAACGTCCAGAGATTGCGCCCACAGGAAAGCTGCCAGCACTGAAAGCTCTAGCTGGTTTTCACTGTCCCTTGGAACTGCATTCGCTGCCACACAGACATTCGCGCTCTGCTAAAGCATTGCTTCCTAATGGGGCAACACTCTGTATCTCTCTCTGGCAGAGCCCGGCTGCCAAATTGGAAACGTCCAGAGATTGCGCCCACAGGAAAGCTGCCAGCACTGAAAGCTCTAGCTGGTTTTCACTGTCCCTTGGAACTGCATTCGCTGCCACACAGACATTTGCGCTCTGCTAAAGCATTGCTTCCTAATGGGGCAACACTCTGTATCTCTCTCTGGCAGAGCCCGGCTGCCAAATTGGAAACGTCCAGAGATTGCGCCCACAGGAAAGCTGCCAGCACTGAAAGCTCTAGCTGGTTTTCACTGTCCCTTGGAACTGCATTCGCTGCCACACAGACATTCGCGCTCTGCTAAAGCATTGCTTCCTAATGGGGCAACACTCTGTATCTCTCTCTGGCAGAGCCCGGCTGCCAAATTGGAAACGTCCAGACATTGCGCCCACAGGAAAGCTGCCAGCACTGAAAGCTCTAGCTGGTTTTCACTGTCCCTTGGAACTGCATTCGCTGCCACACAGACATTCGCGCTCTGCTAAAGCATTGCTTCCCAATGGGGCAACACTCTGTATCTCTCTCTGGCAGAGCCCGGCTGCCAAATTGGAAACGTCCAGAGATTGCGCCCACAGGAAAGCTGCCAGCACTGAAAGCTCTAGCTGGTTTTCACTGTCCCTTGGAACTGCATTCGCTGCCACACAGACATTCGCGCTCTGCTAAAGCATTGCTTCCTAATGGGGCAACACTCTGTATCTCTCTCTGGCAGAGCCCGGCTGCCAAATTGGAAACGTCCAGAGATTGCGCCCACAGGAAAGCTGCCAGCACTGAAAGCTCTAGCTGGTTTTCACTGTCCCTTGGACTGCATTCGCTGCCACACAGACATTCGCGCTCTGCTAAAGCATTGCTTCGTAATGGGGCAACACTCTGTATCTCTCTCTGGCAGAGCCCGGCTGCCAAATTGGAAACGCCCAGAGATTGCGCCCACAGGAAAGCTGCCAGCACTGAAAGCTCTAGCTGGTTTTCACTGTCCCTTGGAACTGCATTCGCTGCCACACAGACATTTGCGCTCTGCTAAAGCATTGCTTCCTAATGGGGCAACACTCTGTATCTCTCTCTGGCAGAGCCCGGCTGCCAAATTGGAAACGTCCAGAGATTGTGCCCACAGGAAAGCTGCCAGCACTGAAAGCTCTAGCTGGTTTTCACTGTCCCTTGGAACTGCATTCGCTGCCACACAGACATTCGCGCTCTGCTAAAGCATTGCTTCCTAATGGGGCAACACTCTGTATCTCTCTCTGGCAGAGCCCGGCTGCCAAATTGGAAACGTCCAGAGATTGCGCCCACAGGAAAGCTGCCAGCACTGAAAGCTCTAGCTGGTTTTCACTGTCCCTTGGAACTGCATTCGCTGCCACACAGACATTCGCGCTCTGCTAAAGCATTGCTTCCTAATGGGGCAACACTCTGTATCTCTCTCTGGCAGAGCCCGGCTGCCAAATTGGAAACGTCCAGAGATTGCGCCCACAGGAAAGCTGCCAGCACTGAAAGCTCTAGCTGGTTTTCACTGTCCCTTGGAACTGCATTCGCTGCCACACAGACGTTCGCGCTCTGCTAAAGCATTGCTTCGTAATGGGGCAACACTCTGTAACTCTCTCTGGCAGAGCCCGGCTGCCAAATTGGAAACGTCCAGAGATTGCGCCCACAGGAAAGCTGCCAGCACTGAAAGCTCTAGCTGGTTTTCACTGTCCCTTGGAACTGCATTCGCTGCCACACAGACATTTGCGCTCTGCTAAAGCATTGCTTTGTAATGGGGCAACACTCTGTATCTCTCTGTGGCAGAGCCCGGCTGCCAAATTGGAAACGTCCAGACATTGCGCCCACAGGAAAGCTGCCAGCACTGAAAGCTCTAGCTGGTTTTCACTGTCCCTTGGAACTGCATTCGCTGCCACACAGACATTCGCGCTCAGCCATAGCATTGCTTGGTAAGGGGGCAACACTCTGTATCTCTCTCTGGCAGAGCCCGGCTGCCAAATTGGAAACGTGCAGAGATTGCGCCCACAGGAAAGCTGCCAGCACTGAAAGCTCTAGCTGGTTTTCACTGTCCCTTGGAACTGCATTCGCTGCCACACAGACATTCGCGCTCTGCTAAAGCATTGCTTCCTAATGGGGCAACACTCTGTATCTCTCTCTGGCAGAGCCCGGCTGCCAAATTGGAAACGTCCAGAGATTGCGCCCACAGGAAAGCTGCCAGCACTGAAAGCTCTAGCTGGTTTTCACTGTCCCTTGGAACTGCATTCGCTGCCACACAGACGTTCGCGCTCTGCTAAAGCATTGCTTCGTAATGGGGCAACACTCTGTAACTCTCTCTGGCAGAGCCCGGCTGCCAAATTGGAAACGTCCAGAGATTGCGCCCACAGGAAAGCTGCCAGCACTGAAAGCTCTAGCTGGTTTTCACTGTCCCTTGGAACTGCATTCGCTGCCACACAGACATTTGCGCTCTGCTAAAGCATTGCTTTGTAATGGGGCAACACTCTGTATCTCTCTGTGGCAGAGCCCGGCTGCCAAATTGGAAACGTCCAGACATTGCGCCCACAGGAAAGCTGCCAGCACTGAAATCTCTAGCTGGTTTTCACTGTCCCTTGGAACTGCATTCGCTGCCACACAGACATTCGCGCTCAGCCATAGCATTGCTTGGTAAGGGGGCAACACTCTGTATCTCTCTCTGGCAGAGCCCGGCTGCCAAATTGGAAACGTGCAGAGATTGCGCCCACAGGAAAGCTGCCAGCACTGAAAGCTCTAGCTGGTTTTCACTGTCCCTTGGAACTGCATTCGCTGCCACACAGACATTCGCGTTCTGCTAAAGCATTGCTTCCTAATGGGGCAACACTCTGTATCTCTCTCTGGCAGAGCCCGGCTGCCAAATTGGAAACGTCCAGACATTGCGCCCACAGGAAAGCTGCCAGCACTGAAAGCTCTAGCTGGTTTTCACTGTCCCTTGGAACTGCATTCGCTGCCACACAGACATTCGCGCTCTGCTAAAGCATTGCTTCGTAATGGGGCAACACTCTGTATCTCTCTCTGGCAGAGCCCGGCTGCCAAATTGGAAACGCCCAGAGATTGCGCCCACAGGAAAGCTGCCAGCACTGAAAGCTCTAGCTGGTTTTCACTGTCCCTTGGAACTGCATTCGCTGCCACACAGACATTCGCGCTCAGCTATAGCATTGCTTGGTAAGGGGGCAACACTCTGTATCTCTCTCTGGCAGAGCCCGGCTGCCAAATGGGAAACGTCCAGATATTGCGCCCACAGGAAAGCTGCCAACACTGAAAGCTGTAGCTGGTTTTCACTGTCCCTTGGAACTGCATTCGCTGCCACACAGACATTCGCGCTCTGCTAAA
Source organism: Mycteria americana (assembly GCF_035582795.1). Lineage (NCBI taxonomy): Eukaryota > Metazoa > Chordata > Aves > Ciconiiformes > Ciconiidae > Mycteria > Mycteria americana. The sequence goes on from NW_027445665.1 coordinate 15,591, forward strand.
GCATTGCTTCCTAATGGGGCAACACTCTGTATCTCTCTCTGGCAGAGCCCGGCTGCCAAATTGGAAACGTCCAGAGATTGCACCCACAGGAAAGCTGCCAGCACTGAAAGCTCTAGCTGGTTTTCACTGTCCCTTGGAACTGCATTCGCTGCCACACAGACATTCGCGCTCTGCTAAAGCATTGCTTCGTAATGGGGCAACACTCTGTATCTCTCTCTGGCAGAGCCCGGCTGCCAAATTGGAAACGTCCAGAGATTGCGCCCACAGGAAAGCTGCCAGCACTGAAAGCTCTAGCTGGTTTTCACTGTCCCTTGGAACTGCATTCGCTGCCACACAGACATTCGCGCTCAGCCATAGCATTGCTTGGTAAGGGGGCAACACTCTGTATCTCTCTCTGGCAGAGCCCGGCTGCCAAATTGGAAACGTGCAGAGATTGCGCCCACAGGAAAGCTGCCAGCACTGAAAGCTCTAGCTGGTTTTCACTGTCCCTTGGAACTGCATTCGCTGCCACACAGACATTCGCGCTCTGCTAAAGCATTGCTTCCTAATGGGGCAACACTCTGTAACTCTCTCTGGCAGAGCCCGGCTGCCAAATTGGAAACGTCCAGAGATTGCGCCCACAGGAAAGCTGCCAGCACTGAAAGCTCTAGCTGGTTTTCACTGTCCCTTGGAACTGCATTCGCTGCCACACAGACATTCGCGCTCTGCTAAAGCTTTGCTTCGTAATGGGGCAACACTCTGTATCTCTCTCTGGCAGAGCCCGGCTGCCAAATTGGAAACGTCCAGAGATTGCGCCTACAGGAAAGCTGCCAGCACTGAAAATTGTAGCTGGTTTTCACTGTCCCTTGGAACTGCATTCGCTGCCACACAGACATTCGCGCTCTGCTAAAGCCTTGCTTCCTAATGGGGCAACACTCTCTATCTCTCTCTGGCAGAGCCCGGCTGCCAAATTGGAAACGTCCAGAGATTGCGCCCACAGGAAAGCTGCCAGCACTGAAAGCTCTAGCTGGTTTTCACTGTCCCTTGGAACTGCATTCGCTGCCACACAGACATTTGCGCTCTGCTAAAGCATTGCTTCCTAATGGGGCAACACTCTGTATCTCTCTCTGGCAGAGCCCGGCTGCCAAATTGGAAACGTCCAGAGATTGCGCCCACAGGAAAGCTGCCAGCACTGAAAGCTCTAGCTGGTTTTCACTGTCCCTTGGAACTGCATTCGCTGCCACACAGACATTCGCGCTCAGCTATAGCATTGCTTGGTAAGGGGGCAACACTCTGTATCTCTCTCTGGCAGAGCCCGGCTGCCAAATGGGAAACGTCCAGATATTGCGCCCACAGGAAAGCTGCCAACACTGAAAGCTGTAGCTGGTTTTCACTGTCCCTTGGAACTGCATTCGCTGCCACACAGACATTCGCGCTCTGCTAAAGCATTGCTTCCTAATGGGGCAACACTCTGTATCTCTCTCTGGCAGAGCCCGGCTGCCAAATTGGAAACGTCCAGAGATTGCACCCACAGGAAAGCTGCCAGCACTGAAAGCTCTAGCTGGTTTTCACTGTCCCTTGGAACTGCATTCGCTGCCACACAGACATTCGCGCTCTGCTAAAGCATTGCTTCGTAATGGGGCAACACTCTGTATCTCTCTCTGGCAGAGCCCGGCTGCCAAATTGGAAACGTCCAGAGATTGCGCCCACAGGAAAGCTGCCAGCACTGAAAGCTCTAGCTGGTTTTCACTGTCCCTTGGAACTCCATTCGCTGCCACACAGACATTCGCGCTCAGCCATAGCATTGCTTGGTAAGGGGGCAACACTCTGTATCTCTCTCTGGCAGAGCCCGGCTGCCAAATTGGAAACGTGCAGAGATTGCGCCCACAGGAAAGCTGCCAGCACTGAAAGCTCTAGCTGGTTTTCACTGTCCCTTGGAACTGCATTCGCTGCCACACAGACATTCGCGCTCTGCTAAAGCATTGCTTCCTAATGGGGCAACACTCTGTATCTCTCTCTGGCAGAGCCCGGCTGCCAAATTGGAAACGTCCAGAGATTGCGCCCACAGGAAAGCTGCCAGCACTGAAAGCTCTAGCTGGTTTTCACTGTCCCTTGGAACTGCATTCGCTGCCACACAGACATTTGCGCTCTGCTAAAGCATTGCTTCCTAATGGGGCAACACTCTGTAACTCTCTCTGGCAGAGCCCGGCTGCCAAATTGGAAACGTCCAGAGATTGCGCCCACAGGAAAGCTGCCAGCACTGAAAGCTCTAGCTGGTTTTCACTGTCCCTTGGAACTGCATTCGCTGCCACACAGACATTCGCGCTCTGCTAAAGCTTTGCTTCGTAATGGGGCAACACTCTGTATCTCTCTCTGGCAGAGCCCGGCTGCCAAATTGGAAACGTCCAGAGATTGCGCCTACAGGAAAGCTGCCAGCACTGAAAATTGTAGCTGGTTTTCACTGTCCCTTGGAACTGCATTCGCTGCCACACAGACATTCGCGCTCTGCTAAAGCCTTGCTTCCTAATGGGGCAACACTCTCTATCTCTCTCTGGCAGAGCCCGGCTGCCAAATTGGAAACGTCCAGAGATTGCGCCCACAGGAAAGCTGCCAGCACTGAAAGCTCTAGCTGGTTTTCACTGTCCCTTGGAACTGCATTCGCTGCCACACAGACATTTGCGCTCTGCTAAAGCATTGCTTCCTAATGGGGCAACACTCTGTATCTCTCTCTGGCAGAGCCCGGCTGCCAAATTGGAAACGTCCAGAGATTGCGCCCACAGGAAAGCTGCCAGCACTGAAAGCTCTAGCTGGTTTTCACTGTCCCTTGGAACTGCATTCGCTGCCACACAGACATTCGCGCTCTGCTAAAGCATTGCTTCCTAATGGGGCAACACTCTGTATCTCTCTCTGGCAGAGCCCGGCTGCCAAATTGGAAACGTCCAGAGATTGCGCCCACAGGAAAGCTGCCAGCACTGAAAGCTCTAGCTGGTTTTCACTGTCCCTTGGAACTGCATTCGCTGCCACACAGACATTCGCGCTCTGCTAAAGCATTGCTTCCTAATGGGGCAACACTCTGTATCTCTCTCTGGCAGAGCCCGGCTGCCAAATTGGAAACGTCCAGAGATTGCGCCCACAGGAAAGCTGCCAGCACTGAAAGCTCTAGCTGGTTTTCACTGTCCCTTGGAACTGCATTCGCTGCCACACAGACATTCGCGCTCTGCTAAAGCATTGCTTCCCAATGGGGCAACACTCTGTATCTCTCTCTGGCAGAGCCCGGCTGCCAAATTGGAAACGTCCAGAGATTGCGCCCACAGGAAAGCTGCCAGCACTGAAAGCTCTAGCTGGTTTTCACTGTCCCTTGGACTGCATTCGCTGCCACACAGACATTCGCGCTCTGCTAAAGCATTGCTTCGTAATGGGGCAACACTCTGTATCTCTCTCTGGCAGAGCCCGGCTGCCAAATTGGAAACGCCCAGAGATTGCGCCCACAGGAAAGCTGCCAGCACTGAAAGCTCTAGCTGGTTTTCACTGTCCCTTGGAACTGCATTCGCTGCCACACAGACATTCGCGCTCTGCTAAAGCATTGCTTCCTAATGGGGCAACACTCTGTATCTCTCTCTGGCAGAGCCCGGCTGCCAAATTGGAAACGTCCAGAGATTGTGCCCACAGGAAAGCTGCCAGCACTGAAAGCTCTAGCTGGTTTTCACTGTCCCTTGGAACTGCATTCGCTGCCACACAGACATTCGCGCTCTGCTAAAGCATTGCTTCCTAATGGGGCAACACTCTGTATCTCTCTCTGGCAGAGCCCGGCTGCCAAATTGGAAACGTCCAGAGATTGCGCCCACAGGAAAGCTGCCAGCACTGAAAGCTCTAGCTGGTTTTCACTGTCCCTTGGAACTGCATTCGCTGCCACACAGACATTCGCGCTCTGCTAAAGCATTGCTTCCTAATGGGGCAACACTCTGTATCTCTCTCTGGCAGAGCCCGGCTGCCAAATTGGAAACGTCCAGAGATTGCGCCCACAGGAAAGCTGCCAGCACTGAAAGCTCTAGCTGGTTTTCACTGTCCCTTGGAACTGCATTCGCTGCCACACAGACGTTCGCGCTCTGCTAAAGCATTGCTTCGTAATGGGGCAACACTCTGTAACTCTCTCTGGCAGAGCCCGGCTGCCAAATTGGAAACGTCCAGAGATTGCGCCCACAGGAAAGCTGCCAGCACTGAAAGCTCTAGCTGGTTTTCACTGTCCCTTGGAACTGCATTCGCTGCCACACAGACATTTGCGCTCTGCTAAAGCATTGCTTTGTAATGGGGCAACACTCTGTATCTCTCTGTGGCAGAGCCCGGCTGCCAAATTGGAAACGTCCAGACATTGCGCCCACAGGAAAGCTGCCAGCACTGAAAGCTCTAGCTGGTTTTCACTGTCCCTTGGAACTGCATTCGCTGCCACACAGACATTCGCGCTCAGCCATAGCATTGCTTGGTAAGGGGGCAACACTCTGTATCTCTCTCTGGCAGAGCCCGGCTGCCAAATTGGAAACGTGCAGAGATTGCGCCCACAGGAAAGCTGCCAGCACTGAAAGCTCTAGCTGGTTTTCACTGTCCCTTGGAACTGCATTCGCTGCCACACAGACATTCGCGCTCTGCTAAAGCATTGCTTCCTAATGGGGCAACACTCTGTATCTCTCTCTGGCAGAGCCCGGCTGCCAAATTGGAAACGTCCAGAGATTGCGCCCACAGGAAAGCTGCCAGCACTGAAAGCTCTAGCTGGTTTTCACTGTCCCTTGGAACTGCATTCGCTGCCACACAGACGTTCGCGCTCTGCTAAAGCATTGCTTCGTAATGGGGCAACACTCTGTAACTCTCTCTGGCAGAGCCCGGCTGCCAAATTGGAAACGTCCAGAGATTGCGCCCACAGGAAAGCTGCCAGCACTGAAAGCTCTAGCTGGTTTTCACTGTCCCTTGGAACTGCATTCGCTGCCACACAGACATTTGCGCTCTGCTAAAGCATTGCTTTGTAATGGGGCAACACTCTGTATCTCTCTGTGGCAGAGCCCGGCTGCCAAATTGGAAACGTCCAGACATTGCGCCCACAGGAAAGCTGCCAGCACTGAAAGCTCTAGCTGGTTTTCACTGTCCCTTGGAACTGCATTCGCTGCCACACAGACATTCGCGCTCAGCCATAGCATTGCTTGGTAAGGGGGCAACACTCTGTATCTCTCTCTGGCAGAGCCCGGCTGCCAAATTGGAAACGTGCAGAGATTGCGCCCACAGGAAAGCTGCCAGCACTGAAAGCTCTAGCTGGTTTTCACTGTCCCTTGGAACTGCATTCGCTGCCACACAGACATTCGCGTTCTGCTAAAGCATTGCTTCCTAATGGGGCAACACTCTGTATCTCTCTCTGGCAGAGCCCGGCTGCCAAATTGGAAACGTCCAGACATTGCGCCCACAGGAAAGCTGCCAGCACTGAAAGCTCTAGCTGGTTTTCACTGTCCCTTGGACTGCATTCGCTGCCACACAGACATTCGCGCTCTGCTAAAGCATTGCTTCGTAATGGGGCAACACTCTGTATCTCTCTCTGGCAGAGCCCGGCTGCCAAATTGGAAACGCCCAGAGATTGCGCCCACAGGAAAGCTGCCAGCACTGAAAGCTCTAGCTGGTTTTCACTGTCCCTTGGAACTGCATTCGCTGCCACACAGACATTCGCGCTCTGCTAAAGCATTGCTTCCTAATGGGGCAACACTCTGTATCTCTCTCTGGCAGAGCCCGGCTGCCAAATTGGAAACGTCCAGAGATTGTGCCCAAAGGAAAGCTGCCAGCACTGAAAGCTCTAGCTGGTTTTCACTGTCCCTTGGAACTGCATTCGCTGCCACACAGACATTCGCGCTCAGCCATAGCATTGCTTGGTAAGGGGGCAACACTCTGTATCTCTCTCTGGCAGAGCCCGGCTGCCAAATTGGAAACGTGCAGAGATTGCGCCCACAGGAAAGCTGCCAGCACTGAAAGCTCTAGCTGGTTTTCACTGTCCCTTGGAACTGCATTCGCTGCCACACAGACATTCGCGCTCTGCTAAAGCATTGCTTCCTAATGGGGCAACACTCTGTATCTCTCTCTGGCAGAGCCCGGCTGCCAAATTGGAAACGTCCAGAGATTGCGCCCACAGGAAAGCTGCCAGCACTGAAAGCTCTAGATGGTTTTCACTGTCCCTTGGAACTGCATTCGCTGCCACACAGACATTTGCGCTCTGCTAAAGCATTGCTTCCTAATGGGGCAACACTCCGTAACTCTCTCTGGCAGAGCCCGGCTGCCAAATTGGAAACGTCCAGAGATTGCGCCCACAGGAAAGCTGCCAGCACTGAAAGCTCTAGCTGGTTTTCACTGTCCCTTGGAACTGCATTCGCTGCCACACAGACATTCGCGCTCTGCTAAAGCATTGCTTCGTAATGGGGCAACACTCTGTATCTCTCTCTGGCAGAGCCCGGCTGCCAAATTGGAAACGTCCAGAGATTGCGCCCACAGGAAAGCTGCCAGCACTGAAAGCTCTAGCTGGTTTTCACTGTCCCTTGGAACTGCATTCGCTGCCACACAGACATTCGCGCTCTGCTAAAGCATTGCTTCGTAATGGGGCAGCACTCTGTATCTCTCTCTGGCAGAGCCCGGCTGCCAAATTGGAAACGTCCAGACATTGCGCCCACAGGAAAGCTGCCAGCACTGAAAGCTCTAGCTGGTTTTCACTGTCCCTTGGAACTGCATTCGCTGCCACACAGACATTCGCGCTCTGCTAAAGCCTTGCTTCCTAATGGGGCAACACTCTCTATCTCTCTCTGGCAGAGCCCGGCTGCCAAATTGGAAACGTCCAGAGATTGCGCCCACAGGAAAGCTGCCAGCACTGAAAGCTCTAGCTGGTTTTCACTGTCCCTTGGAACTGCATTCGCTGCCACACAGACATTTGCGCTCTGCTAAAGCATTGCTTCCTAATGGGGCAACACTCTGTATCTCTCTCTGGCAGAGCCCGGCTGCCAAATTGGAAACGTCCAGAGATTGCGCCCACAGGAAAGCTGCCAGCACTGAAAGCTCTAGCTGGTTTTCACTGTCCCTTGGAACTGCATTCGCTGCCACACAGACATTCGCGCTCTGCTAAAGCATTGCTTCCTAATGGGGCAACACTCTGTATCTCTCTCTGGCAGAGCCCGGCTGCCAAATTGGAAACGTCCAGAGATTGCGCCCACAGGAAAGCTGCCAGCACTGAAAGCTCTAGCTGGTTTTCACTGTCCCTTGGAACTGCATTCGCTGCCACACAGACATTCGCGCTCTGCTAAAGCATTGCTTCCTAATGGGGCAACACTCTGTATCTCTCTCTGGCAGAGCCCGGCTGCCAAATTGGAAACGTCCAGACATTGCGCCCACAGGAAAGCTGCCAGCACTGAAAGCTCTAGCTGGTTTTCACTGTCCCTTGGAACTGCATTCGCTGCCACACAGACATTCGCGCTCTGCTAAAGCATTGCTTCCTAATGGGGCAACACTCTGTATCTCTCTCTGGCAGAGCCCGGCTGCCAAATTGGAAACGTCCAGAGATTGCGCCCACAGGAAAGCTGCCAGCACTGAAAGCTCTAGCTGGTTTTCACTGTCCCTTGGAACTGCATTCGCTGCCACACAGACATTCGCGCTCTGCTAAAGCATTGCTTCCTAATGGGGCAACACTCTGTATCTCTCTCTGGCAGAGCCCGGCTGCCAAATTGGAAACGTCCAGACATTGCGCCCACAGGAAAGCTGCCAGCACTGAAAGCTCTAGATGGTTTTCACTGTCCCTTGGAACTGCATTCGCTGCCACACAGACATTCGCGCTCTGCTAAAGCATTGCTTCCTAATGGGGCAACACTCTGTATCTCTCTCTGGCAGAGCCCGGCTGCCAAATTGGAAACGTCCAGAGATTGCGCCCACAGGAAAGCTGCCAGCACTGAAAGCTCTAGCTGGTTTTCACTGTCCCTTGGACTGCATTCGCTGCCACACAGACATTCGCGCTCTGCTAAAGCATTGCTTTGTAATGGGGCAACACTCTGTATCTCTCTCTGGCAGAGCCCGGCTGCCAAATTGGAAACGCCCAGAGATTGCGCCCACAGGAAAGCTGCCAGCACTGAAAGCTCTAGCTGGTTTTCACTGTCCCTTGGAACTGCATTCGCTGCCACACAGACATTCGCGCTCTGCTAAAGCATTGCTTCCTAATGGGGCAACACTCTGTATCTCTCTCTGGCAGAGCCCGGCTGCCAAATTGGAAACGTCCAGAGATTGTGCCCACAGGAAAGCTGCCAGCACTGAAAGCTCTAGCTGGTTTTCACTGTCCCTTGGAACTGCATTCGCTGCCACACAGACATTCGCGCTCTGCTAAAGCATTGCTTCCTAATGGGGCAACACTCTGTATCTCTCTCTGGCAGAGCCCGGCTGCCAAATTGGAAACGTCCAGAGATTGCGCCCACAGGAAAGCTGCCAGCACTGAAAGCTCTAGCTGGTTTTCACTGTCCCTTGGAACTGCATTCGCTGCCACACAGACATTCGCGCTCTGCTAAAGCATTGCTTCCTAATGGGGCAACACTCTGTATCTCTCTCTGGCAGAGCCCGGCTGCCAAATTGGAAACGTCCAGAGATTGCGCCCACAGGAAAGCTGCCAGCACTGAAAGCTCTAGCTGGTTTTCACTGTCCCTTGGAACTGCATTCGCTGCCACACAGACGTTCGCGCTCTGCTAAAGCATTGCTTCGTAATGGGGCAACACTCTGTAACTCTCTCTGGCAGAGCCCGGCTGCCAAATTGGAAACGTCCAGAGATTGCGCCCACAGGAAAGCTGCCAGCACTGAAAGCTCTAGCTGGTTTTCACTGTCCCTTGGAACTGCATTCGCTGCCACACAGACGTTCGCGCTCTGCTAAAGCATTGCTTCGTAATGGGGCAACACTCTGTAACTCTCTCTGGCAGAGCCCGGCTGCCAAATTGGAAACGTCCAGAGATTGCGCCCACAGGAAAGCTGCCAGCACTGAAAGCTCTAGCTGGTTTTCACTGTCCCTTGGAACTGCATTCGCTGCCACACAGACATTTGCGCTCTGCTAAAGCATTGCTTTGTAATGGGGCAACACTCTGTATCTCTCTGTGGCAGAGCCCGGCTGCCAAATTGGAAACGTCCAGAGATTGCGCCCACAGGAAAGCTGCCAGCACTGAAAGCTCTAGCTGGTTTTCACTGTCCCTTGGAACTGCATTCGCTGCCACACAGACATTCGCGCTCTGCTAAAGCATTGCTTCCTAATGGGGCAACACTCTGTATCTCTCTCTGGCAGAGCCCGGCTGCCAAATTGGAAACGCCCAGAGATTGCGCCCACAGGAAAGCTGCCAGCACTGAAAGCTCTAGCTGGTTTTGACTGTCCCTTGGAAGTGCATTCGCAGCCACACAGACATTCGCGCTCTGCTCAAGATTAACTTGGTAATTGGGCAACACTCTGTATCTCTCTCTGGCAGAGCCCGGCTGCCAAATTGGAAACGTCCAGAGATTGCGCCTACAGGAAAGCTGCCAGCACTGAAAGCTCTAGCTGGTTTTCACTGTCCCTTGGAACTGCATTCGCTGCCACACAGACATTCGCGCTCTGCTAAAGCATTGCTTCGTAATGGGGCAACACTCTGTATCTCTCTCTGGCAGAGCCCGGCTGCCAAATTGGAAACGTCCAGAGATTGCGCCCACAGGAAAGCTGCCAGCACTGAAAGCTCTAGCTGGTTTTCACTGTCCCTTGGAACTGCATTCGCTGCCACACAGACATTCGCGCTCTGCTAAAGCATTGCTTCCTAATGGGGCAACACTCTGTATCTCTCTCTGGCAGAGCCCGGCTGCCAAATTGGAAATGTCCAGACATTGCGCCCACAGGAAAGCTGCCAGCACTGAAAGCTCTAGCTGGTTTTCACTGTCCCTTGGAACTGCATTCGCTGCCACACAGACATTCACGCTCTGCTAAAGCATTGCTTCGTAATGGGGCAACACTCTGTATCTCTCTGTGGCAGAGCCCGGCTGCCAAATTGGAAACGTCCAGAGATTGCGCCCACAGGAAAGCTGCCAGCACTGAAAGCTGTAGCTGGTTTTCACTGTCCCTTGGAACTGCATTCGCTGCCACACAGACATTCGCGCTCTGCTAAAGCATTGCTTCGTAATGGGGCAACACTCTGTATCTCTCTCTGGCAGAGCCCGGCTGCCAAATTGGAAACGCCCAGAGATTGCGCCCACAGGAAAGCTGCCAGCACTGAAAGCTCTAGCTGGTTTTCACTGTCCCTTGGAACTGCATTCGCTGCCACACAGACATTCGCGCTCTGCTAAAGCATTGCTTCCTAATGGGGCAACACTCTGTATCTCTCTCTGGCAGAGCCCGGCTGCCAAATTGGAAACGTCCAGAGATTGTGCCCACAGGAAAGCTGCCAGCACTGAAAGCTCTAGCTGGTTTTCACTGTCCCTTGGAACTGCATTCGCTGCCACACAGACATTCGCGCTCTGCTAAAGCATTGCTTCCTAATGGGGCAACACTCTGTATCTCTCTCTGGCAGAGCCCGGCTGCCAAATTGGAAACGTCCAGAGATTGCGCCCACAGGAAAGCTGCCAGCACTGAAAGCTCTAGCTGGTTTTCACTGTCCCTTGGAACTGCATTCGCTGCCACACAGACATTCGCGCTCTGCTAAAGCATTGCTTCGTAATGGGGCAACACTCTGTATCTCTCTCTGGCAGAGCCCGGCTGCCAAATTGGAAACGTCCAGAGATTGCGCCCACAGGAAAGCTGCCAGCACTGAAAGCTCTAGCTGGTTTTCACTGTCCCTTGGAACTGCATTCGCTGCCACACAGACGTTCGCGCTCTGCTAAAGCATTGCTTCGTAATGGGGCAACACTCTGTAACTCTCTCTGGCAGAGCCCGGCTGCCAAATTGGAAACGTCCAGAGATTGCGCCCACAGGAAAGCTGCCAGCACTGAAAGCTCTAGCTGGTTTTCACTGTCCCTTGGAACTGCATTCGCTGCCACACAGACATTTGCGCTCTGCTAAAGCATTGCTTTGTAATGGGGCAACACACTGTATCTCTCTGTGGCAGAGCCCGGCTGCCAAATTGGAAACGTCCAGAGATTGCGCCCACAGGAAAGCTGCCAGCACTGAAAGCTCTAGCTGGTTTTCACTGTCCCTTGGAACTGCATTCGCTGCCACACAGACATTCGCGCTCTGCTAAAGCATTGCTTCCTAATGGGGCAACACTCTGTATCTCTCTCTGGCAGAGCCCGGCTGCCAAATTGGAAACGCCCAGAGATTGCGCCCACAGGAAAGCTGCCAGCACTGAAAGCTCTAGCTGGTTTTGACTGTCCCTTGGAAGTGCATTCGCAGCCACACAGACATTCGCGCTCTGCTCAAGATTAACTTGGTAATTGGGCAACACTCTGTATCTCTCTCTGGCAGAGCCCGGCTGCCAAATTGGAAACGTCCAGAGATTGCGCCTACAGGAAAGCTGCCAGCACTGAAAGCTCTAGCTGGTTTTCACTGTCCCTTGGAACTGCATTCGCTGCCACACAGACATTCGCGCTCTGCTAAAGCATTGCTTCGTAATGGGGCAACACTCTGTATCTCTCTCTGGCAGAGCCCGGCTGCCAAATTGGAAACGTCCAGAGATTGCGCCCACAGGAAAGCTGCCAGCACTGAAAGCTCTAGCTGGTTTTCACTGTCCCTTGGAACTGCATTCGCTGCCACACAGACATTCGCGCTCTGCTAAAGCATTGCTTCCTAATGGGGCAACACTCTGTATCTCTCTCTGGCAGAGCCCGGCTGCCAAATTGGAAATGTCCAGACATTGCGCCCACAGGAAAGCTGCCAGCACTGAAAGCTCTAGCTGGTTTTCACTGTCCCTTGGAACTGCATTCGCTGCCACACAGACATTCGCGCTCTGCTAAAGCATTGCTTCGTAATGGGGCAACACTCTGTATCTCTCTGTGGCAGAGCCCGGCTGCCAAATTGGAAACGTCCAGAGATTGCGCCCACAGGAAAGCTGCCAGCACTGAAAGCTCTAGCTGGTTTTCACTGTCCCTTGGAACTGCATTCGCTGCCACACAGACATTCGCGCTCTGCTAAAGCATTGCTTCCTAATGGGGCAACACTCTGTATCTCTCTCTGGCAGAGCCCGGCTGCCAAATTGGAAACGTCCAGAGATTGTGCCCACAGGAAAGCTGCCAGCACTGAAAGCTCTAGCTGGATTTCACTGTCCCTTGGAACTGCATTCGCTGCCACACAGACATTCGCGCTCTGCTAAAGCATTGCTTCCTAATGGGGCAACACTCTGTATCTCTCTCTGGCAGAGCCCGGCTGCCAAATTGGAAACGTCCAGAGATTGCGCCCACAGGAAAGCTGCCAGCACTGAAAGCTCTAGCTGGTTTTCACTGTCCCTTGGAACTGCATTCGCTGCCACACAGACATTCGCGCTCTGCTAAAGCATTTCTTGGTAAGGGGGCAACACTCTGTATCTCTCTCTGGCAGAGCCCGGCTGCCAAATTGGAAACGTCCAGAGATTGCGCCCACAGGAAAGCTGCCAGCACTGAAAGCTCTAGCTGGTTTTCACTGTCCCTTGGAACTGCATTCGCTGCCACACAGACATTCGCGCTCTGCTAAAGCATTGCTTCCTAATGGGGCAACACTCTGTATCTCTCTGTGGCAGAGCCCGGCTGCCAAATTGGAAACGTCCAGAGATTGCGCCCACAGGAAAGCTGCCAGCACTGAAAGCTCTAGCTGGTTTTCACTGTCCCTTGGAACTGCATTCGCTGCCACACAGACATTCGCGCTCTGCTAAAGCATTGCTTCGTAATGGGGCAATACTCTGTACCTCTCTCTGGCAGAGCCCGGCTGCCAAATTGGAAACGCCCAGAGATTGCGCCCACAGGAAAGCTGCCAGCACTGAAAGCTCTAGCTGGTTTTCACTGTCCCTTGGAAGTGCATTCGCAGCCACACAGACATTCGCGCTCTGCTAAAGCATTGCTTCCTAATGGGGCAACACTCTGTATCTCTCTCTGGCAGAGCCCGGCTGCCAAATTGGAAACGCCCAGAGATTGCGCCCACAGGAAAGCTGCCAGCACTGAAAGCTCTAGCTGGTTTTCACTGTCCCTTGGAACTGCATTCGCTGCCACACAGACATTCGCGCTCTGCTAAAGCATTGCTTCCTAATGGGGCAACACTCTGTATCTCTCTCTGGCAGAGCCCGGCTGCCAAATTGGAAAAGTCCAGAGATTGCGCCCACAGGAAAGCTGCCAGCACTGAAAGCTCTAGCTGGTTTTCACTGTCCCTTGGAACTGCATTCGCTGCCACACAGACATTCGCGCTCTGCTAAAGCATTGCTTCCTAATGGGGCAACACTCTGTATCTCTCTCTGGCAGAGCCCGGCTGCCAAATTGGAAACGCCCAGAGATTGCGCCCACAGGAAAGCTGCCAGCACTGAAAGCTCTAGCTGGTTTTCACTGTCCCTTGGAAGTGCATTCGCAGCCACACAGACATTCGCGCTCTGCTAAAGCATTGCTTCCTAATTGGGCAACACTCTGTATCTCTCTCTGGCAGAGCCCGGCTGCCAAATTGGAAACGTCCAGAGATTGCGCCTACAGGAAAGCTGCCAGCACTGAAAGCTCTAGCTGGTTTTCACTGTCCCTTGGAACTGCATTCGCTGCCACACAGACATTCGCGCTCTGCTAAAGCATTGCTTCCTAATGGGGCAACACTCTGTATCTCTCTCTGGCAGAGCCCGGCTGCCAAATTGGAAACGTCCAGAGATTGCGCCCACAGGAAAGCTGCCAGCACTGAAAGCTCTAGCTGGTTTTCACTGTCCCTTGGAACTGCATTCGCTGCTACACAGACATTTGCGCTCTGCTAAAGCATTGCTTCGTAATGGGGCAACACTCTGTATCTCTCTCTGGCAGAGCCCGACTGCCAAATTGGAAACGTCCAGAGATTGCGCCCACAGGAAAGCTGCCAGCACTGAAAGCTCTAGCTGGATTTCACTGTCCCTTGGAACTGCATTCGCTGCCACACAGACATTCGCGCTCTGGTAAAGCATTGCTTCCTAATGGGGCAACACTCTGTATCTCTCTGTGGCAGAGCCCGGCTGCCAAATTGGAAACGTCCAGAGATTGCGCCCACAGGAAAGCTGCCAGCACTGAAAGCTGTAGCTGGTTTTCACTGTCCCTTGGAACTGCATTCGCTGCCACACAGACATTCACGCACTGCTAAAGCTTAACTTGGTAAATGGGCAACACTCTGTATCTCTCTCTGGCAGAGCCCGGCTGCCAAATTGGAAACGTCCAGTGATTGCGCCTACAGGAAAGATGCCAGCACTGAAAGCTCTAGCTGGTTTTCACTGTCCCTTGGAACTGCATTCGCTGCCACACAGACATTCGCGCTCAGCTATAGCATTGCTTGGTAAGGGGGCAACACTCTGTATCTCTCTCTGGCAGAGCCCGGCTGCCAAATGGGAAACGTGCAGAGATTGCGCCCACAGGAAAGCTGCCAGCACTGAAAGCTCTAGCTGGTTTTCACTGTCCCTTGGAACTGCATTCGCTGCCACACAGACATTCGCGCTCTGCTAAAGCATTGCTTCCTAATGGGGCAACACTCTGTATCTCTCTCTGGCAGAGCCCGGCTGCCAAATTGGAAACGTCCAGAGATTGCGCCCACAGGAAAGCTGCCAGCACTGAAAGCTCTAGCTGGTTTTCACTGTCCCTTGGAACTGCATTCGCTGCCACACAGACATTCGCGCTCTGCTAAAGCATTGCTTCGTAATGGGGCAACAGTCTGTATCTCTCTCTGGCAGAGCCCGGCTGCCAAATTGGAAACGTCCAGAGATTGCGCCTACAGGAAAGATGCCAGCACTGAAAGCTCTAGCTGGTTTTCACTGTCCCTTGGAACTGCATTCGCTGCCACACAGACATTCGCGCTCAGCTATAGCATTGCTTGGTAAGGGGGCAACACTCTTTATCTCTCTCTGGCAGAGCCCGGCTGCCAAATTGGAAACGTCCAGAGATTGCGCCTACAGGAAAGATGCCAGCACTGAAAGCTCTAGCTGGTTTTCACTGTCCCTTGGAACTGCATTCGCTGCCACACAGACATTCACGCACTGCTAAAGCTTAACTTGGTAAATGGGCAACACTCTGTATCTCTCTCTGGCAGAGCCCGGCTGCCAAATTGGAAACGTCCAGAGATTGCGCCTACAGGAAAGATGCCAGCACTGAAAGCTCTAGCTGGTTTTCACTGTCCCTTGGAACTGCATTCGCTGCCACACAGACATTCGCGCTCTGCTAAAGCATTGCTTCGTAATGGGGCAACAATCTGTATCTCTCTCTGGCAGAGCCCGGCTGCCAAATTGGAAACGTCCAGAGATTGCGCCCACAGGAAAGCTGCCAGCACTGAAAGCTCTAGCTGGTTTTCACTGTCCCTTGGAACTGCATTCGCTGCCACACAGACATTCGCGCTCTGCTAAAACATTGCTTCGTAATGGGGCAACACTCTGTATCTCTCTCTGGCAGAGCCCGGCTGCCAAATTGGAAACGTCCAGACATTGCGCCCACAGGAAAGCTGCCAGCACTGAAAGCTCTAGCTGGTTTTCACTGTCCCTTGGAACTGCATTCGCTGCCACACAGACATTCGCGCTCTGCTAAAGCATTGCTTCCTAATGGGGCAACACTCTGTATCTCTCTCTGGCAGAGCCCGGCTGCCAAATTGGAAACGTCCAGAGATTGCGCCCACAGGAAAGCTGCCAGCACTGAAAGCTCTAGCTGGTTTTCACTGTCCCTTGGAACTGCATTCGCTGCCACACAGACATTCGCGCTCTGCTAAAGCATTGCTTCGTAATGGGGCAATACTCTGTACCTCTCTCTGGCAGAGCCCGGCTGCCAAATTGGAAACGTCCAGAGATTGCGCCCACAGGAAAGCTGCCAGCACTGAAAGCTCTAGCTGGTTTTCACTGTCCCTTGGAACTGCATTCGCTGCCACACAGACATTCGCGCTCTGCTAAAGCATTGCTTCCTAATGGGGCAACACTCTGTATCTCTCTCTGGCAGAGCCCGGCTGCCAAATTGGAAACGTCCAGAGATTGCGCCCACAGGAAAGCTGCCAGCACTGAAAGCTCTAGCTGGTTTTCACTGTCCCTTGGAACTGCATTCGCTGCCACACAGACATTCGCGCTCAGCCATAGCATTGCTTGGTAAGGGGGCAACACTCTGTATCTCTCTCTGGCAGAGCCCGGCTGCCAAATTGGAAACGTCCAGAGATTGCGCACACAGGAAAGCTGCCAGCACTGAAAATTGTAGCTGGTTTTCACTGTCCCTTGGAACTGCATTCGCTGCCACACAGACATTCGCGCTCTGCTAAAGCATTGCTTCCTAATGGGGCAACACTCTGTATCTCTCTCTGGCAGAGCCCGGCTGCCAAATTGGAAACGTCCAGAGATTGCGCCCACAGGAAAGCTGCCAGCACTGAAAGCTCTAGCTGGTTTTCACTGTCCCTTGGAACTGCATTCGCTGCCACACAGACATTCGCGCTCTGCTAAAGCATTGCTTCCTAATGGGGCAACACTCTGTATCTCTCTCTGGCAGAGCCCGGCTGCCAAATTGGAAACGTCCAGACATTGCGCCCACAGGAAAGCTGCCAGCACTGAAAGCTCTAGCTGGTTTTCACTGTCCCTTGGAACTGCATTCGCTGCCACACAGACATTCGCGCTCTGCTAAAGCATTGCTTCCTAATGGGGCAACACTCTGTATCTCTCTGTGGCAGAGCCCGGCTGCCAAATTGGAAACGTCCAGAGATTGAGCCCACAGGAAAGCTGCCAGCACTGAAAGCTCTAGCTGGTTTTCACTGTCCCTTGGAACTGCATTCGCTGCCACACAGACATTCACGCACTGCTAAAGCTTAACTTGGTAAATGGGCAACACTCTGTATCTCTCTCTGGCAGAGCCCGGCTGCCAAATTGGAAACGTCCAGAGATTGCGCCTACAGGAAAGATGCCAGCACTGAAAGCTCTAGCTGGTTTTCACTGTCCCTTGGAACTGCATTCGCTGCCACACAGACATTCGCGCTCAGCTATAGCATTGCTTGGTAAGGGGGCAACACTCTGTATCTCTCTCTGGCAGAGCCCGGCTGCCAAATGGGAAACGTCCAGAGATTGCGCCCACAGGAAAGCTGCCAACACTGAAAGCTGTAGCTGGTTTTCACTGTCCCTTGGAACTGCATTCGCTGCCACACAGACATTCGCGCTCTGCTAAAGCATTGCTTCCTAATGGGGCAACACTCTGTATCTCTCTCTGGCAGAGCCCGGCTGCCAAATTGGAAACGTCCAGAGATTGCACCCACAGGAAAGCTGCCAGCACTGAAAGCTCTAGCTGGTTTTCACTGTCCCTTGGAACTGCATTCGCTGCCACACAGACATTCGCGCTCTGCTAAAGCATTGCTTCGTAATGGGGCAACACTCTGTATCTCTCTCTGGCAGAGCCCGGCTGCCAAATTGGAAACGTCCAGAGATTGCGCCCACAGGAAAGCTGCCAGCACTGAAAGCTCTAGCTGGTTTTCACTGTCCCTTGGAACTGCATTCGCTGCCACACAGACATTCGCGCTCAGCCATAGCATTGCTTGGTAAGGGGGCAACACTCTGTATCTCTCTCTGGCAGAGCCCGGCTGCCAAATTGGAAACGTGCAGAGATTGCGCCCACAGGAAAGCTGCCAGCACTGAAAGCTCTAGCTGGTTTTCACTGTCCCTTGGAACTGCATTCGCTGCCACACAGACATTCGCGCTCTGCTAAAGCATTGCTTCCTAATGGGGCAACACTCTGTATCTCTCTCTGGCAGAGCCCGGCTGCCAAATTGGAAACGTCCAGAGATTGCGCCCACAGGAAAGCTGCCAGCACTGAAAGCTCTAGATGGTTTTCACTGTCCCTTGGAACTGCATTCGCTGCCACACAGACATTTGCGCTCTGCTAAAGCATTGCTTCCTAATGGGGCAACACTCTGTAACTCTCTCTGGCAGAGCCCGGCTGCCAAATTGGAAACGTCCAGAGATTGCGCCCACAGGAAAGCTGCCAGCACTGAAAGCTCTAGCTGGTTTTCACTGTCCCTTGGAACTGCATTCGCTGCCACACAGACATTCGCGCTCTGCTAAAGCTTTGCTTCGTAATGGGGCAACACTCTGTATCTCTCTCTGGCAGAGCCCGGCTGCCAAATTGGAAACGTCCAGAGATTGCGCCTACAGGAAAGCTGCCAGCACTGAAAATTGTAGCTGGTTTTCACTGTCCCTTGGAACTGCATTCGCTGCCACACAGACATTCGCGCTCTGCTAAAGCCTTGCTTCCTAATGGGGCAACACTCTCTATCTCTCTCTGGCAGAGCCCGGCTGCCAAATTGGAAACGTCCAGAGATTGCGCCCACAGGAAAGCTGCCAGCACTGAAAGCTCTAGCTGGTTTTCACTGTCCCTTGGAACTGCATTCGCTGCCACACAGACATTTGCGCTCTGCTAAAGCATTGCTTCCTAATGGGGCAACACTCTGTATCTCTCTCTGGCAGAGCCCGGCTGCCAAATTGGAAACGTCCAGAGATTGCGCCCACAGGAAAGCTGCCAGCACTGAAAGCTCTAGCTGGTTTTCACTGTCCCTTGGAACTGCATTCGCTGCCACACAGACATTCGCGCTCTGCTAAAGCATTGCTTCCTAATGGGGCAACACTCTGTATCTCTCTCTGGCAGAGCCCGGCTGCCAAATTGGAAACGTCCAGAGATTGCGCCCACAGGAAAGCTGCCAGCACTGAAAGCTCTAGCTGGTTTTCACTGTCCCTTGGAACTGCATTCGCTGCCACACAGACATTCGCGCTCTGCTAAAGCATTGCTTCCTAATGGGGCAACACTCTGTATCTCTCTCTGGCAGAGCCCGGCTGCCAAATTGGAAACGTCCAGACATTGCGCCCACAGGAAAGCTGCCAGCACTGAAAGCTCTAGCTGGTTTTCACTGTCCCTTGGAACTGCATTCGCTGCCACACAGACATTCGCGCTCTGCTAAAGCATTGCTTCCTAATGGGGCAACACTCTGTATCTCTCTCTGGCAGAGCCCGGCTGCCAAATTGGAAACGTCCAGAGATTGCGCCCACAGGAAAGCTGCCAGCACTGAAAGCTCTAGCTGGTTTTCACTGTCCCTTGGAACTGCATTCGCTGCCACACAGACATTCGCGCTCTGCTAAAGCATTGCTTCCTAATGGGGCAACACTCTGTATCTCTCTCTGGCAGAGCCCGGCTGCCAAATTGGAAACGTCCAGAGATTGCGCCCACAGGAAAGCTGCCAGCACTGAAAGCTCTAGCTGGTTTTCACTGTCCCTTGGACTGCATTCGCTGCCACACAGACATTCGCGCTCTGCTAAAGCATTGCTTTGTAATGGGGCAACACTCTGTATCTCTCTCTGGCAGAGCCCGGCTGCCAAATTGGAAACGCCCAGAGATTGCGCCCACAGGAAAGCTGCCAGCACTGAAAGCTCTAGCTGGTTTTCACTGTCCCTTGGAACTGCATTCGCTGCCACACAGACATTCGCGCTCTGCTAAAGCATTGCTTCCTAATGGGGCAACACTCTGTATCTCTCTCTGGCAGAGCCCGGCTGCCAAATTGGAAACGTCCAGAGATTGTGCCCACAGGAAAGCTGCCAGCACTGAAAGCTCTAGCTGGTTTTCACTGTCCCTTGGAACTGCATTCGCTGCCACACAGACATTCGCGCTCTGCTAAAGCATTGCTTCCTAATGGGGCAACACTCTGTATCTCTCTCTGGCAGAGCCCGGCTGCCAAATTGGAAACGTCCAGAGATTGCGCCCACAGGAAAGCTGCCAGCACTGAAAGCTCTAGCTGGTTTTCACTGTCCCTTGGAACTGCATTCGCTGCCACACAGACATTCGCGCTCTGCTAAAGCATTGCTTCCTAATGGGGCAACACTCTGTATCTCTCTCTGGCAGAGCCCGGCTGCCAAATTGGAAACGTCCAGAGATTGCACCCACAGGAAAGCTGCCAGCACTGAAAGCTCTAGCTGGTTTTCACTGTCCCTTGGAACTGCATTCGCTGCCACACAGACGTTCGCGCTCTGCTAAAGCATTGCTTCGTAATGGGGCAACACTCTGTAACTCTCTCTGGCAGAGCCCGGCTGCCAAATTGGAAACGTCCAGAGATTGCGCCCACAGGAAAGCTGCCAGCACTGAAAGCTCTAGCTGGTTTTCACTGTCCCTTGGAACTGCATTCGCTGCCACACAGACATTTGCGCTCTGCTAAAGCATTGCTTTGTAATGGGGCAACACTCTGTATCTCTCTGTGGCAGAGCCCGGCTGCCAAATTGGAAACGTCCAGACATTGCGCCCACAGGAAAGCTGCCAGCACTGAAAGCTCTAGCTGGTTTTCACTGTCCCTTGGAACTGCATTCGCTGCCACACAGACATTCGCGCTCAGCCATAGCATTGCTTGGTAAGGGGGCAACACTCTGTATCTCTCTCTGGCAGAGCCCGGCTGCCAAATTGGAAACGTGCAGAGATTGCGCCCACAGGAAAGCTGCCAGCACTGAAAGCTCTAGCTGGTTTTCACTGTCCCTTGGAACTGCATTCGCTGCCACACAGACATTCGCGCTGTGCTAAAGCATTGCTTCCTAATGGGGCAACACTCTGTATCTCTCTCTGGCAGAGCCCGGCTGCCAAATTGGAAACGTCCAGAGATTGCGCCCACAGGAAAGCTGCCAGCACTGAAAGCTCTAGCTGGTTTTCACTGTCCCTTGGAACTGCATTCGCTGCCACACAGACGTTCGCGCTCTGCTAAAGCATTGCTTCGTAATGGGGCAACACTCTGTAACTCTCTCTGGCAGAGCCCGGCTGCCAAATTGGAAACGTCCAGAGATTGCGCCCACAGGAAAGCTGCCAGCACTGAAAGCTCTAGCTGGTTTTCACTGTCCCTTGGAACTGCATTCGCTGCCACACAGACATTTGCGCTCTGCTAAAGCATTGCTTTGTAATGGGGCAACACTCTGTATCTCTCTGTGGCAGAGCCCGGCTGCCAAATTGGAAACGTCCAGACATTGCGCCCACAGGAAAGCTGCCAGCACTGAAAGCTCTAGCTGGTTTTCACTGTCCCTTGGAACTGCATTCGCTGCCACACAGACATTCGCGCTCAGCCATAGCATTGCTTGGTAAGGGGGCAACACTCTGTATCTCTCTCTGGCAGAGCCCGGCTGCCAAATTGGAAACGTGCAGAGATTGCGCCCACAGGAAAGCTGCCAGCACTGAAAGCTCTAGCTGGTTTTCACTGTCCCTTGGAACTGCATTCGCTGCCACACAGACATTCGCGTTCTGCTAAAGCATTGCTTCCTAATGGGGCAACACTCTGTATCTCTCTCTGGCAGAGCCCGGCTGCCAAATTGGAAACGTCCAGACATTGCGCCCACAGGAAAGCTGCCAGCACTGAAAGCTCTAGCTGGTTTTCACTGTCCCTTGGACTGCATTCGCTGCCACACAGACATTCGCGCTCTGCTAAAGCATTGCTTCGTAATGGGGCAACACTCTGTATCTCTCTCTGGCAGAGCCCGGCTGCCAAATTGGAAACGCCCAGAGATTGCGCCCACAGGAAAGCTGCCAGCACTGAAAGCTCTAGCTGGTTTTCACTGTCCCTTGGAACTGCATTCGCTGCCACACAGACATTCGCGCTCTGCTAAAGCATTGCTTCCTAATGGGGCAACACTCTGTATCTCTCTCTGGCAGAGCCCGGCTGCCAAATTGGAAACGTCCAGAGATTGTGCCCAAAGGAAAGCTGCCAGCACTGAAAGCTCTAGCTGGTTTTCACTGTCCCTTGGAACTGCATTCGCTGCCACACAGACATTCGCGCTCAGCCATAGCATTGCTTGGTAAGGGGGCAACACTCTGTATCTCTCTCTGGCAGAGCCCGGCTGCCAAATTGGAAACGTGCAGAGATTGCGCCCACAGGAAAGCTGCCAGCACTGAAAGCTCTAGCTGGTTTTCACTGTCCCTTGGAACTGCATTCGCTGCCACACAGACATTCGCGCTCTGCTAAAGCATTGCTTCCTAATGGGGCAACACTCTGTATCTCTCTCTGGCAGAGCCCGGCTGCCAAATTGGAAACGTCCAGAGATTGCGCCCACAGGAAAGCTGCCAGCACTGAAAGCTCTAGATGGTTTTCACTGTCCCTTGGAACTGCATTCGCTGCCACACAGACATTTGCGCTCTGCTAAAGCATTGCTTCCTAATGGGGCAACACTCCGTAACTCTCTCTGGCAGAGCCCGGCTGCCAAATTGGAAACGTCCAGAGATTGCGCCCACAGGAAAGCTGCCAGCACTGAAAGCTCTAGCTGGTTTTCACTGTCCCTTGGAACTGCATTCGCTGCCACACAGACATTCGCGCTCTGCTAAAGCTTTGCTTCGTAATGGGGCAACACTCTGTATCTCTCTCTGGCAGAGCCCGGCTGCCAAATTGGAAACGTCCAGAGATTGCGCACACAGGAAAGCTGCCAGCACTGAAAATTGTAGCTGGTTTTCACTGTCCCTTGGAACTGCATTCGCTGCCACACAGACATTCGCGCTCTGCTAAAGCATTGCTTCGTAATGGGGCAACACTCTGTATCTCTCTCTGGCAGAGCCCGGCTGCCAAATTGGAAACTTCCAGAGATTGCGCCCACAGGAAAGCTGCCAGCACTGAAAGCTCTAGCTGGTTTTCACTGTCCCTTGGAACTGCATTCGCTGCCACACAGACATTCGCGCTCTGCTAAAGCATTGCTTCGTAATGGGGCAGCACTCTGTATCTCTCTCTGGCAGAGCCCGGCTGCCAAATTGGAAACGTCCAGACATTGCGCCCACAGGAAAGCTGCCAGCACTGAAAGCTCTAGCTGGTTTTCACTGTCCCTTGGAACTGCATTCGCTGCCACACAGACATTCGCGCTCTGCTAAAGCCTTGCTTCCTAATGGGGCAACACTCTCTATCTCTCTCTGGCAGAGCCCGGCTGCCAAATTGGAAACGTCCAGAGATTGCGCCCACAGGAAAGCTGCCAGCACTGAAAGCTCTAGCTGGTTTTCACTGTCCCTTGGAACTGCATTCGCTGCCACACAGACATTTGCGCTCTGCTAAAGCATTGCTTCCTAATGGGGCAACACTCTGTATCTCTCTCTGGCAGAGCCCGGCTGCCAAATTGGAAACGTCCAGAGATTGCGCCCACAGGAAAGCTGCCAGCACTGAAAGCTCTAGCTGGTTTTCACTGTCCCTTGGAACTGCATTCGCTGCCACACAGACATTCGCGCTCTGCTAAAGCATTGCTTCCTAATGGGGCAACACTCTGTATCTCTCTCTGGCAGAGCCCGGCTGCCAAATTGGAAACGTCCAGAGATTGCGCCCACAGGAAAGCTGCCAGCACTGAAAGCTCTAGCTGGTTTTCACTGTCCCTTGGAACTGCATTCGCTGCCACACAGACATTCGCGCTCTGCTAAAGCATTGCTTCCTAATGGGGCAACACTCTGTATCTCTCTCTGGCAGAGCCCGGCTGCCAAATTGGAAACGTCCAGACATTGCGCCCACAGGAAAGCTGCCAGCACTGAAAGCTCTAGCTGGTTTTCACTGTCCCTTGGAACTGCATTCGCTGCCACACAGACATTCGCGCTCTGCTAAAGCATTGCTTCCTAATGGGGCAACACTCTGTATCTCTCTCTGGCAGAGCCCGGCTGCCAAATTGGAAACGTCCAGAGATTGCGCCCACAGGAAAGCTGCCAGCACTGAAAGCTCTAGCTGGTTTTCACTGTCCCTTGGAACTGCATTCGCTGCCACACAGACATTCGCGCTCTGCTAAAGCATTGCTTCCTAATGGGGCAACACTCTGTATCTCTCTCTGGCAGAGCCCGGCTGCCAAATTGGAAACGTCCAGAGATTGCGCCCACAGGAAAGCTGCCAGCACTGAAAGCTCTAGCTGGTTTTCACTGTCCTTTGGAACTGCATTCGCTGCCACACAGACATTCGCGCTCTGCTAAAGCATTGCTTCGTAATGGGGCAACACTCTGTATCTCTCTGTGGCAGAGCCCGGCTGCCAAATTGGAAACGTCCAGAGATTGCGCCCACAGGAAAGCTGCCAGCACTGAAAGCTCTAGCTGGTTTTCACTGTCCCTTGGAACTGCATTCGCTGCCACACAGACGTTCGCGCTCTGCTAAAGCATTGCTTCGTAATGGGGCAACACTCTGTAACTCTCTCTGGCAGAGCCCGGCTGCCAAATTGGAAACGTCCAGAGATTGCGCCCACAGGAAAGCTGCCAGCACTGAAAGCTCTAGCTGGTTTTCACTGTCCCTTGGAACTGCATTCGCTGCCACACAGACATTCGCGCTCTGCTAAAGCATTGCTTTGTAATGGGGCAACACTCTGTATCTCTCTGTGGCAGAGCCCGGCTGCCAAATTGGAAACGTCCAGACATTGCGCCCACAGGAAAGCTGCCAGCACTGAAAGCTCTAGCTGGTTTTCACTGTCCCTTGGAACTGCATTCGCTGCCACACAGACATTCGCGCTCTGCTAAAGCATTGCTTCCTAATGGGGCAACACTCTGTATCTCTCTCTGGCAGAGCCCGGCTGCCAAATTGGAAACGCCCAGAGATTGCGCCCACAGGAAAGCTGCCAGCACTGAAAGCTCTAGCTGGTTTTCACTGTCCCTTGGAACTGCATTCGCTGCCACACAGACATTCGCGCTCTGCTAAAGCATTGCTTCCTAATGGGGCAACACTCTGTATCTCTCTCTGGCAGAGCCCGGCTGCCAAATTGGAAACGTCCAGAGATTGCGCCCACAGGAAAGCTGCCAGCACTGAAAGCTCTAGCTGGTTTTCACTGTCCCTTGGACTGCATTCGCTGCCACACAGACATTCGCGCTCTGCTAAAGCATTGCTTGGTAAGGGGGCAACACTCTGTATCTCTCTCTGGCAGAGCCCGGCTGCCAAATGGGAAACGTCCAGAGATTGCGCCCACAGGAAAGCTGCCAACACTGAAAGCTGTAGCTGGTTTTCACTGTCCCTTGGAACTGCATTCGCTGCCACACAGACATTCGCGCTCTGCTAAAGCATTGCTTCCTAATGGGGCAACACTCTGTATCTCTCTCTGGCAGAGCCCGGCTGCCAAATTGGAAACGTCCAGAGATTGCACCCACAGGAAAGCTGCCAGCACTGAAAGCTCTAGCTGGTTTTCACTGTCCCTTGGAACTGCATTCGCTGCCACACAGACATTCGCGCTCTGCTAAAGCATTGCTTCGTAATGGGGCAACACTCTGTATCTCTCTCTGGCAGAGCCCGGCTGCCAAATTGGAAACGTCCAGAGATTGCGCCCACAGGAAAGCTGCCAGCACTGAAAGCTCTAGCTGGTTTTCACTGTCCCTTGGAACTGCATTCGCTGCCACACAGACATTCGCGCTCAGCCATAGCATTGCTTGGTAAGGGGGCAACACTCTGTATCTCTCTCTGGCAGAGCCCGGCTGCCAAATTGGAAACGTGCAGAGATTGCGCCCACAGGAAAGCTGCCAGCACTGAAAGCTCTAGCTGGTTTTCACTGTCCCTTGGAACTGCATTCGCTGCCACACAGACATTCGCGCTCTGCTAAAGCATTGCTTCCTAATGGGGCAACACTCTGTAACTCTCTCTGGCAGAGCCCGGCTGCCAAATTGGAAACGTCCAGAGATTGCGCCCACAGGAAAGCTGCCAGCACTGAAAGCTCTAGCTGGTTTTCACTGTCCCTTGGAACTGCATTCGCTGCCACACAGACATTCGCGCTCTGCTAAAGCTTTGCTTCGTAATGGGGCAACACTCTGTATCTCTCTCTGGCAGAGCCCGGCTGCCAAATTGGAAACGTCCAGAGATTGCGCCTACAGGAAAGCTGCCAGCACTGAAAATTGTAGCTGGTTTTCACTGTCCCTTGGAACTGCATTCGCTGCCACACAGACATTCGCGCTCTGCTAAAGCCTTGCTTCCTAATGGGGCAACACTCTCTATCTCTCTCTGGCAGAGCCCGGCTGCCAAATTGGAAACGTCCAGAGATTGCGCCCACAGGAAAGCTGCCAGCACTGAAAGCTCTAGCTGGTTTTCACTGTCCCTTGGAACTGCATTCGCTGCCACACAGACATTTGCGCTCTGCTAAAGCATTGCTTCCTAATGGGGCAACACTCTGTATCTCTCTCTGGCAGAGCCCGGCTGCCAAATTGGAAACGTCCAGAGATTGCGCCCACAGGAAAGCTGCCAGCACTGAAAGCTCTAGCTGGTTTTCACTGTCCCTTGGAACTGCATTCGCTGCCACACAGACATTCGCGCTCTGCTAAAGCATTGCTTCCTAATGGGGCAACACTCTGTATCTCTCTCTGGCAGAGCCCGGCTGCCAAATTGGAAACGTCCAGAGATTGCGCCCACAGGAAAGCTGCCAGCACTGAAAGCTCTAGCTGGTTTTCACTGTCCCTTGGAACTGCATTCGCTGCCACACAGACATTCGCGCTCTGCTAAAGCATTGCTTCCTAATGGGGCAACACTCTGTATCTCTCTCTGGCAGAGCCCGGCTGCCAAATTGGAAACGTCCAGACATTGCGCCCACAGGAAAGCTGCCAGCACTGAAAGCTCTAGCTGGTTTTCACTGTCCCTTGGAACTGCATTCGCTGCCACACAGACATTCGCGCTCTGCTAAAGCATTGCTTCCTAATGGGGCAACACTCTGTATCTCTCTCTGGCAGAGCCCGGCTGCCAAATTGGAAACGTCCAGAGATTGCGCCCACAGGAAAGCTGCCAGCACTGAAAGCTCTAGCTGGTTTTCACTGTCCCTTGGAACTGCATTCGCTGCCACACAGACATTCGCGCTCTGCTAAAGCATTGCTTCCTAATGGGGCAACACTCTGTATCTCTCTCTGGCAGAGCCCGGCTGCCAAATTGGAAACGTCCAGAGATTGCGCCCACAGGAAAGCTGCCAGCACTGAAAGCTCTAGCTGGTTTTCACTGTCCCTTGGACTGCATTCGCTGCCACACAGACATTCGCGCTCTGCTAAAGCATTGCTTTGTAATGGGGCAACACTCTGTATCTCTCTCTGGCAGAGCCCGGCTGCCAAATTGGAAACGCCCAGAGATTGCGCCCACAGGAAAGCTGCCAGCACTGAAAGCTCTAGCTGGTTTTCACTGTCCCTTGGAACTGCATTCGCTGCCACACAGACATTCGCGCTCTGCTAAAGCATTGCTTCCTAATGGGGCAACACTCTGTATCTCTCTCTGGCAGAGCCCGGCTGCCAAATTGGAAACGTCCAGAGATTGTGCCCACAGGAAAGCTGCCAGCACTGAAAGCTCTAGCTGGTTTTCACTGTCCCTTGGAACTGCATTCGCTGCCACACAGACATTCGCGCTCTGCTAAAGCATTGCTTCCTAATGGGGCAACACTCTGTATCTCTCTCTGGCAGAGCCCGGCTGCCAAATTGGAAACGTCCAGAGATTGCGCCCACAGGAAAGCTGCCAGCACTGAAAGCTCTAGCTGGTTTTCACTGTCCCTTGGAACTGCATTCGCTGCCACACAGACATTCGCGCTCTGCTAAAGCATTGCTTCCTAATGGGGCAACACTCTGTATCTCTCTCTGGCAGAGCCCGGCTGCCAAATTGGAAACGTCCAGAGATTGCGCCCACAGGAAAGCTGCCAGCACTGAAAGCTCTAGCTGGTTTTCACTGTCCCTTGGAACTGCATTCGCTGCCACACAGACGTTCGCGCTCTGCTAAAGCATTGCTTCGTAATGGGGCAACACTCTGTAACTCTCTCTGGCAGAGCCCGGCTGCCAAATTGGAAACGTCCAGAGATTGCGCCCACAGGAAAGCTGCCAGCACTGAAAGCTCTAGCTGGTTTTCACTGTCCCTTGGAACTGCATTCGCTGCCACACAGACATTCGCGCTCTGCTAAAGCATTGCTTTGTAATGGGGCAACACTCTGTATCTCTCTGTGGCAGAGCCCGGCTGCCAAATTGGAAACGTCCAGACATTGCGCCCACAGGAAAGCTGCCAGCACTGAAAGCTCTAGCTGGTTTTCACTGTCCCTTGGAACTGCATTCGCTGCCACACAGACATTCGCGCTCAGCCATAGCATTGCTTGGTAAGGGGGCAACACTCTGTATCTCTCTCTGGCAGAGCCCGGCTGCCAAATTGGAAACGTCCAGAGATTGCGCCCACAGGAAAGCTGCCAGCACTGAAAGCTCTAGCTGGTTTTCACTGTCCCTTGGAACTGCATTCGCTGCCACACAGACATTCGCGCTCTGCTAAAGCATTGCTTCCTAATGGGGCAACACTCTGTATCTCTCTCTGGCAGAGCCCGGCTGCCAAATTGGAAACGTCCAGAGATTGCGCCCACAGGAAAGCTGCCAGCACTGAAAGCTCTAGCTGGTTTTCACTGTCCCTTGGAACTGCATTCGCTGCCACACAGACGTTCGCGCTCTGCTAAAGCATTGCTTCGTAATGGGGCAACACTCTGTAACTCTCTCTGGCAGAGCCCAGCTGCCAAATTGGAAACGTCCAGAGATTGCGCCCACAGGAAAGCTGCCAGCACTGAAAGCTCTAGCTGGTTTTCACTGTCCCTTGGAACTGCATTCGCTGCCACACAGACATTTGCGCTCTGCTAAAGCATTGCTTTGTAATGGGGCAACACTCTGTATCTCTCTGTGGCAGAGCCCGGCTGCCAAATTGGAAACGTCCAGACATTGCGCCCACAGGAAAGCTGCCAGCACTGAAAGCTCTAGCTGGTTTTCACTGTCCCTTGGAACTGCATTCGCTGCCACACAGACATTCGCGCTCAGCCATAGCATTGCTTGGTAAGGGGGCAACACTCTGTATCTCTCTCTGGCAGAGCCCGGCTGCCAAATTGGAAACGTGCAGAGATTGCGCCCACAGGAAAGCTGCCAGCACTGAAAGCTCTAGCTGGTTTTCACTGTCCCTTGGAACTGCATTCGCTGCCACACAGACATTCGCGTTCTGCTAAAGCATTGCTTCCTAATGGGGCAACACTCTGTATCTCTCTCTGGCAGAGCCCGGCTGCCAAATTGGAAACGTCCAGACATTGCGCCCACAGGAAAGCTGCCAGCACTGAAAGCTCTAGCTGGTTTTCACTGTCCCTTGGACTGCATTCGCTGCCACACAGACATTCGCGCTCTGCTAAAGCATTGCTTCGTAATGGGGCAACACTCTGTATCTCTCTCTGGCAGAGCCCGGCTGCCAAATTGGAAACGCCCAGAGATTGCGCCCACAGGAAAGCTGCCAGCACTGAAAGCTCTAGCTGGTTTTCACTGTCCCTTGGAACTGCATTCGCTGCCACACAGACATTCGCGCTCTGCTAAAGCATTGCTTCCTAATGGGGCAACACTCTGTATCTCTCTCTGGCAGAGCCCGGCTGCCAAATTGGAAACGTCCAGAGATTGTGCCCAAAGGAAAGCTGCCAGCACTGAAAGCTCTAGCTGGTTTTCACTGTCCCTTGGAACTGCATTCGCTGCCACACAGACATTCGCGCTCAGCCATAGCATTGCTTGGTAAGGGGGCAACACTCTGTATCTCTCTCTGGCAGAGCCCGGCTGCCAAATTGGAAACGTGCAGAGATTGCGCCCACAGGAAAGCTGCCAGCACTGAAAGCTCTAGCTGGTTTTCACTGTCCCTTGGAACTGCATTCGCTGCCACACAGACATTCGCGCTCTGCTAAAGCATTGCTTCCTAATGGGGCAACACTCTGTATCTCTCTCTGGCAGAGCCCGGCTGCCAAATTGGAAACGTCCAGAGATTGCGCCCACAGGAAAGCTGCCAGCACTGAAAGCTCTAGATGGTTTTCACTGTCCCTTGGAACTGCATTCGCTGCCACACAGACATTTGCGCTCTGCTAAAGCATTGCTTCCTAATGGGGCAACACTCCGTAACTCTCTCTGGCAGAGCCCGGCTGCCAAATTGGAAACGTCCAGAGATTGCGCCCACAGGAAAGCTGCCAGCACTGAAAGCTCTAGCTGGTTTTCACTGTCCCTTGGAACTGCATTCGCTGCCACACAGACATTCGCGCTCTGCTAAAGCTTTGCTTCGTAATGGGGCAACACTCTGTATCTCTCTCTGGCAGAGCCCGGCTGCCAAATTGGAAACGTCCAGAGATTGCGCACACAGGAAAGCTGCCAGCACTGAAAATTGTAGCTGGTTTTCACTGTCCCTTGGAACTGCATTCGCTGCCACACAGACATTCGCGCTCTGCTAAAGCATTGCTTCGTAATGGGGCAACACTCTGTATCTCTCTCTGGCAGAGCCCGGCTGCCAAATTGGAAACGTGCAGAGATTGCGCCCACAGGAAAGCTGCCAGCACTGAAAGCTCTAGCTGGTTTTCACTGTCCCTTGGAACTGCATTCGCTGCCACACAGACATTCGCGCTCTGCTAAAGCATTGCTTCGTAATGGGGCAGCACTCTGTATCTCTCTCTGGCAGAGCCCGGCTGCCAAATTGGAAACGTCCAGACATTGCGCCCACAGGAAAGCTGCCAGCACTGAAAGCTCTAGCTGGTTTTCACTGTCCCTTGGAACTGCATTCGCTGCCACACAGACATTCGCGCTCTGCTAAAGCATTGCTTCCTAATGGGGCAACACTCTGTATCTCTCTCTGGCAGAGCCCGGCTGCCAAATTGGAAACGTCCAGAGATTGCGCCCACAGGAAAGCTGCCAGCACTGAAAGCTCTAGCTGGTTTTCACTGTCCCTTGGAACTGCATTCGCTGCCACACAGACATTCGCGCTCTGCTAAAGCATTGCTTCCTAATGGGGCAACACTCTGTATCTCTCTCTGGCAGAGCCCGGCTGCCAAATTGGAAACGTCCAGAGATTGCGCCCACAGGAAAGCTGCCAGCACTGAAAGCTCTAGCTGGTTTTCACTGTCCCTTGGAACTGCATTCGCTGCCACACAGACATTCGCGCTCTGCTAAAGCATTGCTTCCTAATGGGGCAACACTCTGTATCTCTCTCTGGCAGAGCCCGGCTGCCAAATTGGAAACGTCCAGAGATTGCGCCCACAGGAAAGCTGCCAGCACTGAAAGCTCTAGCTGGTTTTCACTGTCCCTTGGAACTGCATTCGCTGCCACACAGACATTCGCGCTCTGCTAAAGCATTGCTTCCTAATGGGGCAACACTCTGTATCTCTCTCTGGCAGAGCCCGGCTGCCAAATTGGAAACGTCCAGAGATTGCGCCCACAGGAAAGCTGCCAGCACTGAAAGCTCTAGCTGGTTTTCACTGTCCTTTGGAACTGCATTCGCTGCCACACAGACATTCGCGCTCTGCTAAAGCATTGCTTCGTAATGGGGCAACACTCTGTATCTCTCTCTGGCAGAGCCCGGCTGCCAAATTGGAAACGTCCAGAGATTGCGCCCACAGGAAAGCTGCCAGCACTGAAAGCTCTAGCTGGTTTTCACTGTCCCTTGGAACTGCATTCGCTGCCACACAGACGTTCGCGCTCTGCTAAAGCATTGCTTCGTAATGGGGCAACACTCTGTAACTCTCTCTGGCAGAGCCCGGCTGCCAAATTGGAAACGTCCAGAGATTGCGCCCACAGGAAAGCTGCCAGCACTGAAAGCTCTAGCTGGTTTTCACTGTCCCTTGGAACTGCATTCGCTGCCACACAGACATTTGCGCTCTGCTAAAGCATTGCTTTGTAATGGGGCAACACTCTGTATCTCTCTGTGGCAGAGCCCGGCTGCCAAATTGGAAACGTCCAGACATTGCGCCCACAGGAAAGCTGCCAGCACTGAAAGCTCTAGCTGGTTTTCACTGTCCCTTGGAACTGCATTCGCTGCCACACAGACATTCGCGCTCTGCTAAAGCATTGCTTCCTAATGGGGCAACACTCTGTATCTCTCTCTGGCAGAGCCCGGCTGCCAAATTGGAAACGCCCAGAGATTGCGCCCACAGGAAAGCTGCCAGCACTGAAAGCTCTAGCTGGTTTTCACTGTCCCTTGGAACTGCATTCGCTGCCACACAGACATTCGCGCTCTGCTAAAGCATTGCTTCCTAATGGGGCAACACTCTGTATCTCTCTCTGGCAGAGCCCGGCTGCCAAATTGGAAACGTCCAGAGATTGCGCCCACAGGAAAGCTGCCAGCACTGAAAGCTCTAGCTGGTTTTCACTGTCCCTTGGACTGCATTCGCTGCCACACAGACATTCGCGCTCTGCTAAAGCATTGCTTCGTAATGGGGCAACACTCTGTATCTCTCTCTGGCAGAGCCCGGCTGCCAAATTGGAAACGCCCAGAGATTGCGCCCACAGGAAAGCTGCCAGCACTGAAAGCTCTAGCTGGTTTTCACTGTCCCTTGGAACTGCATTCGCTGCCACACAGACATTCGCGCTCTGCTAAAGCATTGCTTCCTAATGGGGCAACACTCTGTATCTCTCTCTGGCAGAGCCCGGCTGCCAAATTGGAAACGTCCAGAGATTGTGCCCACAGGAAAGCTGCCAGCACTGAAAGCTCTAGCTGGTTTTCACTGTCCCTTGGAACTGCATTCGCTGCCACACAGACGTTCGCGCTCTGCTAAAGCATTGCTTCGTAATGGGGCAACACTCTGTAACTCTCTCTGGCAGAGCCCGGCTGCCAAATTGGAAACGTCCAGAGATTGCGCCCACAGGAAAGCTGCCAGCACTGAAAGCTCTAGCTGGTTTTCACTGTCCCTTGGAACTGCATTCGCTGCCACACAGACATTTGCGCTCTGCTAAAGCATTGCTTTGTAATGGGGCAACACTCTGTATCTCTCTGTGGCAGAGCCCGGCTGCCAAATTGGAAACGTCCAGAGATTGCGCCCACAGGAAAGCTGCCAGCACTGAAAGCTCTAGCTGGTTTTCACTGTCCCTTGGAACTGCATTCGCTGCCACACAGACATTCGCGCTCTGCTAAAGCATTGCTTCCTAATGGGGCAACACTCTGTATCTCTCTCTGGCAGAGCCCGGCTGCCAAATTGGAAACGCCCAGAGATTGCGCCCACAGGAAAGCTGCCAGCACTGAAAGCTCTAGCTGGTTTTGACTGTCCCTTGGAAGTGCATTCGCAGCCACACAGACATTCGCGCTCTGCTCAAGATTAACTTGGTAATTGGGCAACACTCTGTATCTCTCTCTGGCAGAGCCCGGCTGCCAAATTGGAAACGTCCAGAGATTGCGCCTACAGGAAAGCTGCCAGCACTGAAAGCTCTAGCTGGTTTTCACTGTCCCTTGGAACTGCATTCGCTGCCACACAGACATTCGCGCTCTGCTAAAGCATTGCTTCGTAATGGGGCAACACTCTGTATCTCTCTCTGGCAGAGCCCAACTGCCAAATTGGAAACGTCCAGAGATTGCGCCCACAGGAAAGCTGCCAGCACTGAAAGCTCTAGCTGGTTTTCACTGTCCCTTGGAACTGCATTCGCTGCCACACAGACATTCGCGCTCTGCTAAAGCATTGCTTCCTAATGGGGCAACACTCTGTATCTCTCTCTGGCAGAGCCCGGCTGCCAAATTGGAAATGTCCAGACATTGCGCCCACAGGAAAGCTGCCAGCACTGAAAGCTCTAGCTGGTTTTCACTGTCCCTTGGAACTGCATTCGCTGCCACACAGACATTCGCGCTCTGCTAAAGCATTGCTTCGTAATGGGGCAACACTCTGTATCTCTCTGTGGCAGAGCCCGGCTGCCAAATTGGAAACGTCCAGAGATTGCGCCCACAGGAAAGCTGCCAGCACTGAAAGCTGTAGCTGGTTTTCACTGTCCCTTGGAACTGCATTCGCTGCCACACAGACATTCGCGCTCTGCTAAAGCATTGCTTCCTAATGGGGCAACACTCTGTATCTCTCTCTGGCAGAGCCCGGCTGCCAAATTGGAAACGTCCAGAGATTGTGCCCACAGGAAAGCTGCCAGCACTGAAAGCTCTAGCTGGATTTCACTGTCCCTTGGAACTGCATTCGCTGCCACACAGACATTCGCGCTCTGCTAAAGCATTGCTTCCTAATGGGGCAACACTCTGTATCTCTCTCTGGCAGAGCCCGGCTGCCAAATTGGAAACGTCCAGAGATTGCGCCCACAGGAAAGCTGCCAGCACTGAAAGCTCTAGCTGGTTTTCACTGTCCCTTGGAACTGCATTCGCTGCCACACAGACATTCGCGCTCTGCTAAAGCATTTCTTGGTAAGGGGGCAACACTCTGTATCTCTCTCTGGCAGAGCCCGGCTGCCAAATTGGAAACGTCCAGAGATTGCGCCCACAGGAAAGCTGCCAGCACTGAAAGCTCTAGCTGGTTTTCACTGTCCCTTGGAACTGCATTCGCTGCCACACAGACATTCGCGCTCTGCTAAAGCATTGCTTCCTAATGGGGCAACACTCTGTATCTCTCTGTGGCAGAGCCCGGCTGCCAAATTGGAAACGTCCAGAGATTGCGCCCACAGGAAAGCTGCCAGCACTGAAAGCTCTAGCTGGTTTTCACTGTCCCTTGGAACTGCATTCGCTGCCACACAGACATTCGCGCTCTGCTAAAGCATTGCTTCGTAATGGGGCAATACTCTGTACCTCTCTCTGGCAGAGCCCGGCGGCCAAATTGGAAACGCCCAGAGATTGCGCCCACAGGAAAGCTGCCAGCACTGAAAGCTCTAGCTGGTTTTCACTGTCCCTTGGAAGTGCATTCGCAGCCACACAGACATTCGCGCTCTGCTAAAGCATTGCTTCCTAATGGGGCAACACTCTGTATCTCTCTCTGGCAGAGCCCGGCTGCCAAATTGGAAACGCCCAGAGATTGCGCCCACAGGAAAGCTGCCAGCACTGAAAGCTCTAGCTGGTTTTCACTGTCCCTTGGAACTGCATTCGCTGCCACACAGACATTCGCGCTCTGCTAAAGCATTGCTTCCTAATGGGGCAACACTCTGTATCTCTCTCTGGCAGAGCCCGGCTGCCAAATTGGAAAAGTCCAGAGATTGCGCCCACAGGAAAGCTGCCAGCACTGAAAGCTCTAGCTGGTTTTCACTGTCCCTTGGAACTGCATTCGCTGCCACACAGACATTCGCGCTCTGCTAAAGCATTGCTTCCTAATGGGGCAACACTCTGTATCTCTCTCTGGCAGAGCCCGGCTGCCAAATTGGAAACGCCCAGAGATTGCGCCCACAGGAAAGCTGCCAGCACTGAAAGCTCTAGCTGGTTTTCACTGTCCCTTGGAAGTGCATTCGCAGCCACACAGACATTCGCGCTCTGCTAAAGCATTGCTTCCTAATTGGGCAACCCTCTGTATCTCTCTCTGGCAGAGCCCGGCTGCCAAATTGGAAACGTCCAGAGATTGCGCCTACAGGAAAGCTGCCAGCACTGAAAGCTCTAGCTGGTTTTCACTGTCCCTTGGAACTGCATTCGCTGCCACACAGACATTCGCGCTCTGCTAAAGCATTGCTTCCTAATGGGGCAACACTCTGTATCTCTCTCTGGCAGAGCCCGGCTGCCAAATTGGAAACGTCCAGAGATTGCGCCCACAGGAAAGCTGCCAGCACTGAAAGCTCTAGCTGGTTTTCACTGTCCCTTGGAACTGCATTCGCTGCTACACAGACATTTGCGCTCTGCTAAAGCATTGCTTCCTAATGGGGCAACACTCTGTATCTCTCTCTGGCAGAGCCCGACTGCCAAATTGGAAACGTCCAGAGATTGCGCCCACAGGAAAGCTGCCAGCACTGAAAGCTCTAGCTGGATTTCACTGTCCCTTGGAACTGCATTCGCTGCCACACAGACATTCGCGCTCTGGTAAAGCATTGCTTCCTAATGGGGCAACACTCTGTATCTCTCTGTGGCAGAGCCCGGCTGCCAAATTGGAAACGTCCAGAGATTGCGCCCACAGGAAAGCTGCCAGCACTGAAAGCTCTAGCTGGTTTTCACTGTCCCTTGGAACTGCATTCGCTGCCACAGAGACATTCACGCACTGCTAAAGCTTAACTTGGTAAATGGGCAACACTCTGTATCTCTCTCTGGCAGAGCCCGGCTGCCAAATTGGAAACGTCCAGTGATTGCGCCTACAGGAAAGATGCCAGCACTGAAAGCTCTAGCTGGTTTTCACTGTCCCTTGGAACTGCATTCGCTGCCACACAGACATTCGCGCTCAGCTATAGCATTGCTTGGTAAGGGGGCAACACTCTGTATCTCTCTCTGGCAGAGCCCGGCTGCCAAATGGGAAACGTGCAGAGATTGCGCCCACAGGAAAGCTGCCAGCACTGAAAGCTCTAGCTGGTTTTCACTGTCCCTTGGAACTGCATTCGCTGCCACACAGACATTCGCGCTCTGCTAAAGCATTGCTTCCTAATGGGGCAACACTCTGTATCTCTCTCTGGCAGAGCCCGGCTGCCAAATTGGAAACGTCCAGAGATTGCGCCCACAGGAAAGCTGCCAGCACTGAAAGCTCTAGCTGGTTTTCACTGTCCCTTGGAACTGCATTCGCTGCCACACAGACATTCGCACTCTGCTAAAGCATTGCTTCGTAATGGGGCAACAGTCTGTATCTCTCTCTGGCAGAGCCCGGCTGCCAAACTGGAAACGTCCAGAGATTGCGCCCACAGGAAAGCTGCCAGCACTGAAAGCTCTAGCTGGTTTTCACTGTCCCTTGGAACTGCATTCGCTGCCACACAGACATTTGCGCTCTGCTAAAGCATTGCTTCGTAATGGGGCAACACTCTGTATCTCTCTCTGGCAGAGCCCGGCTGCCAAATTGGAAACGTCCAGAGATTGTGCCCACAGGAAAGCTGCCAGCACTGAAAGCTCTAGCTGGTTTTCACTGTCCCTTGGAACTGCATTCGCTGCCACACAGACATTTGCGCTCTGCTAAAGCATTGCTTTGTAATGGGGCAACACTCTGTATCTCTCTGTGGCAGAGCCCGGCTGCCAAATTGGAAACGTCCAGACATTGCGCCCACAGGAAAGCTGCCAGCACTGAAAGCTCTAGCTGGTTTTCACTGTCCCTTGGAACTGCATTCGCTGCCACACAGACATTCGCGCTCTGCTAAAGCATTGCTTCCTAATGGGGCAACACTCTGTATCTCTCTCTGGCAGAGCCCGGCTGCCAAATTGGAAACGCCCAGAGATTGCGCCCACAGGAAAGCTGCCAGCACTGAAAGCTCTAGCTGGTTTTCACTGTCCCTTGGAACTGCATTCGCTGCCACACAGACATTCGCGCTCTGCTAAAGCATTGCTTCCTAATGGGGCAACACTCTGTATCTCTCTCTGGCAGAGCCCGGCTGCCAAATTGGAAACGTCCAGAGATTGCGCCCACAGGAAAGCTGCCAGCACTGAAAGCTCTAGCTGGTTTTCACTGTCCCTTGGAACTGCATTCGCTGCCACACAGACATTCGCGCTCTGCTAAAGCATTGCTTCGTAATGGGGCAATACTCTGTACCTCTCTCTGGCAGAGCCCGGCGGCCAAATTGGAAACGCCCAGAGATTGCGCCCACAGGAAAGCTGCCAGCACTGAAAGCTCTAGCTGGTTTTCACTGTCCCTTGGAAGTGCATTCGCAGCCACACAGACATTCGCGCTCTGCTAAAGCATTGCTTCCTAATGGGGCAACACTCTGTATCTCTCTCTGGCAGAGCCCGGCTGCCAAATTGGAAACGCCCAGAGATTGCGCCCACAGGAAAGCTGCCAGCACTGAAAGCTCTAGCTGGTTTTCACTGTCCCTTGGAACTGCATTCGCTGCCACACAGACATTCGCGCTCTGCTAAAGCATTGCTTCCTAATGGGGCAACACTCTGTATCTCTCTCTGGCAGAGCCCGGCTGCCAAATTGGAAAAGTCCAGAGATTGCGCCCACAGGAAAGCTGCCAGCACTGAAAGCTCTAGCTGGTTTTCACTGTCCCTTGGAACTGCATTCGCTGCCACACAGACATTCGCGCTCTGCTAAAGCATTGCTTCCTAATGGGGCAACACTCTGTATCTCTCTCTGGCAGAGCCCGGCTGCCAAATTGGAAACGCCCAGAGATTGCGCCCACAGGAAAGCTGCCAGCACTGAAAGCTCTAGCTGGTTTTCACTGTCCCTTGGAAGTGCATTCGCAGCCACACAGACATTCGCGCTCTGCTAAAGCATTGCTTCCTAATTGGGCAACCCTCTGTATCTCTCTCTGGCAGAGCCCGGCTGCCAAATTGGAAACGTCCAGAGATTGCGCCTACAGGAAAGCTGCCAGCACTGAAAGCTCTAGCTGGTTTTCACTGTCCCTTGGAACTGCATTCGCTGCCACACAGACATTCGCGCTCTGCTAAAGCATTGCTTCCTAATGGGGCAACACTCTGTATCTCTCTCTGGCAGAGCCCGGCTGCCAAATTGGAAACGTCCAGAGATTGCGCCCACAGGAAAGCTGCCAGCACTGAAAGCTCTAGCTGGTTTTCACTGTCCCTTGGAACTGCATTCGCTGCTACACAGACATTTGCGCTCTGCTAAAGCATTGCTTCGTAATGGGGCAACACTCTGTATCTCTCTCTGGCAGAGCCCGACTGCCAAATTGGAAACGTCCAGAGATTGCGCCCACAGGAAAGCTGCCAGCACTGAAAGCTCTAGCTGGATTTCACTGTCCCTTGGAACTGCATTCGCTGCCACACAGACATTCGCGCTCTGGTAAAGCATTGCTTCCTAATGGGGCAACACTCTGTATCTCTCTGTGGCAGAGCCCGGCTGCCAAATTGGAAACGTCCAGAGATTGCGCCCACAGGAAAGCTGCCAGCACTGAAAGCTCTAGCTGGTTTTCACTGTCCCTTGGAACTGCATTCGCTGCCACAGAGACATTCACGCACTGCTAAAGCTTAACTTGGTAAATGGGCAACACTCTGTATCTCTCTCTGGCAGAGCCCGGCTGCCAAATTGGAAACGTCCAGTGATTGCGCCTACAGGAAAGATGCCAGCACTGAAAGCTCTAGCTGGTTTTCACTGTCCCTTGGAACTGCATTCGCTGCCACACAGACATTCGCGCTCAGCTATAGCATTGCTTGGTAAGGGGGCAACACTCTGTATCTCTCTCTGGCAGAGCCCGGCTGCCAAATGGGAAACGTGCAGAGATTGCGCCCACAGGAAAGCTGCCAGCACTGAAAGCTCTAGCTGGTTTTCACTGTCCCTTGGAACTGCATTCGCTGCCACACAGACATTCGCGCTCTGCTAAAGCATTGCTTCCTAATGGGGCAACACTCTGTATCTCTCTCTGGCAGAGCCCGGCTGCCAAATTGGAAACGTCCAGAGATTGCGCCCACAGGAAAGCTGCCAGCACTGAAAGCTCTAGCTGGTTTTCACTGTCCCTTGGAACTGCATTCGCTGCCACACAGACATTCGCACTCTGCTAAAGCATTGCTTCGTAATGGGGCAACAGTCTGTATCTCTCTCTGGCAGAGCCCGGCTGCCAAACTGGAAACGTCCAGAGATTGCGCCCACAGGAAAGCTGCCAGCACTGAAAGCTCTAGCTGGTTTTCACTGTCCCTTGGAACTGCATTCGCTGCCACACAGACATTTGCGCTCTGCTAAAGCATTGCTTCGTAATGGGGCAACACTCTGTATCTCTCTCTGGCAGAGCCCGGCTGCCAAATTGGAAACGTCCAGAGATTGTGCCCACAGGAAAGCTGCCAGCACTGAAAGCTCTAGCTGGTTTTCACTGTCCCTTGGAACTGCATTCGCTGCCACACAGACATTTGCGCTCTGCTAAAGCATTGCTTTGTAATGGGGCAACACTCTGTATCTCTCTGTGGCAGAGCCCGGCTGCCAAATTGGAAACGTCCAGACATTGCGCCCACAGGAAAGCTGCCAGCACTGAAAGCTCTAGCTGGTTTTCACTGTCCCTTGGAACTGCATTCGCTGCCACACAGACATTCGCGCTCTGCTAAAGCATTGCTTCCTAATGGGGCAACACTCTGTATCTCTCTCTGGCAGAGCCCGGCTGCCAAATTGGAAACGCCCAGAGATTGCGCCCACAGGAAAGCTGCCAGCACTGAAAGCTCTAGCTGGTTTTCACTGTCCCTTGGAACTGCATTCGCTGCCACACAGACATTCGCGCTCTGCTAAAGCATTGCTTCCTAATGGGGCAACACTCTGTATCTCTCTCTGGCAGAGCCCGGCTGCCAAATTGGAAACGTCCAGAGATTGCGCCCACAGGAAAGCTGCCAGCACTGAAAGCTCTAGCTGGTTTTCACTGTCCCTTGGACTGCATTCGCTGCCACACAGACATTCGCGCTCTGCTAAAGCATTGCTTCGTAATGGGGCAACACTCTGTATCTCTCTCTGGCAGAGCCCGGCTGCCAAATTGGAAACGCCCAGAGATTGCGCCCACAGGAAAGCTGCCAGCACTGAAAGCTCTAGCTGGTTTTCACTGTCCCTTGGAACTGCATTCGCTGCCACACAGACATTCGCGCTCTGCTAAAGCATTGCTTCCTAATGGGGCAACACTCTGTATCTCTCTCTGGCAGAGCCCGGCTGCCAAATTGGAAACGTCCAGAGATTGTGCCCACAGGAAAGCTGCCAGCACTGAAAGCTCTAGCTGGTTTTCACTGTCCCTTGGAACTGCATTCGCTGCCACACAGACATTCGCGCTCTGCTAAAGCATTGCTTCCTAATGGGGCAACACTCTGTATCTCTCTCTGGCAGAGCCCGGCTGCCAAATTGGAAACGTCCAGAGATTGCGCCCACAGGAAAGCTGCCAGCACTGAAAGCTCTAGCTGGTTTTCACTGTCCCTTGGAACTGCATTCGCTGCCACACAGACATTCGCGCTCTGCTAAAGCATTGCTTCGTAATGGGGCAACACTCTGTATCTCTCTCTGGCAGAGCCCGGCTGCCAAATTGGAAACGTCCAGAGATTGCGCCCACAGGAAAGCTGCCAGCACTGAAAGCTCTAGCTGGTTTTCACTGTCCCTTGGAACTGCATTCGCTGCCACACAGACGTTCGCGCTCTGCTAAAGCATTGCTTCGTAATGGGGCAACACTCTGTAACTCTCTCTGGCAGAGCCCGGCTGCCAAATTGGAAACGTCCAGAGATTGCGCCCACAGGAAAGCTGCCAGCACTGAAAGCTCTAGCTGGTTTTCACTGTCCCTTGGAACTGCATTCGCTGCCACACAGACATTTGCGCTCTGCTAAAGCATTGCTTTGTAATGGGGCAACACTCTGTATCTCTCTGTGGCAGAGCCCGGCTGCCAAATTGGAAACGTCCAGAGATTGCGCCCACAGGAAAGCTGCCAGCACTGAAAGCTCTAGCTGGTTTTCACTGTCCCTTGGAACTGCATTCGCTGCCACACAGACATTCGCGCTCTGCTAAAGCATTGCTTCCTAATGGGGCAACACTCTGTATCTCTCTCTGGCAGAGCCCGGCTGCCAAATTGGAAACGCCCAGAGATTGCGCCCACAGGAAAGCTGCCAGCACTGAAAGCTCTAGCTGGTTTTGACTGTCCCTTGGAAGTGCATTCGCAGCCACACAGACATTCGCGCTCTGCTCAAGATTAACTTGGTAATTGGGCAACACTCTGTATCTCTCTCTGGCAGAGCCCGGCTGCCAAATTGGAAACGTCCAGAGATTGCGCCTACAGGAAAGCTGCCAGCACTGAAAGCTCTAGCTGGTTTTCACTGTCCCTTGGAACTGCATTCGCTGCCACACAGACATTCGCGCTCTGCTAAAGCATTGCTTCGTAATGGGGCAACACTCTGTATCTCTCTCTGGCAGAGCCCAACTGCCAAATTGGAAACGTCCAGAGATTGCGCCCACAGGAAAGCTGCCAGCACTGAAAGCTCTAGCTGGTTTTCACTGTCCCTTGGAACTGCATTCGCTGCCACACAGACATTCGCGCTCTGCTAAAGCATTGCTTCCTAATGGGGCAACACTCTGTATCTCTCTCTGGCAGAGCCCGGCTGCCAAATTGGAAATGTCCAGACATTGCGCCCACAGGAAAGCTGCCAGCACTGAAAGCTCTAGCTGGTTTTCACTGTCCCTTGGAACTGCATTCGCTGCCACACAGACATTCGCGCTCTGCTAAAGCATTGCTTCGTAATGGGGCAACACTCTGTATCTCTCTGTGGCAGAGCCCGGCTGCCAAATTGGAAACGTCCAGAGATTGCGCCCACAGGAAAGCTGCCAGCACTGAAAGCTGTAGCTGGTTTTCACTGTCCCTTGGAACTGCATTCGCTGCCACACAGACATTCGCGCTCTGCTAAAGCATTGCTTCCTAATGGGGCAACACTCTGTATCTCTCTCTGGCAGAGCCCGGCTGCCAAATTGGAAACGTCCAGAGATTGTGCCCACAGGAAAGCTGCCAGCACTGAAAGCTCTAGCTGGATTTCACTGTCCCTTGGAACTGCATTCGCTGCCACACAGACATTCGCGCTCTGCTAAAGCATTGCTTCCTAATGGGGCAACACTCTGTATCTCTCTCTGGCAGAGCCCGGCTGCCAAATTGGAAACGTCCAGAGATTGCGCCCACAGGAAAGCTGCCAGCACTGAAAGCTCTAGCTGGTTTTCACTGTCCCTTGGAACTGCATTCGCTGCCACACAGACATTCGCGCTCTGCTAAAGCATTTCTTGGTAAGGGGGCAACACTCTGTATCTCTCTCTGGCAGAGCCCGGCTGCCAAATTGGAAACGTCCAGAGATTGCGCCCACAGGAAAGCTGCCAGCACTGAAAGCTCTAGCTGGTTTTCACTGTCCCTTGGAACTGCATTCGCTGCCACACAGACATTCGCGCTCTGCTAAAGCATTGCTTCCTAATGGGGCAACACTCTGTATCTCTCTGTGGCAGAGCCCGGCTGCCAAATTGGAAACGTCCAGAGATTGCGCCCACAGGAAAGCTGCCAGCACTGAAAGCTCTAGCTGGTTTTCACTGTCCCTTGGAACTGCATTCGCTGCCACACAGACATTCGCGCTCTGCTAAAGCATTGCTTCGT
Source organism: Mycteria americana (assembly GCF_035582795.1). NCBI lineage: Eukaryota > Metazoa > Chordata > Aves > Ciconiiformes > Ciconiidae > Mycteria > Mycteria americana. Next base: position 58,491 of record NW_027445665.1, read on the forward strand.
AATGGGGCAATACTCTGTACCTCTCTCTGGCAGAGCCCGGCGGCCAAATTGGAAACGCCCAGAGATTGCGCCCACAGGAAAGCTGCCAGCACTGAAAGCTCTAGCTGGTTTTCACTGTCCCTTGGAAGTGCATTCGCAGCCACACAGACATTCGCGCTCTGCTAAAGCATTGCTTCCTAATGGGGCAACACTCTGTATCTCTCTCTGGCAGAGCCCGGCTGCCAAATTGGAAACGCCCAGAGATTGCGCCCACAGGAAAGCTGCCAGCACTGAAAGCTCTAGCTGGTTTTCACTGTCCCTTGGAACTGCATTCGCTGCCACACAGACATTCGCGCTCTGCTAAAGCATTGCTTCCTAATGGGGCAACACTCTGTATCTCTCTCTGGCAGAGCCCGGCTGCCAAATTGGAAACGTCCAGACATTGCGCCCACAGGAAAGCTGCCAGCACTGAAAGCTCTAGCTGGTTTTCACTGTCCCTTGGAACTGCATTCGCTGCCACACAGACATTCGCGCTCTGCTAAAGCATTGCTTCCTAATGGGGCAACACTCTGTATCTCTCTCTGGCAGAGCCCGGCTGCCAAATTGGAAACGCCCAGAGATTGCGCCCACAGGAAAGCTGCCAGCACTGAAAGCTCTAGCTGGTTTTCACTGTCCCTTGGAAGTGCATTCGCAGCCACACAGACATTCGCGCTCTGCTAAAGCATTGCTTCCTAATTGGGCAACCCTCTGTATCTCTCTCTGGCAGAGCCCGGCTGCCAAATTGGAAACGTCCAGAGATTGCGCCTACAGGAAAGCTGCCAGCACTGAAAGCTCTAGCTGGTTTTCACTGTCCCTTGGAACTGCATTCGCTGCCACACAGACATTCGCGCTCTGCTAAAGCATTGCTTCCTAATGGGGCAACACTCTGTATCTCTCTCTGGCAGAGCCCGGCTGCCAAATTGGAAACGTCCAGAGATTGCGCCCACAGGAAAGCTGCCAGCACTGAAAGCTCTAGCTGGTTTTCACTGTCCCTTGGAACTGCATTCGCTGCTACACAGACATTTGCGCTCTGCTAAAGCATTGCTTCGTAATGGGGCAACACTCTGTATCTCTCTCTGGCAGAGCCCGACTGCCAAATTGGAAACGTCCAGAGATTGCGCCCACAGGAAAGCTGCCAGCACTGAAAGCTCTAGCTGGATTTCACTGTCCCTTGGAACTGCATTCGCTGCCACACAGACATTCGCGCTCTGGTAAAGCATTGCTTCCTAATGGGGCAACACTCTGTATCTCTCTGTGGCAGAGCCCGGCTGCCAAATTGGAAACGTCCAGAGATTGCGCCCACAGGAAAGCTGCCAGCACTGAAAGCTCTAGCTGGTTTTCACTGTCCCTTGGAACTGCATTCGCTGCCACAGAGACATTCACGCACTGCTAAAGCTTAACTTGGTAAATGGGCAACACTCTGTATCTCTCTCTGGCAGAGCCCGGCTGCCAAATTGGAAACGTCCAGTGATTGCGCCTACAGGAAAGATGCCAGCACTGAAAGCTCTAGCTGGTTTTCACTGTCCCTTGGAACTGCATTCGCTGCCACACAGACATTCGCGCTCAGCTATAGCATTGCTTGGTAAGGGGGCAACACTCTGTATCTCTCTCTGGCAGAGCCCGGCTGCCAAATGGGAAACGTGCAGAGATTGCGCCCACAGGAAAGCTGCCAGCACTGAAAGCTCTAGCTGGTTTTCACTGTCCCTTGGAACTGCATTCGCTGCCACACAGACATTCGCGCTCTGCTAAAGCATTGCTTCCTAATGGGGCAACACTCTGTATCTCTCTCTGGCAGAGCCCGGCTGCCAAATTGGAAACGTCCAGAGATTGCGCCCACAGGAAAGCTGCCAGCACTGAAAGCTCTAGCTGGTTTTCACTGTCCCTTGGAACTGCATTCGCTGCCACACAGACATTCGCACTCTGCTAAAGCATTGCTTCGTAATGGGGCAACAGTCTGTATCTCTCTCTGGCAGAGCCCGGCTGCCAAACTGGAAACGTCCAGAGATTGCGCCCACAGGAAAGCTGCCAGCACTGAAAGCTCTAGCTGGTTTTCACTGTCCCTTGGAACTGCATTCGCTGCCACACAGACATTTGCGCTCTGCTAAAGCATTGCTTCGTAATGGGGCAACACTCTGTATCTCTCTCTGGCAGAGCCCGGCTGCCAAATTGGAAACGTCCAGAGATTGCGCCCACAGGAAAGCTGCCAGCACTGAAAGCTCTAGCTGGTTTTCACTGTCCCTTGGAACTGCATTCGCTGCCACACAGACATTCGCGCTCTGCTAAAGCATTGCTTCCTAATGGGGCAACACTCTGTATCTCTCTCTGGCAGAGCCCGGCTGCCAAATTGGAAACGTCCAGAGATTGCGCCCACAGGAAAGCTGCCAGCACTGAAAGCTCTAGCTGGTTTTCACTGTCCCTTGGAACTGCATTCGCTGCCACACAGACATTTGCGCTCTGCTAAAGCATTGCTTCGTAATGGGGCAACACTCTGTATCTCTCTCTGGCAGAGCCCGACTGCCAAATTGGAAACGTCCAGAGATTGCGCCCACAGGAAAGCTGCCAGCACTGAAAGCTCTAGCTGGATTTCACTGTCCCTTGGAACTGCATTCGCTGCCACACAGACATTCGCGCTCTGGTAAAGCATTGCTTCCTAATGGGGCAACACTCTGTATCTCTCTGTGGCAGAGCCCGGCTGCCAAATTGGAAACGTCCAGAGATTGCGCCCACAGGAAAGCTGCCAGCACTGAAAGCTGTAGCTGGTTTTCACTGTCCCTTGGAACTGCATTCGCTGCCACACAGACATTCACGCACTGCTAAAGCTTAACTTGGTAAATGGGCAACACTCTGTATCTCTCTCTGGCAGAGCCCGGCTGCCAAATTGGAAACGTCCAGAGATTGCGCCCACAGGAAAGCTGCCAGCACTGAAAGCTCTAGCTGGTTTTCACTGTCCCTTGGAACTGCATTCGCTGCCACACAGACATTCGCGCTCTGCTAAAGCATTGCTTCCTAATGGGGCAACACTCTGTATCTCTCTGTGGCAGAGCCCGGCTGCCAAATTGGAAACGTCCAGAGATTGCGCCCACAGGAAAGCTGCCAGCACTGAAAGCTCTAGCTGGTTTTCACTGTCCCTTGGAACTGCATTCGCTGCCACACAGACATTCGCGCTCTGCTAAAGCATTGCTTCGTAATGGGGCAACAGTCTGTATCTCTCTCTGGCAGAGCCCGGCTGCCAAATTGGAAACGTCCAGAGATTGCGCCCACAGGAAAGCTGCCAGCACTGAAAGCTCTAGCTGGTTTTCACTGTCCCTTGGAACTGCATTCGCTGCCACACAGACATTTGCGCTCTGCTAAAGCATTGCTTCGTAATGGGGCAAAACTCTGTATCTCTCTCTGGCAGAGCCCGGCTGCCAAATTGGAAACGTCCAGAGATTGTGCCCACAGGAAAGCTGCCAGCACTGAAAGCTCTAGCTGGTTTTCACTGTCCCTTGGAACTGCATTCGCTGCCACACAGACATTCGCGCTCTGCTAAAGCATTGCTTCGTAATGGGGCAACACTCTGTATCTCTCTCTGGCAGAGCCCGGCTGCCAAATTGGAAACGTCCAGAGATTGCGCCCACAGGAAAGCTGCCAGCACTGAAAGCTCTAGCTGGTTTTCACTGTCCCTTGGAACTGCATTCGCTGCCACACAGACATTCGCGCTCTGCTAAAGCATTGCTTCCTAATGGGGCAACACTCTGTATCTCTCTCTGGCAGAGCCCGGCTGCCAAATTGGAAACGTCCAGAGATTGCGCCCACAGGAAAGCTGCCAGCACTGAAAGCTCTAGCTGGTTTTCACTGTCCCTTGGAACTGCATTCGCTGCCACACAGACATTCGCGCTCTGCTAAAGCATTGCTTCGTAATGGGGCAACACTCTGTATCTCTCTCTGGCAGAGCCCGGCTGCCAAATTGGAAACGTCCAGAGATTGCGCCCACAGGAAAGCTGCCAGCACTGAAAGCTCTAGCTGGTTTTCACTGTCCCTTGGAACTGCATTCGCTGCCACACAGACATTCGCGCTCTGCTAAAGCATTGCTTCCTAATGGGGCAACACTCTGTATCTCTCTCTGGCAGAGCCCGGCTGCCAAATTGGAAACGTCCAGAGATTGCGCCCACAGGAAAGCTGCCAGCACTGAAAGCTCTAGCTGGTTTTCACTGTCCCTTGGAACTGCATTCGCTGCCACACAGACATTCGCGCTCTGCTAAAGCATTGCTTCCTAATGGGGCAACACTCTGTATCTCTCTCTGGCAGAGCCCGGCTGCCAAATGGGAAACGTCCAGAGATTGCGCCCACAGGAAAGCTGCCAGCACTGAAAGCTCTAGCTGGTTTTCACTGTCCCTTGGAACTGCATTCGCTGCCACACAGACATTCGCGCTCTGCTAAAGCATTGCTTCCTAATGGGGCAACACTCTGTATCTCTCTCTGGCAGAGCCCGGCTGCCAAATTGGAAACGTCCAGAGATTGCGCCCACAGGAAAGCTGCCAGCACTGAAAGCTCTAGCTGGTTTTCACTGTCCCTTGGAACTGCATTCGCTGCCACACAGACATTCGCGCTCTGCTAAAGCATTGCTTCCTAATGGGGCAACACTCTGTATCTCTCTGTGGCAGAGCCCGGCTGCCAAATTGGAAACGTCCAGAGATTGCGCCCACAGGAAAGCTGCCAGCACTGAAAGCTCTAGCTGGTTTTCACTGTCCCTTGGAACTGCATTCGCTGCCACACAGACATTCGCGCTCTGCTAAAGCATTGCTTCGTAATGGGGCAACACTCTGCATCTCTCTCTGGCAGAGCCCGGCTGCCAAATTGGAAAAGTCCAGAGATTGCGCCCACAGGAAAGCTGCCAGCACTGAAAGCTCTAGCTGGTTTTCACTGTCCCTTGGAACTGCATTCGCTGCCACACAGACATTCGCGCTCTGCTAAAGCATTGCTTCCTAATGGGGCAACACTCTGTATCTCTCTCTGGCAGAGCCCGGCTGCCAAATTGGAAACGTCCAGAGATTGCGCCTACAGGAAAGCTGCCAGCACTGAAAGCTCTAGCTGGTTTTCACTGTCCCTTGGAACTGCATTCGCTGCCACACAGACATTCGCGCTCTGCTAAAGCATTGCTTCCTAATGGGGCAACACTCTGTATCTCTCTCTGGCAGAGCCCGACTGCCAAATTGGTAACGTCCAGAGATTGCGCCCACAGGAAAGCTGCCAGCACTGAAAGCTCTAGCTGGATTTCACTGTCCCTTGGAACTGCATTCGCTGCCACACAGACATTCGCGCTCTGGTAAAGCATTGCTTCCTAATGGGGCAACACTCTGTATCTCTCTGTGGCAGAGCCCGGCTGCCAAATTGGAAACGTCCAGAGATTGCGCCCACAGGAAAGCTGCCAGCACTGAAAGCTGTAGCTGGTTTTCACTGTCCCTTGGAACTGCATTCGCTGCCACACAGACATTCACGCACTGCTAAAGCTTAACTTGGTAAATGGGCAACACTCTGTATCTCTCTCTGGCAGAGCCCAGCTGCCAAATTGGAAACGTCCTGTGATTGCGCCTACAGGAAAGATGCCAGCACTGAAAGCTCTAGCTGGTTTTCACTGTCCCTTGGAACTGCATTCGCTGCCACACAGACATTCGCGCTCAGCTATAGCATTGCTTGGTAAGGGGGCAACACTCTGTATCTCTCTCTGGCAGAGCCCGGCTGCCAAATGGGAAACGTGCAGAGATTGCGCCCACAGGAAAGCTGCCAGCACTGAAAGCTCTAGCTGGTTTTCACTGTCCCTTGGAACTGCATTCGCTGCCACACAGACATTCGCGCTCTGCTAAAGCATTGCTTCCTAATGGGGCAACACTCTGTATCTCTCTGTGGCAGAGCCCGGCTGCCAAATTGGAAACGTCCAGAGATTGCGCCCACAGGAAAGCTGCCAGCACTGAAAGCTCTAGCTGGTTTTCACTGTCCCTTGGAACTGCATTCGCTGCCACACAGACATTCGCGCTCTGCTAAAGCATTGCTTCGTAATGGGGCAACAGTCTGTATCTCTCTCTGGCAGAGCCCAGCTGCCAAACTGGAAACGTCCAGAGATTGCGCCCACAGGAAAGCTGCCAGCACTGAAAGCTCTAGCTGGTTTTCACTGTCCCTTGGAACTGCATTCGCTGCCACACAGACATTTGCGCTCTGCTAAAGCATTGCTTCGTAATGGGGCAACACTCTGTATCTCTCTCTGGCAGAGCCCGGCTGCCAAATTGGAAACGTCCAGAGATTGCGCCCACAGGAAAGCTGCCAGCACTGAAAGCTCTAGCTGGTTTTCACTGTCCCTTGGAACTGCATTCGCTGCCACACAGACATTCGCGCTCTGCTAAAGCATTGCTTCCTAATGGGGCAACACTCTGTATCTCTCTCTGGCAGAGCCCGGCTGCCAAATTGGAAACGCCCAGAGATTGCGCCCACAGGAAAGCTGCCAGCACTGAAAGCTCTAGCTGGTTTTCACTGTCCCTTGGAAGTGCATTCGCAGCCACACAGACATTCGCGCTCTGCTCAAGATTAACTTGGTAATTGGGCAACACTCTGTATCTCTCTCTGGCAGAGCCCGGCTGCCAAATTGGAAACGTCCAGAGATTGCGCCTACAGGAAAGCTGCCAGCACTGAAAGCTCTAGCTGGTTTTCACTGTCCCTTGGAACTGCATTCGCTGCCACACAGACATTCGCGCTCTGCTAAAGCATTGCTTCGTAATGGGGCAACACTCTGTATCTCTCTCTGGCAGAGCCCAACTGCCAAATTGGAAACGTCCAGAGATTGCGCCCACAGGAAAGCTGCCAGCACTGAAAGCTCTAGCTGGTTTTCACTGTCCCTTGGAACTGCATTCGCTGCCACACAGACATTCGCGCTCTGCTAAAGCATTGCTTCCTAATGGGGCAACACTCTGTATCTCTCTCTCTCTCTGGCAGAGCCCGGCTGCCAAATTGGAAATGTCCAGACATTGCGCCCACAGGAAAGCTGCCAGCACTGAAAGCTCTAGCTGGTTTTCACTGTCCCTTGGAACTGCATTCGCTGCCACACAGACATTCGCGCTCTGCTAAAGCATTGCTTCGTAATGGGGCAACACTCTGTATCTCTCTGTGGCAGAGCCCGGCTGCCAAATTGGAAACGTCCAGAGATTGCGCCCACAGGAAAGCTGCCAGCACTGAAAGCTGTAGCTGGTTTTCACTGTCCCTTGGAACTGCATTCGCTGCCACACAGACATTCGCGCTCTGCTAAAGCATTGCTTCCTAATGGGGCAACATTCTGTATCTCTCTCTGGCAGAGCCCGGCTGCCAAATTGGAAACGTCCAGAGATTGTGCCCACAGGAAAGCTGCCAGCACTGAAAGCTCTAGCTGGATTTCACGGTCCCTTGGAACTGCATTCGCTGCCACACAGACATTCGCGCTCTGCTAAAGCATTGCTTCCTAATGGGGCAACACTCTGTATCTCTCTCTGGCAGAGCCCGGCTGCCAAATTGGAAACGTCCAGAGATTACGCCCACAGGAAAGCTGCCAGCACTGAAAGCTCTAGCTGGTTTTCACTGTCCCTTGGAACTGCATTCGCTGCCACACAGACGTTCGCGCTCTGCTAAAGCATTGCTTCGTAATGGGGCAACACTCTGTATCTCTCTCTGGCAGAGCCCGGCTGCCAAATTGGAAACGCCCAGAGATTGCGCCCACAGGAAAGCTGCCAGCACTGAAAGCTCTAGCTGGTTTTCACTGTCCCTTGGAACTGCATTCGCTGCCACACAGACATTCGCGCTCTGCTAAAGCATTGCTTCCTAATGGGGCAACACTCTGTATCTCTCTCTGGCAGAGCCCGGCTGCCAAATTGGAAAAGTCCAGAGATTGCGCCCACAGGAAAGCTGCCAGCACTGAAAGCTCTAGCTGGTTTTCACTGTCCCTTGGAACTGCATTCGCTGCCACACAGACATTCGCGCTCTGCTAAAGCATTGCTTCCTAATGGGGCAACACTCTGTATCTCTCTCTGGCAGAGCCCGGCTGCCAAATTGGAAACGTCCAGAGATTGCGCCCACAGGAAAGCTGCCAGCACTGAAAGCTCTAGCTGGTTTTCACTGTCCCTTGGAACTGCATTCGCTGCCACACAGACATTCGCGCTCTGCTAAAGCATTGCTTCCTAATGGGGCAACACTCTGTATCTCTCTCTGGCAGAGCCCGGCTGCCAAATTGGAAACGCCCAGAGATTGCGCCCACAGGAAAGCTGCCAGCACTGAAAGCTCTAGCTGGTTTTCACTGTCCCTTGGAAGTGCATTCGCAGCCACACAGACATTCGCGCTCTGCTAAAGCATTGCTTCCTAATGGGGCAACACTCTGTATCTCTCTCTGGCAGAGCCCGGCTGCCAAATTGGAAACGTCCAGAGATTGCGCCCACAGGAAAGCTGCCAGCACTGAAAGCTCTAGCTGGTTTTCACTGTCCCTTGGAACTGCATTCGCTGCCACACAGACATTTGCGCTCTGCTAAAGCATTGCTTCGTAATGGGGCAACACTCTGTATCTCTCTCTGGCAGAGCCCGACTGCCAAATTGGAAACGTCCAGAGATTGCGCCCACAGGAAAGCTGCCAGCACTGAAAGCTCTAGCTGGATTTCACTGTCCCTTGGAACTGCATTCGCTGCCACACAGACATTCGCGCTCTGGTAAAGCATTGCTTCCTAATGGGGCAACACTCTGTATCTCTCTGTGGCAGAGCCCGGCTGCCAAATTGGAAACGTCCAGAGATTGCGCCCAGAGGAAAGCTGCCAGCACTGAAAGCTGTAGCTGGTTTTCACTGTCCCTTGGAACTGCATTCGCTGCCACACAGACATTCACGCACTGCTAAAGCTTAACTTGGTAAAAGGGCAACACTCTGTATCTCTCTCTGGCAGAGCCCGGCTGCCAAATGGGAAACGTCCAGTGATTGCGCCTACAGGAAAGATGCCAGCACTGAAAGCTCTAGCTGGTTTTCACTGTCCCTTGGAACTGCATTCGCTGCCACACAGACATTCGCGCTCTGCTAAAGCATTGCTTCCTAATGGGGCAACACTCTGTATCTCTCTCTGGCAGAGCCCGGCTGCCAAATTGGAAACGTCCAGAGATTGCGCCCACAGGAAAGCTGCCAGCACTGAAAGCTCTAGCTGGTTTTCACTGTCCCTTGGAACTGCATTCGCTGCCACACAGACATTCGCGCTCTGCTAAAGCATTGCTTCCTAATGGGGCAACACTCTGTATCTCTCTCTGGCAGAGCCCGGCTGCCAAATTGGAAACGTCCAGAGATTGTGCCCACAGGAAAGCTGCCAGCACTGAAAGCTCTAGCTGGTTTTCACTGTCCCTTGGAACTGCATTCGCTGCCACACAGACATTCGCGCTCTGCTAAAGCATTGCTTCCTAATGGGGCAACACTCTGTATCTCTCTCTGGCAGAGCCCGGCTGCCAAATTGGAAACGTCCAGAGATTGCGCCCACAGGAAAGCTGCCAGCACTGAAAGCTCTAGCTGGTTTTCACTGTCCCTTGGAACTGCATTCGCTGCCACACAGACATTCGCGCTCTGCTAAAGCATTTCTTGGTAAGGGGGCAACACTCTGTATCTCTCTCTGGCAGAGCCCGGCTGCCAAATTGGAAACGTCCAGAGATTGCGCCCACAGGAAAGCTGCCAGCACTGAAAGCTCTAGCTGGTTTTCACTGTCCCTTGGAACTGCATTCGCTGCCACACAGACATTCGCGCTCTGCTAAAGCATTGCTTCCTAATGGGGCAACACTCTGTATCTCTCTGTGGCAGAGCCCGGCTGCCAAATTGGAAACGTCCAGAGATTGCGCCCACAGGAAAGCTGCCAGCACTGAAAGCTCTAGCTGGTTTTCACTGTCCCTTGGAACTGCATTCGCTGCCACACAGACATTCGCGCTCTGCTAAAGCATTGCTTCCTAATTGGGCAACACTCTGTATCTCTCTCTGGCAGAGCCCGGCTGCCAAATTGGAAACGTCCAGAGATTGCGCCTACAGGAAAGCTGCCAGCACTGAAAGCTCTAGCTGGTTTTCACTGTCCCTTGGAACTGCATTCGCTGCCACACAGACATTCGCGCTCTGCTAAAGCATTGCTTCGTAATGGGGCAACACTCTGTATCTCTCTGTGGCAGAGCCCGGCTGCCAAATTGGAAACGTCCAGAGATTGCGCCCACAGGAAAGCTGCCAGCACTGAAAGCTCTAGCTGGTTTTCACTGTCCCTTGGAACTGCATTCGCTGCCACACAGACATTCGCGCTCTGCTAAAGCATTGCTTCGTAATGGGGCAACAGTCTGTATCTCTCTCTGGCAGAGCCCGGCTGCCAAACTGGAAACGTCCAGAGATTGCGCCCACAGGAAAGCTGCCAGCACTGAAAGCTGTAGCTGGTTTTCACTGTCCCTTGGAACTGCATTCGCTGCCACACAGACATTCACGCACTGCTAAAGCTTAACTTGGTAAATGGGCAACACTCTGTATCTCTCTCTGGCAGAGCCCAGCTGCCAAATTGGAAACGTCCAGTGATTGCGCCTACAGGAAAGATGCCAGCACTGAAAGCTCTAGCTGGTTTTCACTGTCCCTTGGAACTGCATTCGCTGCCACACAGACATTCGCGCTCAGCTATAGCATTGCTTGGTAAGGGGGCAACACTCTGTATCTCTCTCTGGCAGAGCCCGGCTGCCAAATGGGAAACGTGCAGAGATTGCGCCCACAGGAAAGCTGCCAGCACTGAAAGCTCTAGCTGGTTTTCACTGTCCCTTGGAACTGCATTCGCTGCCACACAGACATTCGCGCTCTGCTAAAGCATTGCTTCCTAATGGGGCAACACTCTGTATCTCTCTGTGGCAGAGCCCGGCTGCCAAATTGGAAACGTCCAGAGATTGCGCCCACAGGAAAGCTGCCAGCACTGAAAGCTCTAGCTGGTTTTCACTGTCCCTTGGAACTGCATTCGCTGCCACACAGACATTCGCGCTCTGCTAAAGCATTGCTTCGTAATGGGGCAACAGTCTGTATCTCTCTCTGGCAGAGCCCGGCTGCCAAACTGGAAACGTCCAGAGATTGCGCCCACAGGAAAGCTGCCAGCACTGAAAGCTCTAGCTGGTTTTCACTGTCCCTTGGAACTGCATTCGCTGCCACACAGACATTTGCGCTCTGCTAAAGCATTGCTTCCTAATGGGGCAACACTCTGTATCTCTCTCTGGCAGAGCCCGGCTGCCAAATTGGAAACGTCCAGAGATTGCGCCCACAGGAAAGCTGCCAGCACTGAAAGCTCTAGCTGGTTTTCACTGTCCCTTGGAACTGCATTCGCTGCCACACAGACATTCGCGCTCTGCTAAAGCATTGCTTCCTAATGGGGCAACACTCTGTATCTCTCTCTGGCAGAGCCCGGCTGCCAAATTGGAAACGTCCAGAGATTGCGCCCACAGGAAAGCTGCCAGCACTGAAAGCTCTAGCTGGTTTTCACTGTCCCTTGGAACTGCATTCGCTGCCACACAGACATTCGCGCTCTGCTAAAGCATTGCTTCCTAATGGGGCAACACTCTGTATCTCTCTCTGGCAGAGCCCGGCTGCCAAATTGGAAACGTCCAGAGATTGCGCCCACAGGAAAGCTGCCAGCACTGAAAGCTCTAGCTGGTTTTCACTGTCCCTTGGAACTGCATTCGCTGCCACACAGACATTCGCGCTCTGCTAAAGCATTGCTTCGTAATGGGGCAACACTCTGTATCTCTCTCTGGCAGAGCCCGGCTGCCAAATTGGAAACGTCCGGAGATTGCGCCCACAGGAAAGCTGCCAGCACTGAAAGCTCTAGCTGGTTTTCACTGTCCCTTGGAACTGCATTCGCTGCCACACAGACATTCGCGCTCTGCTAAAGCATTGCTTCCTAATGGGGCAACACTCTGTATCTCTCTCTGGCAGAGCCCGGCTGCCAAATTGGAAACGTCCAGAGATTGCGCCCACAGGAAAGCTGCCAGCACTGAAAGCTCTAGCTGGTTTTCACTGTCCCTTGGAACTGCATTCGCTGCCACACAGACATTCGCGCTCTGCTAAAGCATTGCTTCCTAATGGGGCAACACTCTGCATCTCTCTCTGGCAGAGCCCGGCTGCCAAATTGGAAACGTCCAGAGATTGCGCCCACAGGAAAGCTGCCAGCACTGAAAGCTCTAGCTGGTTTTCACTGTCCCTTGGAACTGCATTCGCTGCCACACAGACATTCGCGCTCTGCTAAAGCATTGCTTCCTAATGGGGCAACACTCTGTATCTCTCTCTGGCAGAGCCCGGCTGCCAAATTGGAAACGTCCAGAGATTGCGCCCACAGGAAAGCTGCCAGCACTGAAAGCTCTAGCTGGTTTTCACTGTCCCTTGGAACTGCATTCGCTGCCACACAGACATTCGCGCTCTGCTAAAGCATTTCTTGGTAAGGGGGCAACACTCTGTATCTCTCTCTGGCAGAGCCCGGCTGCCAAATTGGAAACGTCCAGAGATTGCGCCCACAGGAAAGCTGCCAGCACTGAAAGCTCTAGCTGGTTTTCACTGTCCCTTGGAACTGCATTCGCTGCCACACAGACATTCGCGCTCTGCTAAAGCATTGCTTCCTAATGGGGCAACACTCTGTATCTCTCTGTGGCAGAGCCCGGCTGCCAAATTGGAAACGTCCAGAGATTGCGCCCACAGGAAAGCTGCCAGCACTGAAAGCTCTAGCTGGTTTTCACTGTCCCTTGGAACTGCATTCGCTGCCACACAGACATTCGCGCTCTGCTAAAGCATTGCTTCGTAATGGGGCAACACTCTGCATCTCTCTCTGGCAGAGCCCGGCTGCCAAATTGGAAACGCCCAGAGATTGCGCCCACAGGAAAGCTGCCAGCACTGAAAGCTCTAGCTGGTTTTCACTGTCCCTTGGAAGTGCATTCGCAGCCACACAGACATTCGCGCTCTGCTAAAGCATTGCTTCCTAATGGGGCAACACTCTGTATCTCTCTCTGGCAGAGCCCGGCTGCCAAATTGGAAACGCCCAGAGATTGCGCCCACAGGAAAGCTGCCAGCACTGAAAGCTCTAGCTGGTTTTCACTGTCCCTTGGAAGTGCATTCGCAGCCACACAGACATTCGCGCTCTGCTAAAGCATTGCTTCCTAATGGGGCAACACTCTGTATCTCTCTCTGGCAGAGCCCGGCTGCCAAATTGGAAACGTCCAGAGATTGCGCCTACAGGAAAGCTGCCAGCACTGAAAGCTCTAGCTGGTTTTCACTGTCCCTTGGAACTGCATTCGCTGCCACACAGACATTCGCGCTCTGCTAAAGCATTGCTTCCTAATGGGGCAACACTCTGTATCTCTCTCTGGCAGAGCCCGACTGCCAAATTGGTAACGTCCAGAGATTGCGCCCACAGGAAAGCTGCCAGCACTGAAAGCTCTAGCTGGATTTCACTGTCCCTTGGAACTGCATTCGCTGCCACACAGACATTCGCGCTCTGCTAAAGCATTGCTTCCTAATGGGGCAACACTCTGTATCTCTCTGTGGCAGAGCCCGGCTGCCAAATTGGAAACGTCCAGAGATTGCGCCCACAGGAAAGCTGCCAGCACTGAAAGCTGTAGCTGGTTTTCACTGTCCCTTGGAACTGCATTCGCTGCCACACAGACATTCACGCACTGCTAAAGCTTAACTTGGTAAATGGGCAACACTCTGTATCTCTCTCTGGCAGAGCCCAGCTGCCAAATTGGAAACGTCCTGTGATTGCGCCTACAGGAAAGATGCCAGCACTGAAAGCTCTAGCTGGTTTTCACTGTCCCTTGGAACTGCATTCGCTGCCACACAGACATTCGCGCTCAGCTATAGCATTGCTTGGTAAGGGGGCAACACTCTGTATCTCTCTCTGGCAGAGCCCGGCTGCCAAATGGGAAACGTGCAGAGATTGCGCCCACAGGAAAGCTGCCAGCACTGAAAGCTCTAGCTGGTTTTCACTGTCCCTTGGAACTGCATTCGCTGCCACACAGACATTCGCGCTCTGCTAAAGCATTGCTTCCTAATGGGGCAACACTCTGTATCTCTCTGTGGCAGAGCCCGGCTGCCAAATTGGAAACGTCCAGAGATTGCGCCCACAGGAAAGCTGCCAGCACTGAAAGCTCTAGCTGGTTTTCACTGTCCCTTGGAACTGCATTCGCTGCCACACAGACATTCGCGCTCTGCTAAAGCATTGCTTCGTAATGGGGCAACAGTCTGTATCTCTCTCTGGCAGAGCCCGGCTGCCAAACTGGAAACGTCCAGAGATTGCGCCCACAGGAAAGCTGCCAGCACTGAAAGCTCTAGCTGGTTTTCACTGTCCCTTGGAACTGCATTCGCTGCCACACAGACATTTGCGCTCTGCTAAAGCATTGCTTCGTAATGGGGCAACACTCTGTATCTCTCTCTGGCAGAGCCCGGCTGCCAAATTGGAAACGTCCAGAGATTGCGCCCACAGGAAAGCTGCCAGCACTGAAAGCTCTAGCTGGTTTTCACTGTCCCTTGGAACTGCATTCGCTGCCACACAGACATTCGCGCTCTGCTAAAGCATTGCTTCCTAATGGGGCAACACTCTGTATCTCTCTCTGGCAGAGCCCGGCTGCCAAATTGGAAACGCCCAGAGATTGCGCCCACAGGAAAGCTGCCAGCACTGAAAGCTCTAGCTGGTTTTCACTGTCCCTTGGAAGTGCATTCGCAGCCACACAGACATTCGCGCTCTGCTCAAGATTAACTTGGTAATTGGGCAACACTCTGTATCTCTCTCTGGCAGAGCCCGGCTGCCAAATTGGAAACGTCCAGAGATTGCGCCTACAGGAAAGCTGCCAGCACTGAAAGCTCTAGCTGGTTTTCACTGTCCCTTGGAACTGCATTCGCTGCCACACAGACATTCGCGCTCTGCTAAAGCATTGCTTCGTAATGGGGCAACACTCTGTATCTCTCTCTGGCAGAGCCCAACTGCCAAATTGGAAACGTCCAGAGATTGCGCCCACAGGAAAGCTGCCAGCACTGAAAGCTCTAGCTGGTTTTCACTGTCCCTTGGAACTGCATTCGCTGCCACACAGACATTCGCGCTCTGCTAAAGCATTGCTTCCTAATGGGGCAACACTCTGTATCTCTCTCTGGCAGAGCCCAACTGCCAAATTGGAAACGCCCAGAGATTGCGCCCACAGGAAAGCTGCCAGCACTGAAAGCTCTAGCTGGTTTTCACTGTCCCTTGGAAGTGCATTCGCAGCCACACAGACATTCGCGCTCTGCTCAAGATTAACTTGGTAATTGGGCAACACTCTGTATCTCTCTCTGGCAGAGCCCGGCTGCCAAATTGGAAACGCCCAGAGATTGCGCCCACAGGAAAGCTGCCAGCACTGAAAGCTCTAGCTGGTTTTCACTGTCCCTTGGAAGTGCATTCGCAGCCACACAGACATTCGCGCTCTGCTAAAGCATTGCTTCCTAATGGGGCAACACTCTGTATCTCTCTCTGGCAGAGCCCGGCTGCCAAATTGGAAACGCCCAGAGATTGCGCCCACAGGAAAGCTGCCAGCACTGAAAGCTCTAGCTGGTTTTCACTGTCCCTTGGAACTGCATTCGCTGCCACACAGACATTCGCGCTCTGCTAAAGCATTGCTTCCTAATGGGGCAACACTCTGTATCTCTCTCTGGCAGAGCCCGGCTGCCAAATTGGAAAAGTCCAGAGATTGCGCCCACAGGAAAGCTGCCAGCACTGAAAGCTCTAGCTGGTTTTCACTGTCCCTTGGAACTGCATTCGCTGCCACACAGACATTCGCGCTCTGCTAAAGCATTGCTTCCTAATGGGGCAACACTCTGTATCTCTCTCTGGCAGAGCCCGGCTGCCAAATTGGAAACGCCCAGAGATTGCGCCCACAGGAAAGCTGCCAGCACTGAAAGCTCTAGCTGGTTTTCACTGTCCCTTGGAAGTGCATTCGCAGCCACACAGACATTCGCGCTCTGCTAAAGCATTGCTTCCTAATTGGGCAACACTCTGTATCTCTCTCTGGCAGAGCCCGGCTGCCAAATTGGAAACGTCCAGAGATTGCGCCTACAGGAAAGCTGCCAGCACTGAAAGCTCTAGCTGGTTTTCACTGTCCCTTGGAACTGCATTCGCTGCCACACAGACATTCGCGCTCTGCTAAAGCATTGCTTCCTAATGGGGCAACACTCTGTATCTCTCTCTGGCAGAGCCCGACTGCCAAATTGGAAACGTCCAGACATTGCGCCCACAGGAAAGCTGCCAGCACTGAAAGCTCTAGCTGGTTTTCACTGTCCCTTGGAACTGCATTCGCTGCCACACAGACATTCGCGCTCTGCTAAAGCATTGCTTCGTAATGGGGCAACACTCTGTATCTCTCTCTGGCAGAGCCCGGCTGCCAAATTGGAAACGTCCAGACATTGCGCCCACAGGAAAGCTGCCAGCACTGAAAGCTCTAGCTGGTTTTCACTGTCCCTTGGAACTGCATTCGCTGCCACACAGACATTCGCGCTCTGCTAAAGCATTGCTTCGTAATGGGGCAACACTCTGTATCTCCCTCTGGCAGAGCCCGGCTGCCAAATTGGAAACGTCCAGAGATTGCGCCCACAGGAAAGCTGCCAGCACTGAAAGCTCTAGCTGGTTTTCACTGTCCCTTGGAACTGCATTCGCTGCCACACAGACATTCGCGCTCTGCTAAAGCATTGCTTCGTAATGGGGCAACACTCTGTATCTCCCTCTGGCAGAGCCCGGCTGCCAAATTGGAAACGTCCAGAGATTGCGCCCACAGGAAAGCTGCCAGCACTGAAAGCTCTAGCTGGATTTCACTGTCCCTTGGAACTGCATTCGCTGCCGCACAGACATTCGCGCTCTGGTAAAGCATTGCTTCCTAATGGGGCAACACTCTGTATCTCTCTGTGGCAGAGCCCGGCTGCCAAATTGGAAACGTCCAGAGATTGCGCCCACAGGAAAGCTGCCAGCACTGAAAGCTGTAGCTGGTTTTCACTGTCCCTTGGAACTGCATTCGCTGCCACACAGACATTCACGCACTGCTAAAGCTTAACTTGGTAAATGGGCAACACTCTGTATCTCTCTCTGGCAGAGCCCAGCTGCCAAATTGGAAACGTCCTGTGATTGCGCCTACAGGAAAGATGCCAGCACTGAAAGCTCTAGCTGGTTTTCACTGTCCCTTGGAACTGCATTCGCTGCCACACAGACATTCGCGCTCAGCTATAGCATTGCTTGGTAAGGGGGCAACACTCTGTATCTCTCTCTGGCAGAGCCCGGCTGCCAAATGGGAAACGTGCAGAGATTGCGCCCACAGGAAAGCTGCCAGCACTGAAAGCTCTAGCTGGTTTTCACTGTCCCTTGGAACTGCATTCGCTGCCACACAGACATTCGCGCTCTGCTAAAGCATTGCTTCCTAATGGGGCAACACTCTGTATCTCTCTGTGGCAGAGCCCGGCTGCCAAATTGGAAACGTCCAGAGATTGCGCCCACAGGAAAGCTGCCAGCACTGAAAGCTCTAGCTGGTTTTCACTGTCCCTTGGAACTGCATTCGCTGCCACACAGACATTCGCGCTCTGCTAAAGCATTGCTTCGTAATGGGGCAACAGTCTGTATCTCTCTCTGGCAGAGCCCGGCTGCCAAACTGGAAACGTCCAGAGATTGCGCCCACAGGAAAGCTGCCAGCACTGAAAGCTCTAGCTGGTTTTCACTGTCCCTTGGAACTGCATTCGCTGCCACACAGACATTTGCGCTCTGCTAAAGCATTGCTTCGTAATGGGGCAACACTCTGTATCTCTCTCTGGCAGAGCCCGGCTGCCAAATTGGAAACGTCCAGAGATTGCGCCCACAGGAAAGCTGCCAGCACTGAAAGCTCTAGCTGGTTTTCACTGTCCCTTGGAACTGCATTCGCTGCCACACAGACATTCGCGCTCTGCTAAAGCATTGCTTCCTAATTGGGCAACACTCTGTATCTCTCTCTGGCAGAGCCCGGCTGCCAAATTGGAAACGTCCAGAGATTGCGCCTACAGGAAAGCTGCCAGCACTGAAAGCTCTAGCTGGTTTTCACTGTCCCTTGGAACTGCATTCGCTGCCACACAGACATTCGCGCTCTGCTAAAGCATTGCTTCCTAATGGGGCAACACTCTGTATCTCTCTCTGGCAGAGCCCGACTGCCAAATTGGAAACGTCCAGACATTGCGCCCACAGGAAAGCTGCCAGCACTGAAAGCTCTAGCTGGTTTTCACTGTCCCTTGGAACTGCATTCGCTGCCACACAGACATTCGCGCTCTGCTAAAGCATTGCTTCGTAATGGGGCAACACTCTGTATCTCTCTCTGGCAGAGCCCGGCTGCCAAATTGGAAACGTCCAGACATTGCGCCCACAGGAAAGCTGCCAGCACTGAAAGCTCTAGCTGGTTTTCACTGTCCCTTGGAACTGCATTCGCTGCCACACAGACATTCGCGCTCTGCTAAAGCATTGCTTCGTAATGGGGCAACACTCTGTATCTCCCTCTGGCAGAGCCCGGCTGCCAAATTGGAAACGTCCAGAGATTGCGCCCACAGGAAAGCTGCCAGCACTGAAAGCTCTAGCTGGTTTTCACTGTCCCTTGGAACTGCATTCGCTGCCACACAGACATTTGCGCTCTGCTAAAGCATTGCTTCGTAATGGGGCAACACTCTGTATCTCTCTCTGGCAGAGCCCGGCTGCCAAATTGGAAACGTCCAGAGATTGCGCCCACAGGAAAGCTGCCAGCACTGAAAGCTCTAGCTGGATTTCACTGTCCCTTGGAACTGCATTCGCTGCCACACAGACATTCGCGCTCTGGTAAAGCATTGCTTCCTAATGGGGCAACACTCTGTATCTCTCTGTGGCAGAGCCCGGCTGCCAAATTGGAAACGTCCAGAGATTGCGCCCACAGGAAAGCTGCCAGCACTGAAAGCTGTAGCTGGTTTTCACTGTCCCTTGGAACTGCATTCGCTGCCACACAGACATTCACGCACTGCTAAAGCTTAACTTGGTAAATGGGCAACACTCTGTATCTCTCTCTGGCAGAGCCCAGCTGCCAAATTGGAAACGTCCTGTGATTGCGCCTACAGGAAAGATGCCAGCACTGAAAGCTCTAGCTGGTTTTCACTGTCCCTTGGAACTGCATTCGCTGCCACACAGACATTCGCGCTCAGCTATAGCATTGCTTGGTAAGGGGGCAACACTCTGTATCTCTCTCTGGCAGAGCCCGGCTGCCAAATGGGAAACGTGCAGAGATTGCGCCCACAGGAAAGCTGCCAGCACTGAAAGCTCTAGCTGGTTTTCACTGTCCCTTGGAACTGCATTCGCTGCCACACAGACATTCGCGCTCTGCTAAAGCATTGCTTCCTAATGGGGCAACACTCTGTATCTCTCTGTGGCAGAGCCCGGCTGCCAAATTGGAAACGTCCAGAGATTGCGCCCACAGGAAAGCTGCCAGCACTGAAAGCTCTAGCTGGTTTTCACTGTCCCTTGGAACTGCATTCGCTGCCACACAGACATTCGCGCTCTGCTAAAGCATTGCTTCGTAATGGGGCAACAGTCTGTATCTCTCTCTGGCAGAGCCCGGCTGCCAAACTGGAAACGTCCAGAGATTGCGCCCACAGGAAAGCTGCCAGCACTGAAAGCTCTAGCTGGTTTTCACTGTCCCTTGGAACTGCATTCGCTGCCACACAGACATTTGCGCTCTGCTAAAGCATTGCTTCGTAATGGGGCAACACTCTGTATCTCTCTCTGGCAGAGCCCGGCTGCCAAATTGGAAACGTCCAGAGATTGCGCCCACAGGAAAGCTGCCAGCACTGAAAGCTCTAGCTGGTTTTCACTGTCCCTTGGAACTGCATTCGCTGCCACACAGACATTCGCGCTCTGCTAAAGCATTGCTTCCTATTGGGGCAACACTCTGTATCTCTCTCTGGCAGAGCCCGGCTGCCAAATTGGAAACGCCCAGAGATTGCGCCCACAGGAAAGCTGCCAGCACTGAAAGCTCTAGCTGGTTTTCACTGTCCCTTGGAAGTGCATTCGCAGCCACACAGACATTCGCGCTCTGCTCAAGATTAACTTGGTAATTGGGCAACACTCTGTATCTCTCTCTGGCAGAGCCCGGCTGCCAAATTGGAAACGTCCAGAGATTGCGCCTACAGGAAAGCTGCCAGCACTGAAAGCTCTAGCTGGTTTTCACTGTCCCTTGGAACTGCATTCGCTGCCACACAGACATTCGCGCTCTGCTAAAGCATTGCTTCGTAATGGGGCAACACTCTGTATCTCTCTCTGGCAGAGCCCAACTGCCAAATTGGAAACGTCCAGAGATTGCGCCCACAGGAAAGCTGCCAGCACTGAAAGCTCTAGCTGGTTTTCACTGTCCCTTGGAACTGCATTCGCTGCCACACAGACATTCGCGCTCTGCTAAAGCATTGCTTCCTAATGGGGCAACACTCTGTATCTCTCTCTGGCAGAGCCCAACTGCCAAATTGGAAACGTCCAGACATTGCGCCCACAGGAAAGCTGCCAGCACTGAAAGCTCTAGCTGGTTTTCACTGTCCCTTGGAACTGCATTCGCTGCCACACAGACATTCGCGCTCTGCTAAAGCATTGCTTCGTAATGGGGCAACACTCTGTATCTCTCTCTGGCAGAGCCCGGCTGCCAAATTGGAAACGTCCAGAGATTGCGCCCACAGGAAAGCTGCCAGCACTGAAAGCTGTAGCTGGTTTTCACTGTCCCTTGGAACTGCATTCGCTGCCACACAGACATTCGCGCTCTGCTAAAGCATTGCTTCCTAATGGGGCAACACTCTGTATCTCTCTCTGGCAGAGCCCGGCTGCCAAATTGGAAACGTCCAGAGATTGTGCCCACAGGAAAGCTGCCAGCACTGAAAGCTCTAGCTGGATTTCACTGTCCCTTGGAACTGCATTCGCTGCCACACAGACATTCGCGCTCTGCTAAAGCTTTGCTTCCTAATGGGGCAACACTCTGTATCTCTCTCTGGCAGAGCCCGGCTGCCAAATTGGAAACGTCCAGAGATTGCGCCCACAGGAAAGCTGCCAGCACTGAAAGCTCTAGCTGGTTTTCACTGTCCCTTGGAACTGCATTCGCTGCCACACAGACATTCGCGCTCTGCTAAAGCATTTCTTGGTAAGGGGGCAACACTCTGTATCTCTCTCTGGCAGAGCCCGGCTGCCAAATTGGAAACGTCCAGAGATTGCGCCCACAGGAAAGCTGCCAGCACTGAAAGCTCTAGCTGGTTTTCACTGTCCCTTGGAACTGCATTCGCTGCCACACAGACGTTCGCGCTCTGCTAAAGCATTGCTTCGTAATGGGGCAACAGTCTGTATCTCTCTCTGGCAGAGCCCGGCTGCCAAATTGGAAACGCCCAGAGATTGCGCCCACAGGAAAGCTGCCAGCACTGAAAGCTCTAGCTGGTTTTCACTGTCCCTTGGAACTGCATTCGCTGCCACACAGACATTCGCGCTCTGCTAAAGCATTGCTTCCTAATGGGGCAACACTCTGTATCTCTCTCTGGCAGAGCCCGGCTGCCAAACTGGAAACGTCCAGAGATTGCGCCCACAGGAAAGCTGCCAGCACTGAAAGCTCTAGCTGGTTTTCACTGTCCCTTGGAACTGCATTCGCTGCCACACAGACATTTGCGCTCTGCTAAAGCATTGCTTCGTAATGGGGCAACACTCTGTATCTCTCTCTGGCAGAGCCCGGCTGCCAAATTGGAAACGTCCAGAGATTGCGCCCACAGGAAAGCTGCCAGCACTGAAAGCTCTAGCTGGTTTTCACTGTCCCTTGGAACTGCATTCGCTGCCACACAGACATTCGCGCTCTGCTAAAGCATTGCTTCCTATTGGGGCAACACTCTGTATCTCTCTCTGGCAGAGCCCGGCTGCCAAATTGGAAACGCCCAGAGATTGCGCCCACAGGAAAGCTGCCAGCACTGAAAGCTCTAGCTGGTTTTCACTGTCCCTTGGAAGTGCATTCGCAGCCACACAGACATTCGCGCTCTGCTCAAGATTAACTTGGTAATTGGGCAACACTCTGTATCTCTCTCTGGCAGAGCCCGGCTGCCAAATTGGAAACGTCCAGAGATTGCGCCTACAGGAAAGCTGCCAGCACTGAAAGCTCTAGCTGGTTTTCACTGTCCCTTGGAACTGCATTCGCTGCCACACAGACATTCGCGCTCTGCTAAAGCATTGCTTCGTAATGGGGCAACACTCTGTATCTCTCTCTGGCAGAACCAACTGCCAAATTGGAAACGTCCAGAGATTGCGCCCACAGGAAAGCTGCCAGCACTGAAAGCTCTAGCTGGTTTTCACTGTCCCTTGGAACTGCATTCGCTGCCACACAGACATTCGCGCTCTGCTAAAGCATTGCTTCCTAATGGGGCAACACTCTGTATCTCTCTCTGGCAGAGCCCAACTGCCAAATTGGAAACGTCCAGACATTGCGCCCACAGGAAAGCTGCCAGCACTGAAAGCTCTAGCTGGTTTTCACTGTCCCTTGGAACTGCATTCGCTGCCACACAGACATTCGCGCTCTGCTAAAGCATTGCTTCGTAATGGGGCAACACTCTGTATCTCTCTCTGGCAGAGCCCGGCTGCCAAATTGGAAACGTCCAGAGATTGCGCCCACAGGAAAGCTGCCAGCACTGAAAGCTCTAGCTGGTTTTCACTGTCCCTTGGAACTGCATTCGCTGCCACACAGACATTCGCGCTCTGCTAAAGCATTGCTTCCTAATGGGGCAACACTCTGTATCTCTCTCTGGCAGAGCCCGGCTGCCAAATTGGAAACGTCCAGAGATTGTGCCCACAGGAAAGCTGCCAGCACTGAAAGCTCTAGCTGGATTTCACTGTCCCTTGGAACTGCATTCGCTGCCACACAGACATTCGCGCTCTGCTAAAGCATTGCTTCCTAATGGGGCAACACTCTGTATCTCTCTCTGGCAGAGCCCGGCTGCCAAATTGGAAACGTCCAGAGATTGCGCCCACAGGAAAGCTGCCAGCACTGAAAGCTCTAGCTGGTTTTCACTGTCCCTTGGAACTGCATTCGCTGCCACACAGACATTCGCGCTCTGCTAAAGCATTTCTTGGTAAGGGGGCAACACTCTGTATCTCTCTCTGGCAGAGCCCGGCTGCCAAATTGGAAACGTCCAGAGATTGCGCCCACAGGAAAGCTGCCAGCACTGAAAGCTCTAGCTGGTTTTCACTGTCCCTTGGAACTGCATTCGCTGCCACACAGACGTTCGCGCTCTGCTAAAGCATTGCTTCGTAATGGGGCAACAGTCTGTATCTCTCTCTGGCAGAGCCCGGCTGCCAAATTGGAAACGCCCAGAGATTGCGCCCACAGGAAAGCTGCCAGCACTGAAAGCTCTAGCTGGTTTTCACTGTCCCTTGGAACTGCATTCGCTGCCACACAGACATTCGCGCTCTGCTAAAGCATTGCTTCCTAATGGGGCAACACTCTGTATCTCTCTCTGGCAGAGCCCGGCTGCCAAATTGGAAAA
This sequence comes from Mycteria americana, assembly GCF_035582795.1. Taxonomy (NCBI): domain Eukaryota; kingdom Metazoa; phylum Chordata; class Aves; order Ciconiiformes; family Ciconiidae; genus Mycteria; species Mycteria americana. The sequence goes on from NW_027445665.1 coordinate 82,048, forward strand.
GTCCAGAGATTGCGCCCACAGGAAAGCTGCCAGCACTGAAAGCTCTAGCTGGTTTTCACTGTCCCTTGGAACTGCATTCACTGCCACACAGACATTCGCGCTCTGCTAAAGCATTGCTTCCTAATGGGGCAACACTCTGTATCTCTCTCTGGCAGAGCCCGGCTGCCAAATTGGAAACGCCCAGAGATTGCGACCACAGGAAAGCTGCCAGCACTGAAAGCTCTAGCTGGTTTTCACTGTCCCTTGGAAGTGCATTCGCAGCCACACAGACATTCGCGCTCTGCTAAAGCATTGCTTCCTAATTGGGCAACACTCTGTATCTCTCTCTGGCAGAGCCCGGCTGCCAAATTGGAAACGTCCAGAGATTGCGCCTACAGGAAAGCTGCCAGCACTGAAAGCTCTAGCTGGTTTTCACTGTCCCTTGGAACTGCATTCGCTGCCACACAGACATTCGCGCTCTGCTAAAGCATTGCTTCCTAATGGGGCAACACTCTGTATCTCTCTCTGGCAGAGCCCGGCTGCCAAATTGGAAACGTCCAGAGATTGCGCCCACAGGAAAGCTGCCAGCACTGAAAGCTCTAGCTGGATTTCACTGTCCCTTGGAACTGCATTCGCTGCCACACAGACATTCGCGCTCTGGTAAAGCATTGCTTCCTAATGGGGCAACACTCTGTATCTCTCTGTGGCAGAGCCCGGCTGCCAAATTGGAAACGTCCAGAGATTGCGCCCAGAGGAAAGCTGCCAGCACTGAAAGCTGTAGCTGGTTTTCACTGTCCCTTGGAACTGCATTCGCTGCCACACAGACATTCACGCACTGCTAAAGCTTAACTTGGTAAATGGGCAACACTCTGTATCTCTCTCTGGCAGAGCCCGGGTGCCAAATGGGAAACGTCCAGTGATTGCGCCTACAGGAAAGATGCCAGCACTGAAAGCTCTAGCTGGTTTTCACTGTCCCTTGGAACTGCATTCGCTGCCACACAGACATTCGCGCTCTGCTAAAGCATTGCTTCCTAATGGGGCAACACTCTGTATCTCTCTCTGGCAGAGCCCGGCTGCCAAATTGGAAACGTCCAGAGATTGCGCCCACAGGAAAGCTGCCAGCACTGAAAGCTCTAGCTGGTTTTCACTGTCCCTTGGAACTGCATTCGCTGCCACACAGACATTCGCGCTCTGCTAAAGCATTGCTTCCTAATGGGGCAACACTCTGTATCTCTCTCTGGCAGAGCCCGGCTGCCAAATTGGAAACGTCCAGAGATTGTGCCCACAGGAAAGCTGCCAGCACTGAAAGCTCTAGCTGGTTTTCACTGTCCCTTGGAACTGCATTCGCTGCCACACAGACATTCGCGCTCTGCTAAAGCATTGCTTCGTAATGGGGCAACACTCTGTATCTCTCTCTGGCAGAGCCCGGCTGCCAAATTGGAAACGTCCAGAGATTGCGCCCACAGGAAAGCTGCCAGCACTGAAAGCTCTAGCTGGTTTTCACTGTCCCTTGGAACTGCATTCGCTGCCACACAGACATTCGCGCTCTGCTAAAGCATTTCTTGGTAAGGGGGCAACACTCTGTATCTCTCTCTGGCAGAGCCCGGCTGCCAAATTGGAAACGTCCAGAGATTGCGCCCACAGGAAAGCTGCCAGCACTGAAAGCTCTAGCTGGTTTTCACTGTCCCTTGGAACTGCATTCGCTGCCACACAGACATTCGCGCTCTGCTAAAGCATTGCTTCCTAATGGGGCAACACTCTGTATCTCTCTGTGGCAGAGCCCGGCTGCCAAATTGGAAACGTCCAGAGATTGCGCCCACAGGAAAGCTGCCAGCACTGAAAGCTCTAGCTGGTTTTCACTGTCCCTTGGAACTGCATTCGCTGCCACACAGACATTCGCGCTCTGCTAAAGCATTGCTTCGTAATGGGGCAACACTCTGCATCTCTCTCTGGCAGAGCCCGGCTGCCAAATTGGAAACGCCCAGAGATTGCGCCCACAGGAAAGCTGCCAGCACTGAAAGCTCTAGCTGGTTTTCACTGTCCCTTGGAAGTGCATTCGCAGCCACACAGACATTCGCGCTCTGCTAAAGCATTGCTTCCTAATGGGGCAACACTCTGTATCTCTCTCTGGCAGAGCCCGGCTGCCAAATTGGAAACGCCCAGAGATTGCGCCCACAGGAAAGCTGCCAGCACTGAAAGCTCTAGCTGGTTTTCACTGTCCCTTGGAACTGCATTCGCTGCCACACAGACATTCACGCTCTGCTAAAGCATTGCTTCCTAATGGGGCAACACTCTGTATCTCTCTCTGGCAGAGCCCGGCTGCCAAATTGGAAACGTCCAGAGATTGCGCCCACAGGAAAGCTGCCAGCACTGAAAGCTCTAGCTGGTTTTCACTGTCCCTTGGAACTGCATTCGCTGCCACACAGACATTCGCGCTCTGCTAAAGCATTGCTTCCTAATGGGGCAACACTCTGTATCTCTCTCTGGCAGAGCCCGGCTGCCAAATTGGAAACGCCCAGAGATTGCGCCCACAGGAAAGCTGCCAGCACTGAAAGCTCTAGCTGGTTTTCACTGTCCCTTGGAAGTGCATTCGCAGCCACACAGACATTCGCGCTCTGCTAAAGCATTGCTTCCTAATTGGGCAACACTCTGTATCTCTCTCTGGCAGAGCCCGGCTGCCAAATTGGAAACGTCCAGAGATTGCGCCTACAGGAAAGCTGCCAGCACTGAAAGCTCTAGCTGGTTTTCACTGTCCCTTGGAACTGCATTCGCTGCCACACAGACATTCGCGCTCTGCTAAAGCATTGCTTCGTAATGGGGCAACACTCTGTATCTCTCTCTGGCAGAGCCCAACTGCCAAATTGGAAACGTCCAGAGATTGCGCCCACAGGAAAGCTGCCAGCACTGAAAGCTCTAGCTGGTTTTCACTGTCCCTTGGAACTGCATTCGCTGCCACACAGACATTCGCGCTCTGCTAAAGCATTGCTTCCTAATGGGGCAACACTCTGTATCTCTCTCTGGCAGAGCCCAACTGCCAAATTGGAAACGTCCAGACATTGCGCCCACAGGAAAGCTGCCAGCACTGAAAGCTCTAGCTGGTTTTCACTGTCCCTTGGAACTGCATTCGCTGCCACACAGACATTCGCGCTCTGCTAAAGCATTGCTTCGTAATGGGGCAACACTCTGTATCTCTCTCTGGCAGAGCCCGGCTGCCAAATTGGAAACGTCCAGAGATTGCGCCCACAGGAAAGCTGCCAGCACTGAAAGCTGTAGCTGGTTTTCACTGTCCCTTGGAACTGCATTCGCTGCCACACAGACATTCGCGCTCTGCTAAAGCATTGCTTCCTAATGGGGCAACACTCTGTATCTCTCTCTGGCAGAGCCCGGCTGCCAAATTGGAAACGTCCAGAGATTGTGCCCACAGGAAAGCTGCCAGCACTGAAAGCTCTAGCTGGATTTCACTGTCCCTTGGAACTGCATTCGCTGCCACACAGACATTCGCGCTCTGCTAAAGCATTGCTTCCTAATGGGGCAACACTCTGTATCTCTCTCTGGCAGAGCCCGGCTGCCAAATTGGAAACGTCCAGAGATTGCGCCCACAGGAAAGCTGCCAGCACTGAAAGCTCTAGCTGGTTTTCACTGTCCCTTGGAACTGCATTCGCTGCCACACAGACATTCGCGCTCTGCTAAAGCATTTCTTGGTAAGGGGGCAACACTCTGTATCTCTCTCTGGCAGAGCCCGGCTGCCAAATTGGAAACGTCCAGAGATTGCGCCCACAGGAAAGCTGCCAGCACTGAAAGCTCTAGCTGGTTTTCACTGTCCCTTGGAACTGCATTCGCTGCCACACAGACGTTCGCGCTCTGCTAAAGCATTGCTTCGTAATGGGGCAACAGTCTGTATCTCTCTCTGGCAGAGCCCGGCTGCCAAATTGGAAACGCCCAGAGACTGCGCCCACAGGAAAGCTGCCAGCACTGAAAGCTCTAGCTGGTTTTCACTGTCCCTTGGAACTGCATTCGCTGCCACACAGACATTCGCGCTCTGCTAAAGCATTGCTTCCTAATGGGGCAACACTCTGTATCTCTCTCTGGCAGAGCCCGGCTGCCAAATTGGAAAAGTCCAGAGATTGCGCCCACAGGAAAGCTGCCAGCACTGAAAGCTCTAGCTGGTTTTCACTGTCCCTTGGAACTGCATTCACTGCCACACAGACATTCGCGCTCTGCTAAAGCATTGCTTCCTAATGGGGCAACACTCTGTATCTCTCTCTGGCAGAGCCCGGCTGCCAAATTGGAAACGCCCAGAGATTGCGCCCACAGGAAAGCTGCCAGCACTGAAAGCTCTAGCTGGTTTTCACTGTCCCTTGGAAGTGCATTCGCAGCCACACAGACATTCGCGCTCTGCTAAAGCATTGCTTCCTAATTGGGCAACACTCTGTATCTCTCTCTGGCAGAGCCCGGCTGCCAAATTGGAAACGTCCAGAGATTGCGCCTACAGGAAAGCTGCCAGCACTGAAAGCTCTAGCTGGTTTTCACTGTCCCTTGGAACTGCATTCGCTGCCACACAGACATTCGCGCTCTGCTAAAGCATTGCTTCCTAATGGGGCAACACTCTGTATCTCTCTCTGGCAGAGCCCGGCTGCCAAATTGGAAACGTCCAGAGATTGCGCCCACAGGAAAGCTGCCAGCACTGAAAGCTCTAGCTGGATTTCACTGTCCCTTGGAACTGCATTCGCTGCCACACAGACATTCGCGCTCTGGTAAAGCATTGCTTCCTAATGGGGCAACACTCTGTATCTCTCTGTGGCAGAGCCCGGCTGCCAAATTGGAAACGTCCAGAGATTGCGCCCAGAGGAAAGCTGCCAGCACTGAAAGCTGTAGCTGGTTTTCACTGTCCCTTGGAACTGCATTCGCTGCCACACAGACATTCACGCACTGCTAAAGCTTAACTTGGTAAATGGGCAACACTCTGTATCTCTCTCTGGCAGAGCCCGGGTGCCAAATGGGAAACGTCCAGTGATTGCGCCTACAGGAAAGATGCCAGCACTGAAAGCTCTAGCTGGTTTTCACTGTCCCTTGGAACTGCATTCGCTGCCACACAGACATTCGCGCTCTGCTAAAGCATTGCTTCCTAATGGGGCAACACTCTGTATCTCTCTCTGGCAGAGCCCGGCTGCCAAATTGGAAACGTCCAGAGATTGTGCCCACAGGAAAGCTGCCAGCACTGAAAGCTCTAGCTGGTTTTCACTGTCCCTTGGAACTGCATTCGCTGCCACACAGACATTCGCGCTCTGCTAAAGCATTGCTTCGTAATGGGGCAACACTCTGTATCTCTCTCTGGCAGAGCCCGGCTGCCAAATTGGAAACGTCCAGAGATTGCGCCCACAGGAAAGCTGCCAGCACTGAAAGCTCTAGCTGGTTTTCACTGTCCCTTGGAACTGCATTCGCTGCCACACAGACATTCGCGCTCTGCTAAAGCATTTCTTGGTAAGGGGGCAACACTCTGTATCTCTCTCTGGCAGAGCCCGGCTGCCAAATTGGAAACGTCCAGAGATTGCGCCCACAGGAAAGCTGCCAGCACTGAAAGCTCTAGCTGGTTTTCACTGTCCCTTGGAACTGCATTCGCTGCCACACAGACATTCGCGCTCTGCTAAAGCATTGCTTCCTAATGGGGCAACACTCTGTATCTCTCTGTGGCAGAGCCCGGCTGCCAAATTGGAAACGTCCAGAGATTGCGCCCACAGGAAAGCTGCCAGCACTGAAAGCTCTAGCTGGTTTTCACTGTCCCTTGGAACTGCATTCGCTGCCACACAGACATTCGCGCTCTGCTAAAGCATTGCTTCGTAATGGGGCAACACTCTGCATCTCTCTCTGGCAGAGCCCGGCTGCCAAATTGGAAACGCCCAGAGATTGCGCCCACAGGAAAGCTGCCAGCACTGAAAGCTCTAGCTGGTTTTCACTGTCCCTTGGAAGTGCATTCGCAGCCACACAGACATTCGCGCTCTGCTAAAGCATTGCTTCCTAATGGGGCAACACTCTGTATCTCTCTCTGGCAGAGCCCGGCTGCCAAATTGGAAACGCCCAGAGATTGCGCCCACAGGAAAGCTGCCAGCACTGAAAGCTCTAGCTGGTTTTCACTGTCCCTTGGAACTGCATTCGCTGCCACACAGACATTCACGCTCTGCTAAAGCATTGCTTCCTAATGGGGCAACACTCTGTATCTCTCTCTGGCAGAGCCCGGCTGCCAAATTGGAAACGTCCAGAGATTGCGCCCACAGGAAAGCTGCCAGCACTGAAAGCTCTAGCTGGTTTTCACTGTCCCTTGGAACTGCATTCGCTGCCACACAGACATTCGCGCTCTGCTAAAGCATTGCTTCCTAATGGGGCAACACTCTGTATCTCTCTCTGGCAGAGCCCGGCTGCCAAATTGGAAACGCCCAGAGATTGCGCCCACAGGAAAGCTGCCAGCACTGAAAGCTCTAGCTGGTTTTCACTGTCCCTTGGAAGTGCATTCGCAGCCACACAGACATTCGCGCTCTGCTAAAGCATTGCTTCCTAATTGGGCAACACTCTGTATCTCTCTCTGGCAGAGCCCGGCTGCCAAATTGGAAACGTCCAGAGATTGCGCCTACAGGAAAGCTGCCAGCACTGAAAGCTCTAGCTGGTTTTCACTGTCCCTTGGAACTGCATTCGCTGCCACACAGACATTCGCGCTCTGCTAAAGCATTGCTTCGTAATGGGGCAACACTCTGTATCTCTCTCTGGCAGAGCCCAACTGCCAAATTGGAAACGTCCAGAGATTGCGCCCACAGGAAAGCTGCCAGCACTGAAAGCTCTAGCTGGTTTTCACTGTCCCTTGGAACTGCATTCGCTGCCACACAGACATTCGCGCTCTGCTAAAGCATTGCTTCCTAATGGGGCAACACTCTGTATCTCTCTCTGGCAGAGCCCAACTGCCAAATTGGAAACGTCCAGACATTGCGCCCACAGGAAAGCTGCCAGCACTGAAAGCTCTAGCTGGTTTTCACTGTCCCTTGGAACTGCATTCGCTGCCACACAGACATTCGCGCTCTGCTAAAGCATTGCTTCGTAATGGGGCAACACTCTGTATCTCTCTCTGGCAGAGCCCGGCTGCCAAATTGGAAACGTCCAGAGATTGCGCCCACAGGAAAGCTGCCAGCACTGAAAGCTGTAGCTGGTTTTCACTGTCCCTTGGAACTGCATTCGCTGCCACACAGACATTCGCGCTCTGCTAAAGCATTGCTTCCTAATGGGGCAACACTCTGTATCTCTCTCTGGCAGAGCCCGGCTGCCAAATTGGAAACGTCCAGAGATTGCGCCCACAGGAAAGCTGCCAGCACTGAAAGCTCTAGCTGGATTTCACTGTCCCTTGGAACTGCATTCGCTGCCACACAGACATTCGCGCTCTGCTAAAGCATTGCTTCCTAATGGGGCAACACTCTGTATCTCTCTCTGGCAGAGCCCGGCTGCCAAATTGGAAACGTCCAGAGATTGCGCCCACAGGAAAGCTGCCAGCACTGAAAGCTCTAGCTGGTTTTCACTGTCCCTTGGAACTGCATTCGCTGCCACACAGACATTCGCGCTCTGCTAAAGCATTGCTTCCTAATGGGGCAACACTCTGTATCTCTCTCTGGCAGAGCCCGGCTGCCAAACTGGAAACGTCCAGAGATTGCGCCCACAGGAAAGCTGCCAGCACTGAAAGCTCTAGCTGGTTTTCACTGTCCCTTGGAACTGCATTCGCTGCCACACAGACATTTGCGCTCTGCTAAAGCATTGCTTCGTAATGGGGCAACACTCTGTATCTCTCTCTGGCAGAGCCCGGCTGCCAAATTGGAAACGTCCAGAGATTGCGCCCACAGGAAAGCTGCCAGCACTGAAAGCTCTAGCTGGTTTTCACTGTCCCTTGGAACTGCATTCGCTGCCACACAGACATTCGCGCTCTGCTAAAGCATTGCTTCCTATTGGGGCAACACTCTGTATCTCTCTCTGGCAGAGCCCGGCTGCCAAATTGGAAACGCCCAGAGATTGCGCCCACAGGAAAGCTGCCAGCACTGAAAGCTCTAGCTGGTTTTCACTGTCCCTTGGAAGTGCATTCGCAGCCACACAGACATTCGCGCTCTGCTCAAGATTAACTTGGTAATTGGGCAACACTCTGTATCTCTCTCTGGCAGAGCCCGGCTGCCAAATTGGAAACGTCCAGAGATTGCGCCTACAGGAAAGCTGCCAGCACTGAAAGCTCTAGCTGGTTTTCACTGTCCCTTGGAACTGCATTCGCTGCCACACAGACATTCGCGCTCTGCTAAAGCATTGCTTCGTAATGGGGCAACACTCTGTATCTCTCTCTGGCAGAGCCCAACTGCCAAATTGGAAACGTCCAGAGATTGCGCCCACAGGAAAGCTGCCAGCACTGAAAGCTCTAGCTGGTTTTCACTGTCCCTTGGAACTGCATTCGCTGCCACACAGACATTCGCGCTCTGCTAAAGCATTGCTTCCTAATGGGGCAACACTCTGTATCTCTCTCTGGCAGAGCCCAACTGCCAAATTGGAAACGTCCAGACATTGCGCCCACAGGAAAGCTGCCAGCACTGAAAGCTCTAGCTGGTTTTCACTGTCCCTTGGAACTGCATTCGCTGCCACACAGACATTCGCGCTCTGCTAAAGCATTGCTTCGTAATGGGGCAACACTCTGTATCTCTCTCTGGCAGAGCCCGGCTGCCAAATTGGAAACGTCCAGAGATTGCGCCCACAGGAAAGCTGCCAGCACTGAAAGCTGTAGCTGGTTTTCACTGTCCCTTGGAACTGCATTCGCTGCCACACAGACATTCGCGCTCTGCTAAAGCATTGCTTCCTAATGGGGCAACACTCTGTATCTCTCTCTGGCAGAGCCCGGCTGCCAAATTGGAAACGTCCAGAGATTGTGCCCACAGGAAAGCTGCCAGCACTGAAAGCTCTAGCTGGATTTCACTGTCCCTTGGAACTGCATTCGCTGCCACACAGACATTCGCGCTCTGCTAAAGCATTGCTTCCTAATGGGGCAACACTCTGTATCTCTCTCTGGCAGAGCCCGGCTGCCAAATTGGAAACGTCCAGAGATTGCGCCCACAGGAAAGCTGCCAGCACTGAAAGCTCTAGCTGGTTTTCACTGTCCCTTGGAACTGCATTCGCTGCCACACAGACATTCGCGCTCTGCTAAAGCATTTCTTGGTAAGGGGGCAACACTCTGTATCTCTCTCTGGCAGAGCCCGGCTGCCAAATTGGAAACGTCCAGAGATTGCGCCCACAGGAAAGCTGCCAGCACTGAAAGCTCTAGCTGGTTTTCACTGTCCCTTGGAACTGCATTCGCTGCCACACAGACGTTCGCGCTCTGCTAAAGCATTGCTTCGTAATGGGGCAACAGTCTGTATCTCTCTCTGGCAGAGCCCGGCTGCCAAATTGGAAACGCCCAGAGATTGCGCCCACAGGAAAGCTGCCAGCACTGAAAGCTCTAGCTGGTTTTCACTGTCCCTTGGAACTGCATTCGCTGCCACACAGACATTCGCGCTCTGCTAAAGCATTGCTTCCTAATGGGGCAACACTCTGTATCTCTCTCTGGCAGAGCCCGGCTGCCAAATTGGAAAAGTCCAGAGATTGCGCCCACAGGAAAGCTGCCAGCACTGAAAGCTCTAGCTGGTTTTCACTGTCCCTTGGAACTGCATTCACTGCCACACAGACATTCGCGCTCTGCTAAAGCATTGCTTCCTAATGGGGCAACACTCTGTATCTCTCTCTGGCAGAGCCCGGCTGCCAAATTGGAAACGCCCAGAGATTGCGCCCACAGGAAAGCTGCCAGCACTGAAAGCTCTAGCTGGTTTTCACTGTCCCTTGGAAGTGCATTCGCAGCCACACAGACATTCGCGCTCTGCTAAAGCATTGCTTCCTAATTGGGCAACACTCTGTATCTCTCTCTGGCAGAGCCCGGCTGCCAAATTGGAAACGTCCAGAGATTGCGCCTACAGGAAAGCTGCCAGCACTGAAAGCTCTAGCTGGTTTTCACTGTCCCTTGGAACTGCATTCGCTGCCACACAGACATTCGCGCTCTGCTAAAGCATTGCTTCCTAATGGGGCAACACTCTGTATCTCTCTCTGGCAGAGCCCGGCTGCCAAATTGGAAACGTCCAGAGATTGCGCCCACAGGAAAGCTGCCAGCACTGAAAGCTCTAGCTGGATTTCACTGTCCCTTGGAACTGCATTCGCTGCCACACAGACATTCGCGCTCTGGTAAAGCATTGCTTCCTAATGGGGCAACACTCTGTATCTCTCTGTGGCAGAGCCCGGCTGCCAAATTGGAAACGTCCAGAGATTGCGCCCAGAGGAAAGCTGCCAGCACTGAAAGCTGTAGCTGGTTTTCACTGTCCCTTGGAACTGCATTCGCTGCCACACAGACATTCACGCACTGCTAAAGCTTAACTTGGTAAATGGGCAACACTCTGTATCTCTCTCTGGCAGAGCCCGGGTGCCAAATGGGAAACGTCCAGTGATTGCGCCTACAGGAAAGATGCCAGCACTGAAAGCTCTAGCTGGTTTTCACTGTCCCTTGGAACTGCATTCGCTGCCACACAGACATTCGCGCTCTGCTAAAGCATTGCTTCCTAATGGGGCAACACTCTGTATCTCTCTCTGGCAGAGCCCGGCTGCCAAATTGGAAACGTCCAGAGATTGCGCCCACAGGAAAGCTGCCAGCACTGAAAGCTCTAGCTGGTTTTCACTGTCCCTTGGAACTGCATTCGCTGCCACACAGACATTCGCGCTCTGCTAAAGCATTGCTTCCTAATGGGGCAACACTCTGTATCTCTCTCTGGCAGAGCCCGGCTGCCAAATTGGAAACGTCCAGAGATTGTGCCCACAGGAAAGCTGCCAGCACTGAAAGCTCTAGCTGGTTTTCACTGTCCCTTGGAACTGCATTCGCTGCCACACAGACATTCGCGCTCTGCTAAAGCATTGCTTCGTAATGGGGCAACACTCTGTATCTCTCTCTGGCAGAGCCCGGCTGCCAAATTGGAAACGTCCAGAGATTGCGCCCACAGGAAAGCTGCCAGCACTGAAAGCTCTAGCTGGTTTTCACTGTCCCTTGGAACTGCATTCGCTGCCACACAGACATTCGCGCTCTGCTAAAGCATTTCTTGGTAAGGGGGCAACACTCTGTATCTCTCTCTGGCAGAGCCCGGCTGCCAAATTGGAAACGTCCAGAGATTGCGCCCACAGGAAAGCTGCCAGCACTGAAAGCTCTAGCTGGTTTTCACTGTCCCTTGGAACTGCATTCGCTGCCACACAGACATTCGCGCTCTGCTAAAGCATTGCTTCCTAATGGGGCAACACTCTGTATCTCTCTGTGGCAGAGCCCGGCTGCCAAATTGGAAACGTCCAGAGATTGCGCCCACAGGAAAGCTGCCAGCACTGAAAGCTCTAGCTGGTTTTCACTGTCCCTTGGAACTGCATTCGCTGCCACACAGACATTCGCGCTCTGCTAAAGCATTGCTTCGTAATGGGGCAACACTCTGCATCTCTCTCTGGCAGAGCCCGGCTGCCAAATTGGAAACGCCCAGAGATTGCGCCCACAGGAAAGCTGCCAGCACTGAAAGCTCTAGCTGGTTTTCACTGTCCCTTGGAAGTGCATTCGCAGCCACACAGACATTCGCGCTCTGCTAAAGCATTGCTTCCTAATGGGGCAACACTCTGTATCTCTCTCTGGCAGAGCCCGGCTGCCAAATTGGAAACGCCCAGAGATTGCGCCCACAGGAAAGCTGCCAGCACTGAAAGCTCTAGCTGGTTTTCACTGTCCCTTGGAACTGCATTCGCTGCCACACAGACATTCACGCTCTGCTAAAGCATTGCTTCCTAATGGGGCAACACTCTGTATCTCTCTCTGGCAGAGCCCGGCTGCCAAATTGGAAAAGTCCAGAGATTGCGCCCACAGGAAAGCTGCCAGCACTGAAAGCTCTAGCTGGTTTTCACTGTCCCTTGGAACTGCATTCGCTGCCACACAGACATTCGCGCTCTGCTAAAGCATTGCTTCCTAATGGGGCAACACTCTGTATCTCTCTCTGGCAGAGCCCGGCTGCCAAATTGGAAACGCCCAGAGATTGCGCCCACAGGAAAGCTGCCAGCACTGAAAGCTCTAGCTGGTTTTCACTGTCCCTTGGAAGTGCATTCGCAGCCACACAGACATTTGCGCTCTGCTAAAGCATTGCTTCCTAATTGGGCAACACTCTGTATCTCTCTCTGGCAGAGCCCGGCTGCCAAATTGGAAACGTCCAGAGATTGCGCCTACAGGAAAGCTGCCAGCACTGAAAGCTCTAGCTGGTTTTCACTGTCCCTTGGAACTGCATTCGCTGCCACACAGACATTCGCGCTCTGCTAAAGCATTGCTTCGTAATGGGGCAACACTCTGTATCTCTCTCTGGCAGAGCCCGACTGCCAAATTGGAAACGTCCAGAGATTGCGCCCACAGGAAAGCTGCCAGCACTGAAAGCTCTAGCTGGATTTCACTGTCCCTTGGAACTGCATTCGCTGCCACACAGACATTCGCGCTCTGGTAAAGCATTGCTTCCTAATGGGGCAACACTCTGTATCTCTCTGTGGCAGAGCCCGGCTGCCAAATTGGAAACGTCCAGAGATTGCGCCCACAGGAAAGCTGCCAGCACTGAAAGCTGTAGCTGGTTTTCACTGTCCCTTGGAACTGCATTCGCTGCCACACAGACATTCACGCACTGCTAAAGCTTAACTTGGTAAATGGGCAACACTCTGTATCTCTCTCTGGCAGAGCCCAGCTGCCAAATTGGAAAGGTCCAGTGATTGCGCCTACAGGAAAGATGCCAGCACTGAAAGCTCTAGCTGGTTTTCACTGTCCCTTGGAACTGCATTCGCTGCCACACAGACATTCGCGCTCAGCTATAGCATTGCTTGGTAAGGGGGCAACACTCTGTATCTCTCTCTGGCAGAGCCCGGCTGCCAAATGGGAAACGTGCAGAGATTGCGCCCACAGGAAAGCTGCCAGCACTGAAAGCTCTAGCTGGTTTTCACTGTCCCTTGGAACTGCATTCGCTGCCACACAGACATTCGCGCTCTGCTAAAGCATTGCTTCCTAATGGGGCAACACTCTGTATCTCTCTGTGGCAGAGCCCGGCTGCCAAATTGGAAACGTCCAGAGGTTGCGCCCACAGGAAAGCTGCCAGCACTGAAAGCTCTAGCTGGTTTTCACTGTCCCTTGGAACTGCATTCGCTGCCACACAGACATTCGCGCTCTGCTAAAGCATTGCTTCGTAATGGGGCAACAGTCTGTATCTCTCTCTGGCAGAGCCCGGCTGCCAAACTGGAAACGTGCAGAGATTGCGCCCACAGGAAAGCTGCCAGCACTGAAAGCTCTAGCTGGTTTTCACTGTCCCTTGGAACTGCATTCGCTGCCACACAGACATTTGCGCTCTGCTAAAGCATTGCTTCCTAATGGGGCAACACTCTGTATCTCTCTCTGGCAGAGCCCGGCTGCCAAATTGGAAACGTCCAGAGACTGCGCCCACAGGAAAGCTGCCAGCACTGAAAGCTCTAGCTGGTTTTCACTGTCCCTTGGAACTGCATTCGCTGCCACACAGACATTCGCGCTCTGCTAAAGCATTGCTTCCTAATGGGGCAACACTCTGTATCTCTCTCTGGCAGAGCCCGGCTGCCAAATGGGAAACGCCCAGAGATTGCGCCCACAGGAAAGCTGCCAGCACTGAAAGCTCTAGCTGGTTTTCACTGTCCCTTGGAACTGCATTCGCTGCCACACAGACATTCGCGCTCTGCTAAAGCATTGCTTCGTAATGGGGCAACACTCTGTATCTCTCTCTGGCAGAGCCCGACTGCCAAATTGGAAACGTCCAGAGATTGCGCCCACAGGAAAGCTGCCAGCACTGAAAGCTCTAGCTGGATTTCACTGTCCCTTGGAACTGCATTCGCTGCCACACAGACATTCGCGCTCTGGTAAAGCATTGCTTCCTAATGGGGCAACACTCTGTATCTCTCTGTGGCAGAGCCCGGCTGCCAAATTGGAAACGTCCAGAGATTGCGCCCACAGGAAAGCTGCCAGCACTGAAAGCTGTAGCTGGTTTTCACTGTCCCTTGGAACTGCATTCGCTGCCACACAGACATTCACGCACTGCTAAAGCTTAACTTGGTAAATGGGCAACACTCTGTATCTCTCTCTGGCAGAGCCCAGCTGCCAAATTGGAAACGTCCAGTGATTGCGCCTACAGGAAAGATGCCAGCACTGAAAGCTCTAGCTGGTTTTCACTGTCCCTTGGAACTGCATTCGCTGCCACACAGACATTCGCGCTCAGCTATAGCATTGCTTGGTAAGGGGGCAACACTCTGTATCTCTCTCTGGCAGAGCCCGGCTGCCAAATGGGAAACGTGCAGAGATTGCGCCCACAGGAAAGCTGCCAGCACTGAAAGCTCTAGCTGGTTTTCACTGTCCCTTGGAACTGCATTCGCTGCCACACAGACATTCGCGCTCTGCTAAAGCATTGCTTCCTAATGGGGCAACACTCTGTATCTCTCTGTGGCAGAGCCCGGCTGCCAAATTGGAAACGTCCAGAGATTGCGCCCACAGGAAAGCTGCCAGCACTGAAAGCTCTAGCTGGTTTTCACTGTCCCTTGGAACTGCATTCGCTGCCACACAGACATTCGCGCTCTGCTAAAGCATTGCTTCGTAATGGGGCAACAGTCTGTATCTCTCTCTGGCAGAGCCCGGCTGCCAAACTGGAAACGTGCAGAGATTGCGCCCACAGGAAAGCTGCCAGCACTGAAAGCTCTAGCTGGTTTTCACTGTCCCTTGGAACTGCATTCGCTGCCACACAGACATTTGCGCTCTGCTAAAGCATTGCTTCCTAATGGGGCAACACTCTGTATCTCTCTCTGGCAGAGCCCGGCTGCCAAATTGGAAACGTCCAGAGACTGCGCCCACAGGAAAGCTGCCAGCACTGAAAGCTCTAGCTGGTTTTCACTGTCCCTTGGAACTGCATTCGCTGCCACACAGACATTCGCGCTCTGCTAAAGCATTGCTTCCTAATGGGGCAACACTCTGTATCTCTCTCTGGCAGAGCCCGGCTGCCAAATTGGAAACGTCCAGAGATTGCGCCCACAGGAAAGCTGCCAGCACTGAAAGCTCTAGCTGGTTTTCACTGTCCCTTGGAACTGCATTCGCTGCCACACAGACATTCGCGCTCTGCTAAAGCATTGCTTCCTAATGGGGCAACACTCTGTATCTCTCTCTGGCAGAGCCCGGCTGCCAAATTGGAAACGTCCAGAGATTGCGCCCACAGGAAAGCTGCCAGCACTGAAAGCTCTAGCTGGTTTTCACTGTCCCTTGGAACTGCATTCGCTGCCACACAGACATTCGCGCTCTGCTAAAGCATTGCTTCCTAATGGGGCAACACTCTGTATCTCTCTCTGGCAGAGCCCGGCTGCCAAATTGGAAACGTCCAGAGATTGCGCCCACAGGAAAGCTGCCAGCACTGAAAGCTCTAGCTGGTTTTCACTGTCCCTTGGAACTGCATTCGCTGCCACACAGACATTCGCGCTCTGCTAAAGCATTTCTTGGTAAGGGGGCAACACTCTGTATCTCTCTCTGGCAGAGCCCGGCTGCCAAATTGGAAACGTCCAGAGATTGCGCCCACAGGAAAGCTGCCAGCACTGAAAGCTCTAGCTGGTTTTCACTGTCCCTTGGAACTGCATTCGCTGCCACACAGACATTCACGCACTGCTAAAGCTTAACTTGGTAAATGGGCAACACTCTGTATCTCTCTCTGGCAGAGCCCGGCTGCCAAATTGGAAACGTCCAGTGATTGCGCCTACAGGAAAGATGCCAGCACTGAAAGCTCTAGCTGGTTTTCACTGTCCCTTGGAACTGCATTCGCTGCCACACAGACATTCGCGCTCAGCTATAGCATTGCTTGGTAAGGGGGCAACACTCTGTATCTCTCTCTGGCAGAGCCCGGCTGCCAAATGGGAATCGTGCAGAGATTGCGCCCACAGGAAAGCTGCCAGCACTGAAAGCTCTAGCTGGTTTTCACTGTCCCTTGGAACTGCATTCGCTGCCACACAGACATTCGCGCTCTGCTAAAGCATTGCTTCCTAATGGGGCAACACTCTGTATCTCTCTCTGGCAGAGCCCGGCTGCCAAATTGGAAACGTCCAGAGATTGCGCCCACAGGAAAGCTGCCAGCACTGAAAGCTCTAGCTGGTTTTCACTGTCCCTTGGAACTGCATTCGCTGCCACACAGACATTCGCGCTCTGCTAAAGCATTGCTTCGTAATGGGGCAACACTCTGTATCTCTCTCTGGCAGAGCCCGGCTGCCAAATTGGAAACGTCCGGAGATTGCGCCCACAGGAAAGCTGCCAGCACTGAAAGCTCTAGCTGGTTTTCACTGTCCCTTGGAACTGCATTCGCTGCCACACAGACATTCGCGCTCTGCTAAAGCATTGCTTCCTAATGGGGCAACACTCTGTATCTCTCTCTGGCAGAGCCCGGCTGCCAAATTGGAAACGTCCAGACATTGCGCCCACAGGAAAGCTGCCAGCACTGAAAGCTCTAGCTGGTTTTCACTGTCCCTTGGAACTGCATTCGCTGCCACACAGACATTTGCGCTCTGCTAAAGCATTGCTTCCTAATGGGGCAACACTCTGTATCTCTCTCTGGCAGAGCCCGGCTGCCAAATTGGAAACGTCCAGAGATTGCGCCCACAGGAAAGCTGCCAGCACTGAAAGCTCTAGCTGGTTTTCACTGTCCCTTGGAACTGCATTCGCTGCCACACAGACATTCGCGCTCTGCTAAAGCATTGCTTCGTAATGGGGCAACACTCTGTATCTCTCTCTGGCAGAGCCCGGCTGCCAAATTGGAAACGCCCAGAGATTGCGCCCACAGGAAAGCTGCCAGCACTGAAAGCTCTAGCTGGTTTTCACTGTCCCTTGGAACTGCATTCGCTGCCACACAGACATTTGCGCTCTGCTAAAGCATTGCTTCCTAATGGGGCAACACTCTGTATCTCTCTCTGGCAGAGCCCGGCTGCCAAATTGGAAACGTCCAGAGATTGTGCCCACAGGAAAGCTGCCAGCACTGAAAGCTCTAGCTGGTTTTCACTGTCCCTTGGAACTGCATTCGCTGCCACACAGACATTCGCGCTCTGCTAAAGCATTGCTTCCTAATGGGGCAACACTCTGTATCTCTCTCTGGCAGAGCCCGGCTGCCAAATTGGAAACGTCCAGAGATTGCGCCCACAGGAAAGCTGCCAGCACTGAAAGCTCTAGCTGGTTTTCACTGTCCCTTGGAACTGCATTCGCTGCCACACAGACATTCGCGCTCTGCTAAAGCATTGCTTCGTAATGGGGCAACACTCTGCATCTCTCTCTGGCAGAGCCCGGCTGCCAAATTGGAAACGCCCAGAGATTGCGCCCACAGGAAAGCTGCCAGCACTGAAAGCTCTAGCTGGTTTTCACTGTCCCTTGGAACTGCATTCGCTGCCACACAGACATTCGCGCTCTGGTAAAGCATTGCTTCCTAATGGGGCAACACTCTGTATCTCTCTGTGGCAGAGCCCGGCTGCCAAATTGGAAACGTCCAGAGATTGCGCCCAGAGGAAAGCTGCCAGCACTGAAAGCTGTAGCTGGTTTTCACTGTCCCTTGGAACTGCATTCGCTGCCACACAGACATTCACGCACTGCTAAAGCTTAACTTGGTAAATGGGCAACACTCTGTATCTCTCTCTGGCAGAGCCCGGCTGCCAAATGGGAAACGTCCAGTGATTGCGCCCACAGGAAAGCTGCCAGCACTGAAAGCTCTAGCTGGTTTTCACTGTCCCTTGGAACTGCATTCGCTGCCACACAGACATTCGCGCTCTGCTAAAGCATTGCTTCCTAATGGGGCAACACTCTGTATCTCTCTCTGGCAGAGCCCGGCTGCCAAATTGGAAACGTCCAGAGATTGCGCCCACAGGAAAGCTGCCAGCACTGAAAGCTCTAGCTGGTTTTCACTGTCCCTTGGAACTGCATTCGCTGCCACACAGACATTCGCGCTCTGCTAAAGCATTGCTTCCTAATGGGGCAACACTCTGTATCTCTCTCTGGCAGAGCCCGGCTGCCAAATTGGAAACGTCCAGAGATTGTGCCCACAGGAAAGCTGCCAGCACTGAAAGCTCTAGCTGGTTTTCACTGTCCCTTGGAACTGCATTCGCTGCCACACAGACATTCGCGCTCTGCTAAAAGCATTGCTTCGTAATGGGGCAACACTCTGTATCTCTCTCTGGCAGAGCCCGGCTGCCAAATTGGAAACGTCCAGAGATTGCGCCCACAGGAAAGCTGCCAGCACTGAAAGCTCTAGCTGGTTTTCACTGTCCCTTGGAACTGCATTCGCTGCCACACAGACATTCGCGCTCTGCTAAAGCATTTCTTGGTAAGGGGGCAACACTCTGTATCTCTCTCTGGCAGAGCCCGGCTGCCAAATTGGAAACGTCCAGAGATTGCGCCCACAGGAAAGCTGCCAGCACTGAAAGCTCTAGCTGGTTTTCACTGTCCCTTGGAACTGCATTCGCTGCCACACAGACATTCGCGCTCTGCTAAAGCATTGCTTCGTAATGGGGCAACACTCTGCATCTCTCTCTGGCAGAGCCCGGCTGCCAAATTGGAAACGCCCAGAGATTGCGCCCACAGGAAAGCTGCCAGCACTGAAAGCTCTAGCTGGTTTTCACTGTCCCTTGGAAGTGCATTCGCAGCCACACAGACATTCGCGCTCTGCTAAAGCATTGCTTCCTAATGGGGCAACACTCTGTATCTCTCTCTGGCAGAGCCCGGCTGCCAAATTGGAAACGTCCAGAGATTGCGCCTACAGGAAAGCTGCCAGCACTGAAAGCTCTAGCTGGTTTTCACTGTCCCTTGGAACTGCATTCGCTGCCACACAGACATTCGCGCTCTGCTAAAGCATTGCTTCCTAATGGGGCAACACTCTGTATCTCTCTCTGGCAGAGCCCGGCTGCCAAATTGGAAACGTCCAGAGATTGCGCCCACAGGAAAGCTGCCAGCACTGAAAGCTCTAGCTGGTTTTCACTGTCCCTTGGAACTGCATTCGCTGCCACACAGACATTTGCGCTCTGCTAAAGCATTGCTTCGTAATGGGGCAACACTCTGTATCTCTCTCTGGCAGAGCCCGACTGCCAAACTGGAAACGTCCAGAGATTGCGCCCACAGGAAAGCTGCCAGCACTGAAAGCTCTAGCTGGATTTCACTGTCCCTTGGAACTGCATTCGCTGCCACACAGACATTTGCGCTCTGGTAAAGCATTGCTTCCTAATGGGGCAACACTCTGTATCTCTCTGTGGCAGAGCCCGGCTGCCAAATTGGAAACGTCCAGAGATTGCGCCCACAGGAAAGCTGCCAGCACTGAAAGCTGTAGCTGGTTTTCACTGTCCCTTGGAACTGCATTCGCTGCCACACAGACATTCACGCACTGCTAAAGCTTAACTTGGTAAATGGGCAACACTCTGTATCTCTCTCTGGCAGAGCCCAGCTGCCAAATTGGAAACGTCCAGTGATTGCGCCTACAGGAAAGATGCCAGCACTGAAAGCTCTAGCTGGTTTTCACTGTCCCTTGGAACTGCATTCGCTGCCACACAGACATTCGCGCTCAGCTATAGCATTGCTTGGTAAGGGGGCAACACTCTGTATCTCTCTCTGGCAGAGCCCGGCTGCCAAATGGGAAACGTGCAGAGATTGCGCCCACAGGAAAGCTGCCAGCACTGAAAGCTCTAGCTGGTTTTCACTGTCCCTTGGAACTGCATTCGCTGCCACACAGACATTCGCGCTCTGCTAAAGCATTGCTTCCTAATGGGGCAACACTCTGTATCTCTCTGTGGCAGAGCCCGGCTGCCAAATTGGAAACGTCCAGAGATTGCGCCCACAGGAAAGCTGCCAGCACTGAAAGCTCTAGCTGGTTTTCACTGTCCCTTGGAACTGCATTCGCTGCCACACAGACATTCGCGCTCTGCTAAAGCATTGCTTCGTAATGGGGCAACAGTCTGTATCTCTCTCTGGCAGAGCCCGGCTGCCAAACTGGAAACGTCCAGAGATTGCGCCCACAGGAAAGCTGCCAGCACTGAAAGCTCTAGCTGGTTTTCACTGTCCCTTGGAACTGCATTCGCTGCCACACAGACATTTGCGCTCTGCTAAAGCATTGCTTCCTAATGGGGCAACACTCTGTATCTCTCTCTGGAAGAGCCCGGCTGCCAAATTGGAAACGTCCAGAGATTGCGCCCACAGGAAAGCTGCCAGCACTGAAAGCTCTAGCTGGTTTTCACTGTCCCTTGGAACTGCATTCGCTGCCACACAGACATTCGCGCTCTGCTAAAGCATTGCTTCCTAATGGGGCAACACTCTGTATCTCTCTCTGGCAGAGCCCGGCTGCCAAATTGGAAACGTCCAGAGATTGCGCCCACAGGAAAGCTGCCAGCACTGAAAGCTCTAGCTGGTTTTCACTGTCCCTTGGAACTGCATTCGCTGCCACACAGACATTCGCGCTCTGCTAAAGCATTGCTTCCTAATGGGGCAACACTCTGTATCTCTCTCTGGCAGAGCCCGGCTGCCAAATTGGAAACGTTCAGAGATTGCGCCCACAGGAAAGCTGCCAGCACTGAAAGCTCTAGCTGGTTTTCACTGTCCCTTGGAACTGCATTCGCTGCCACACAGACATTCGCGCTCTGCTAAAGCATTGCTTCGTAATGGGGCAACACTCTGTATCTCTCTCTGGCAGAGCCCGGCTGCCAAATTGGAAACGTCCGGAGATTGCGCCCACAGGAAAGCTGCCAGCACTGAAAGCTCTAGCTGGTTTTCACTGTCCCTTGGAACTGCATTCGCTGCCACACAGACATTCGCGCTCTGCTAAAGCATTGCTTCCTAATGGGGCAACACTCTGTATCTCTCTCTGGCAGAGCCCGGCTGCCAAATTGGAAACGTCCGGAGATTGCGCCCACAGGAAAGCTGCCAGCACTGAAAGCTCTAGCTGGTTTTCACTGTCCCTTGGAACTGCATTCGCTGCCACACAGACATTCGCGCTCTGCTAAAGCATTGCTTCCTAATGGGGCAACACTCTGCATCTCTCTCTGGCAGAGCCCGGCTGCCAAATTGGAAACGTCCAGAGATTGCGCCCACAGGAAAGCTGCCAGCACTGAAAGCTCTAGCTGGTTTTCACTGTCCCTTGGAACTGCATTCGCTGCCACACAGACATTCGCGCTCTGCTAAAGCATTGCTTCCTAATGGGGCAACACTCTGTATCTCTCTCTGGCAGAGCCCGGCTGCCAAATTGGAAACGTCCAGAGATTGCGCCCACAGGAAAGCTGCCAGCACTGAAAGCTCTAGCTGGTTTTCACTGTCCCTTGGAACTGCATTCGCTGCCACACAGACATTCGCGCTCTGCTAAAGCATTTCTTGGTAAGGGGGCAACACTCTGTATCTCTCTCTGGCAGAGCCCGGCTGCCAAATTGGAAACGTCCAGAGATTGCGCCCACAGGAAAGCTGCCAGCACTGAAAGCTCTAGCTGGTTTTCACTGTCCCTTGGAACTGCATTCGCTGCCACACAGACATTCACGCACTGCTAAAGCTTAACTTGGTAAATGGGCAACACTCTGTATCTCTCTCTGGCAGAGCCCGGCTGCCAAATTGGAAACGTCCAGTGATTGCGCCTACAGGAAAGATGCCAGCACTGAAAGCTCTAGCTGGTTTTCACTGTCCCTTGGAACTGCATTCGCTGCCACACAGACATTCGCGCTCAGCTATAGCATTGCTTGGTAAGGGGGCAACACTCTGTATCTCTCTCTGGCAGAGCCCGGCTGCCAAATGGGAATCGTGCAGAGATTGCGCCCACAGGAAAGCTGCCAGCACTGAAAGCTCTAGCTGGTTTTCACTGTCCCTTGGAACTGCATTCGCTGCCACACAGACATTCGCGCTCTGCTAAAGCATTGCTTCCTAATGGGGCAACACTCTGTATCTCTCTGTGGCAGAGCCCGGCTGCCAAATTGGAAACGCCCAGAGATTGCGCCCACAGGAAAGCTGCCAGCACTGAAAGCTCTAGCTGGTTTTCACTGTCCCTTGGAACTGCATTCGCTGCCACACAGACATTCGCGCTCTGCTAAAGCATTGCTTCGTAATGGGGCAACAGTCTGTATCTCTCTCTGGCAGAGCCCGGCTGCCAAATTGGAAACGTCCAGAGATTGCGCCCACAGGAAAGCTGCCAGCACTGAAAGCTCTAGCTGGTTTTCACTGTCCCTTGGAACTGCATTAGCTGCCACACAGACATTTGCGCTCTGCTAAAGCATTGCTTCGTAATGGGGCAACACTCTGTATCTCTCTCTGGCAGAGCCCGGCTGCCAAATTGGAAACGTCCAGAGATTGCGCCCACAGGAAAGCTGCCAGCACTGAAAGCTGTAGCTGGTTTTCACTGTCCCTTGGAACTGCATTCGCTGCCACACAGACATTCGCGCTCTGCTAAAGCATTGCTTCCTAATGGGGCAACACTCTGTATCTCTCTCTGGCAGAGCCCGGCTGCCAAATTGGAAACGTCCAGAGATTGCGCCCACAGGAAAGCTGCCAGCACTGAAAGCTCTAGCTGGTTTTCACTGTCCCTTGGAACTGCATTCGCTGCCACACAGACATTCGCGCTCTGCTAAAGCATTGCTTCCTAATGGGGCAACACTCTGTATCTCTCTCTGGCAGAGCCCGGCTGCCAAATTGGAAACGTCCAGAGATTGCGCCCACAGGAAAGCTGCCAGCACTGAAAGCTCTAGCTGGTTTTCACTGTCCCTTGGAACTGCATTCGCTGCCACACAGACATTCGCGCTCTGCTAAAGCATTGCTTCGTAATGGGGCAACACTCTGTATCTCTCTCTGGCAGAGCCCGGCTGCCAAATTGGAAACGTCCGGAGATTGCGCCCACAGGAAAGCTGCCAGCACTGAAAGCTCTAGCTGGTTTTCACTGTCCCTTGGAACTGCATTCGCTGCCACACAGACATTCGCGCTCTGCTAAAGCATTGCTTCCTAATGGGGCAACACTCTGTATCTCTCTCTGGCAGAGCCCGGCTGCCAAATTGGAAACGTCCAGACATTGCGCCCACAGGAAAGCTGCCAGCACTGAAAGCTCTAGCTGGTTTTCACTGTCCCTTGGAACTGCATTCGCTGCCACACAGACATTTGCGCTCTGCTAAAGCATTGCTTCCTAATGGGGCAACACTCTGTATCTCTCTCTGGCAGAGCCCGGCTGCCAAATTGGAAACGTCCAGAGATTGCGCCCACAGGAAAGCTGCCAGCACTGAAAGCTCTAGCTGGTTTTCACTGTCCCTTGGACTGCATTCGCTGCCACACAGACATTCGCGCTCTGCTAAAGCATTGCTTCGTAATGGGGCAACACTCTGTATCTCTCTCTGGCAGAGCCCGGCTGCCAAATTGGAAACGCCCAGAGATTGCGCCCACAGGAAAGCTGCCAGCACTGAAAGCTCTAGCTGGTTTTCACTGTCCCTTGGAACTGCATTCGCTGCCACACAGACATTCGCGCTCTGCTAAAGCATTGCTTCCTAATGGGGCAACACTCTGTATCTCTCTCTGGCAGAGCCCGGCTGCCAAATTGGAAACGTCCAGAGATTGTGCCCACAGGAATGCTGCCAGCACTGAAAGCTCTAGCTGGTTTTCACTGTCCCTTGGAACTGCATTCGCTGCCACACAGACATTCGCGCTCTGCTAAAGCATTGCTTCCTAATGGGGCAACACTCTGTATCTCTCTCTGGCAGAGCCCGGCTGCCAAATTGGAAACGTCCAGAGATTGCGCCCACAGGAAAGCTGCCAGCACTGAAAGCTCTAGCTGGTTTTCACTGTCCCTTGGAACTGCATTCGCTGCCACACAGACATTCGCGCTCTGCTAAAGCATTGCTTCGTAATGGGGCAACACTCTGCATCTCTCTCTGGCAGAGCCCGGCTGCCAAATTGGAAACGCCCAGAGATTGCGCCCACAGGAAAGCTGCCAGCACTGAAAGCTCTAGCTGGTTTTCACTGTCCCTTGGAAGTGGATTCGCAGCCACACAGACATTCGCGCTCTGCTAAAGCATTGCTTCCTAATGGGGCAACACTCTGTATCTCTCTCTGGCAGAGCCCGGCTGCCAAATTGGAAACGCCCAGAGATTGCGCCTACAGGAAACCTGCCAGCACTGAAAGCTCTAGCTGGTTTTCACTGTCCCTTGGAACTGCATTCGCTGCCACACAGACATTCGCGCTCTGCTAAAGCATTGCTTCCTAATGGGGCAACACTCTGTATCTCTCTCTGGCAGAGCCCGGCTGCCAAATTGGAAACGCCCAGAGATTGCGCCCACAGGAAAGCTGCCAGCACTGAAAGCTCTAGCTGGTTTTCACTGTCCCTTGGAACTGCATTCGCTGCCACACAGACATTCGCGCTCTGCTAAAGCATTGCTTCCTAATGGGGCAACACTCTGTATCTCTCTCTGGCAGAGCCCGGCTGCCAAATTGGAAAAGTCCAGAGATTGCGCCCACAGGAAAGCTGCCAGCACTGAAAGCTCTAGCTGGTTTTCACTGTCCCTTGGAACTGCATTCGCTGCCACACAGACATTCGCGCTCTGCTAAAGCATTGCTTCGTAATGGGGCAACACTCTGTATCTCTCTCTGGCAGAGCCCGACTGCCAAATTGGAAACGTCCAGAGATTGTGCCCACAGGAAAGCTGCCAGCACTGAAAGCTCTAGCTGGATTTCACTGTCCCTTGGAACTGCATTCGCTGCCACACAGACATTCGCGCTCTGGTAAAGCATTGCTTCCTAATGGGGCAACACTCTGTATCTCTCTGTGGCAGAGCCCGGCTGCCAAATTGGAAACGTCCAGACATTGCGCCCACAGGAAAGCTGCCAGCACTGAAAGCTGTAGCTGGTTTTCACTGTCCCTTGGAACTGCATTCGCTGCCACACAGACATTCACGCACTGCTAAAGCTTAACTTGGTAAATGGGCAACACTCTGTATCTCTCTCTGGCAGAGCCCGGCTGCCAAATTGGAAACGTCCAGAGATTGCGCCCACAGGAAAGCTGCCAGCACTGAAAGCTCTAGCTGGTTTTCACTGTCCCTTGGAACTGCATTCGCTGCCACACAGACATTCGCGCTCTGCTAAAGCATTGCTTCGTAATGGGGCAACACTCTGTATCTCTCTCTGGCAGAGCCCGGCTTCCAAATTGGAAACGCCCAGAGATTGCGCCCACAGGAAAGCTGCCAGCACTGAAAGCTCTAGCTGGTTTTCACTGTCCCTTGGAACTGCATTCGCTGCCACACAGACATTCGCGCTCTGCTAAAGCATTGCTTCCTAATGGGGCAACACTCTGTATCTCTCTCTGGCAGAGCCCGGCTGCCAAATTGGAAACGTCCAGAGATTGTGCCCACAGGAAAGCTGCCAGCACTGAAAGCTCTAGCTGGTTTTCACTGTCCCTTGGAACTGCATTCGCTGCCACACAGACATTCGCGCTCTGCTAAAGCATTGCTTCCTAATGGGGCAACACTCTGTATCTCTCTCTGGCAGAGCCCGGCTGCCAAATTGGAAACGTCCAGAGATTGCGCCCACAGGAAAGCTGCCAGCACTGAAAGCTCTAGCTGGTTTTCACTGTCCCTTGGAACTGCATTCGCTGCCACACAGACATTCGCGCTCTGCTAAACATTGCTTGGTAAGGGGGCAACACTCTGTATCTCTCTCTGGCAGAGCCCGGCTGCCAAATTTGAAACGTCCAGAGATTGCGCCCACAGGAAAGCTGCCAGCACTGAAAATTGTAGCTGGTTTTCACTGTCCCTTGGAACTGCATTCGCTGCCACACAGACATTCGCGCTCTGCTAAAGCATTGCTTCCTAATGGGGCAACACTCTGTATCTCTCTCTGGCAGAGCCCGGCTGCCAAATTGGAAACGTCCAGAGATTGCGCCCACAGGAAAGCTGCCAGCACTGAAAGCTCTAGCTGGTTTTCACTGTCCCTTGGAACTGCATTCGCTGCCACACAGACATTCGCGCTCTGCTAAAGCATTGCTTCGTAATGGGGCAACACTCTGCATCTCTCTCTGGCAGAGCCCGGCTGCCAAATTGGAAACGCCCAGAGATTGCGCCCACAGGAAAGCTGCCAGCACTGAAAGCTCTAGCTGGTTTTCACTGTCCCTTGGAACTGCATTCGCTGCCACACAGACATTCGCGCTCTGCTAAAGCATTGCTTCGTAATGGGGCAACACTCTGTATCTCTCTCTGGCAGAGCCCGGCTGCCAAATTGGAAAAGTCCAGAGATTGCGCCCACAGGAAAGCTGCCAGCACTGAAAGCTCTAGCTGGTTTTCACTGTCCCTTGGAACTGCATTCGCTGCCACACAGACATTCGCGCTCTGCTAAAGCATTGCTTCCTAATGGGGCAACACTCTGTATCTCTCTCTGGCAGAGCCCGGCTGCCAAATTGGAAACGTCCAGAGATTGCGCCTACAGGAAAGCTGCCAGCACTGAAAGCTCTAGCTGGTTTTCACTGTCCCTTGGAACTGCATTCGCTGCCACACAGACATTCGCGCTCTGCTAAAGCATTGCTTCGTAATGGGGCAACACTCTGTATCTCTCTCTGGCAGAGCCCGGCTGCCAAATTGGAAACGTCCAGACATTGCGCCCACAGGAAAGCTGCCAGCACTGAAAGCTCTAGCTGGTTTTCACTGTCCCTTGGAACTGCATTCGCTGCCACACAGACATTCGCGCTCTGCTAAAGCATTGCTTCGTAATGGGGCAACACTCTGTATCTCTCTCTGGCAGAGCCCGACTGCCAAATTGGAAACGTCCAGAGATTGTGCCCACAGGAAAGCTGCCAGCACTGAAAGCTCTAGCTGGATTTCACTGTCCCTTGGAACTGCATTCGCTGCCACACAGACATTCGCGCTCTGGTAAAGCATTGCTTCCTAATGGGGCAACACTCTGTATCTCTCTGTGGCAGAGCCCGGCTGCCAAATTGGAAACGTCCAGACATTGCGCCCACAGGAAAGCTGCCAGCACTGAAAGCTCTAGCTGGTTTTCACTGTCCCTTGGAACTGCATTCGCTGCCACACAGACATTCGCGCTCTGCTAAAGCATTGCTTCGTAATGGGGCAACACTCTGTATCTCTCTCTGGCAGAGCCCGGCTGCCAAATTGGAAACGTCCAGAGATTGCGCCCACAGGAAAGCTGCCAGCACTGAAAGCTCTAGCTGGTTTTCACTGTCCCTTGGAACTGCATTCGCTGCCACACAGACATTCGCGCTCTGCTAAAGCATTGCTTCGTAATGGGGCAACACTCTGTATCTCTCTCTGGCAGAGCCCGGCTGCCAAATTGGAAACGCCCAGAGATTGCGCCCACAGGAAAGCTGCCAGCACTGAAAGCTCTAGCTGGTTTTCACTGTCCCTTGGAACTGCATTCGCTGCCACACAGACATTCGCGCTCTGCTAAAGCATTGCTTCCTAATGGGGCAACACTCTGTATCTCTCTCTGGCAGAGCCCGGCTGCCAAATTGGAAACGTCCAGAGATTGCGCCCACAGGAAAGCTGCCAGCACTGAAAGCTCTAGCTGGTTTTCACTGTCCCTTGGAACTGCATTCGCTGCCACACAGACATTCGTGCTCTGCTAAAGCTTAACTTGGTAATTGGGCAACACTCTGTATCTCTCTGTGGTAGAGCCCGGCTGCCAAATTGGAAACGTCCAGAGATTGCGCCCACAGGAAAGCTGCCAGCACTGAAAGCTCTAGCTGGTTTTCACTGTCCCTTGGAACTGCATTCGCTGCCACACAGACATTCGCGCTCTGCTAAAGCATTGCTTCCTAATGGGGCAACACTCTGTATCTCTCTCTGGCAGAGCCCGGCAGTGAAATTGGAAACGTCCAGAGATTGCGCCCACAGGAAAGCTGCCAGCACTGAAAGCTCTAGCTGGTTTTCACTGTCCCTTGGAACTGCATTCGCTGCCACACAGACATTCGCGCTCTGCTAAAGCATTGCTTCGTAATGGGGCAACACTCTGTATCTCTCTGTGGCAGAGCCCGGCTGCCAAATTGGAAACGTCCAGAGATTGCGCCCACAGGAAAGCTGCCAGCACTGAAAGCTCTAGCTGGTTTTCACTGTCCCTTGGAACTGCATTCGCTGCCGCACAGACATTCGCGCTCTGCTAAAGCATTGCTTCGTAATGGGGCAACACTCTGTATCTCTCTCTGGCAGAGCCCGGCTGCCAAATTGGAAACGTCCAGAGATTGCGCCCACAGGAATGCTGCCAGCACTGAAAGCTCTAGCTGGTTTTCACTGTCCCTTGGAACTGCATTCGCTGCCACACAGACATTCGCGCTCTGCTAAAGCATTGCTTCCTAATGGGGCAACACTCTGTATCTCTCTCTGGCAGAGCCCGGCTGCCAAGTTGGAAACGTCCAGAGATTGCGCCCACAGGAAAGCTGCCAGCACTGAAAGCTGTAGCTGGTTTTCACTGTCCCTTGGAACTGCATTCGCTGCCACACAGACATTCACGCTCTACAAAAGCTTTGCTTGGTAATGGGGCAACACTCTGTATCTCTCTCTGGCAGAGCCCGGCTGCCAAGTTGGAAACGTCCAGAGATTGCGCCCACAGGAAAGCTGCCAGCACTGAAAGCTCTAGCTGGTTTTCACTGTCCCTTGGAACTGCATTCGCTGCCACACAGACATTCGCGCTCTGCTAAAGCATTGCTTCGTAATGGGGCAACAGTCTGTATCTCTCTCTGGCAGAGCCCGGCTGCCAAATTGGAAACGTCCAGAGATTGCGCCCACAGGAAAGCTGCCAGCACTGAAAGCTCTAGCTGGTTTTCACTGTCCCTTGGAACTGCATTCACTGCCACACAGACATTCGCGCTCTGCTAAAGCATTGCTTCCTAATGGGGCAACACTCTGTATCTCTCTCTGGCAGAGCCCGGCTGCCAAATTGGAAACGTCCAGACATTGCGCCCACAGGAAAGCTGCCAGCACTGAAAGCTCTAGCTGGTTTTCACTGTCCCTTGGAACTGCATTCGCTGCCACACAGACATTCGCGCTCTGCTAAAGCATTGCTTCCTAATGGGGCAACACTCTGTATCTCTCTCTGGCAGAGCCCGGCTGCCAAATTGGAAACGCCCAGAGATTGCGCCCACAGGAAACCTGCCAGCACTGAAAGCTCTAGCTGGTTTTCACTGTCCCTTGGAACTGCATTCGCTGCCACACAGACATTCGCGCTCTGCTAAAGCATTGCTTCCTAATGGGGCAACACTCTGTATCTCTCTCTGGCAGAGCCCGGCTGCCAAATTGGAAACGCCCAGAGATTGCGCCCACAGGAAAGCTGCCAGCACTGAAAGCTCTAGCTGGTTTTCACTGTCCCTTGGAACTGCATTCGCTGCCACACAGACATTCGCGCTCTGCTAAAGCATTGCTTCGTAATGGGGCAACACTCTGTATCTCTCTGTGGCAGAGCCCGGCTGCCAAATTGGAAACGTCCAGAGATTGCGCCCACAGGAAAGCTGCCAGCACTGAAAGCTCTAGCTGGTTTTCACTGTCCCTTGGAACTGCATTCGCTGCCGCACAGACATTCGCGCTCTGCTAAAGCATTGCTTCGTAATGGGGCAACACTCTGTATCTCTCTCTGGCAGAGCCCGGCTGCCAAATTGGAAACGTCCAGAGATTGCGCCCACAGGAATGCTGCCAGCACTGAAAGC
Organism: Mycteria americana; assembly: GCF_035582795.1. NCBI lineage: Eukaryota > Metazoa > Chordata > Aves > Ciconiiformes > Ciconiidae > Mycteria > Mycteria americana. The sequence continues at coordinate 111,816 of NW_027445665.1, forward strand.
TCTAGCTGGTTTTCACTGTCCCTTGGAACTGCATTCGCTGCCACACAGACATTCGCCCTCTGCTAAAGCATTGCTTCCTAATGGGGCAACACTCTGTATCTCTCTCTGGCAGAGCCCGGCTGCCAAGTTGGAAACGTCCAGAGATTGCGCCCACAGGAAAGCTGCCAGCACTGAAAGCTGTAGCTGGTTTTCACTGTCCCTTGGAACTGCATTCGCTGCCACACAGACATTCACGCTCTACAAAAGCTTTGCTTGGTAATGGGGCAACACTCTGTATCTCTCTCTGGCAGAGCCCGGCTGCCAAGTTGGAAACGTCCAGAGATTGCGCCCACAGGAAAGCTGCCAGCACTGAAAGCTCTAGCTGGTTTTCACTGTCCCTTGGAACTGCATTCGCTGCCACACAGACATTCGCGCTCTGCTAAAGCATTGCTTCGTAATGGGGCAACAGTCTGTATCTCTCTCTGGCAGAGCCCGGCTGCCAAATTGGAAACGTCCAGAGATTGCGCCCACAGGAAAGCTGCCAGCACTGAAAGCTCTAGCTGGTTTTCACTGTCCCTTGGAACTGCATTCACTGCCACACAGACATTCGCGCTCTGCTAAAGCATTGCTTCCTAATGGGGCAACACTCTGTATCTCTCTCTGGCAGAGCCCGGCTGCCAAATTGGAAACGTCCAGACATTGCGCCCACAGGAAAGCTGCCAGCACTGAAAGCTCTAGCTGGTTTTCACTGTCCCTTGGAACTGCATTCGCTGCCACACAGACATTCGCGCTCTGCTAAAGCATTGCTTCCTAATGGGGCAACACTCTGTATCTCTCTCTGGCAGAGCCCGGCTGCCAAATTGGAAACGCCCAGAGATTGCGCCCACAGGAAACCTGCCAGCACTGAAAGCTCTAGCTGGTTTTCACTGTCCCTTGGAACTGCATTCGCTGCCACACAGACATTCGCGCTCTGCTAAAGCATTGCTTCCTAATGGGGCAACACTCTGTATCTCTCTCTGGCAGAGCCCGGCTGCCAAATTGGAAACGCCCAGAGATTGCGCCCACAGGAAAGCTGCCAGCACTGAAAGCTCTAGCTGGTTTTCACTGTCCCTTGGAACTGCATTCGCTGCCACACAGACATTCGCGCTCTGCTAAAGCATTGCTTCCTAATGGGGCAACACTCTGTATCTCTCTCTGGCAGAGCCCGGCTGCCAAATTGGAAAAGTCCAGAGATTGCGCCCACAGGAAAGCTGCCAGCACTGAAAGCTCTAGCTGGTTTTCACTGTCCCTTGGAACTGCATTCGCTGCCACACAGACATTCGCGCTCTGCTAAAGCATTGCTTCGTAATGGGGCAACACTCTGTATCTCTCTCTGGCAGAGCCCGACTGCCAAATTGGAAACGTCCAGAGATTGTGCCCACAGGAAAGCTGCCAGCACTGAAAGCTCTAGCTGGATTTCACTGTCCCTTGGAACTGCATTCGCTGCCACACAGACATTCGCGCTCTGGTAAAGCATTGCTTCCTAATGGGGCAACACTCTGTATCTCTCTGTGGCAGAGCCCGGCTGCCAAATTGGAAACGTCCAGAGATTGCGCCCACAGGAAAGCTGCCAGCACTGAAAGCTGTAGCTGGTTTTCACTGTCCCTTGGAACTGCATTCGCTGCCACACAGACATTCACGCACTGCTAAAGCTTAACTTGGTAAATGGGCAACACTCTGTATCTCTCTCTGGCAGAGCCCGGCTGCCAAATTGGAAACGTCCAGAGATTGCGCCCACAGGAAAGCTGCCAGCACTGAAAGCTCTAGCTGGTTTTCACTGTCCCTTGGAACTGCATTCGCTGCCACACAGACATTCGCGCTCTGCTAAAGCATTGCTTCGTAATGGGGCAACACTCTGTATCTCTCTCTGGCAGAGCCCGGCTGCCAAATTGGAAACGTCCAGAGATTGCGCCCACAGGAAAGCTGCCAGCACTGAAAGCTCTAGCTGGTTTTCACTGTCCCTTGGAACTGCATTCGCTGCCACACAGACATTCGCGCTCTGCTAAAGCATTGCTTCCTAATGGGGCAACACTGTGTATCTCTCTCTGGCAGAGCCCGGCTGCCAAATTGGAAACGTCCAGACATTGCGCCCACAGGAAAGCTGCCAGCACTGAAAGCTCTAGCTGGTTTTCACTGTCCCTTGGAACTGCATTCGCTGCCACACAGACATTCGCGCTCTGCTAAAGCATTGCTTCGTAATGGGGCAACACTCTGTATCTCTCTCTGGCAGAGCCCGGCTGCCAAATTGGAAACGCCCAGAGATTGCGCCCACAGGAAAGCTGCCAGCACTGAAAGCTCTAGCTGGTTTTCACTGTCCCTTGGAACTGCATTCGCTGCCACACAGACATTCGCGCTCTGCTAAAGCATTGCTTCCTAATGGGGCAACACTCTGTATCTCTCTCTGGCAGAGCCCGGCTGCCAAATTGGAAACGTCCAGAGATTGTGCCCACAGGAAAGCTGCCAGCACTGAAAGCTCTAGCTGGTTTTCACTGTCCCTTGGAACTGCATTCGCTGCCACACAGACATTCGCGCTCTGCTAAAGCATTGCTTCCTAATGGGGCAACACTCTGTATCTCTCTCTGGCAGAGCCCGGCTGCCAAATTGGAAACGTCCAGAGATTGCGCCCACAGGAAAGCTGCCAGCACTGAAAGCTCTAGCTGGTTTTCACTGTCCCTTGGAACTGCATTCGCTGCCACACAGACATTCGCGCTCTGCTAAACATTGCTTGGTAAGGGGGCAACACTCTGTATCTCTCTCTGGCAGAGCCCGGCTGCCAAATTTGAAACGTCCAGAGATTGCGCCCACAGGAAAGCTGCCAGCACTGAAAATTGTAGCTGGTTTTCACTGTCCCTTGGAACTGCATTCGCTGCCACACAGACATTCGCGCTCTGCTAAAGCATTGCTTCCTAATGGGGCAACACTCTGTATCTCTCTCTGGCAGAGCCCGGCTGCCAAATTGGAAACGTCCAGAGATTGCGCCCACAGGAAAGCTGCCAGCACTGAAAGCTCTAGCTGGTTTTCACTGTCCCTTGGAACTGCATTCGCTGCCACACAGACATTCGCGCTCTGCTAAAGCATTGCTTCGTAATGGGGCAACACTCTGCATCTCTCTCTGGCAGAGCCCGGCTGCCAAATTGGAAACGCCCAGAGATTGCGCCCACAGGAAAGCTGCCAGCACTGAAAGCTCTAGCTGGTTTTCACTGTCCCTTGGAACTGCATTCGCTGCCACACAGACATTCGCGCTCTGCTAAAGCATTGCTTCGTAATGGGGCAACACTCTGTATCTCTCTCTGGCAGAGCCCGGCTGCCAAATTGGAAAAGTCCAGAGATTGCGCCCACAGGAAAGCTGCCAGCACTGAAAGCTCTAGCTGGTTTTCACTGTCCCTTGGAAGTGCATTCGCAGCCACACAGACATTCGCGCTCTGCTAAAGCATTGCTTCCTAATTGGGCAACACTCTGTATCTCTCTCTGGCAGAGCCCGGCTGCCAAATTGGAAACGTCCAGAGATTGCGCCTACAGGAAAGCTGCCAGCACTGAAAGCTCTAGCTGGTTTTCACTGTCCCTTGGAACTGCATTCGCTGCCACACAGACATTCGCGCTCTGCTAAAGCATTGCTTCGTAATGGGGCAACACTCTGTATCTCTCTCTGGCAGAGCCCGGCTGCCAAATTGGAAACGTCCAGACATTGCGCCCACAGGAAAGCTGCCAGCACTGAAAGCTCTAGCTGGTTTTCACTGTCCCTTGGAACTGCATTCGCTGCCACACAGACATTCGCGCTCTGCTAAAGCATTGCTTCGTAATGGGGCAACACTCTGTATCTCTCTCTGGCAGAGCCCGGCTGCCAAATTGGAAACGTCCAGAGATTGTGCCCACAGGAAAGCTGCCAGCACTGAAAGCTCTAGCTGGATTTCACTGTCCCTTGGAACTGCATTCGCTGCCACACAGACATTCGCGCTCTGGTAAAGCATTGCTTCCTAATGGGGCAACACTCTGTATCTCTCTGTGGCAGAGCCCGGCTGCCAAATTGGAAACGTCCAGACATTGCGCCCACAGGAAAGCTGCCAGCACTGAAAGCTCTAGCTGGTTTTCACTGTCCCTTGGAACTGCATTCGCTGCCACACAGACATTCGCGCTCTGCTAAAGCATTGCTTCGTAATGGGGCAACACTCTGTATCTCTCTCTGGCAGAGCCCGGCTGCCAAATTGGAAACGTCCAGAGATTGCGCCCACAGGAAAGCTGCCAGCACTGAAAGCTCTAGCTGGTTTTCACTGTCCCTTGGAACTGCATTCGCTGCCACACAGACATTCGCGCTCTGCTAAAGCATTGCTTCGTAATGGGGCAACACTCTGTATCTCTCTCTGGCAGAGCCCGGCTGCCAAATTGGAAACGCCCAGAGATTGCGCCCACAGGAAAGCTGCCAGCACTGAAAGCTCTAGCTGGTTTTCACTGTCCCTTGGAACTGCATTCGCTGCCACACAGACATTCGCGCTCTGCTAAAGCATTGCTTCCTAATGGGGCAACACTCTGTATCTCTCTCTGGCAGAGCCCGGCTGCCAAATTGGAAACGTCCAGAGATTGCGCCCACAGGAAAGCTGCCAGCACTGAAAGCTCTAGCTGGTTTTCACTGTCCCTTGGAACTGCATTCGCTGCCACACAGACATTCGTGCTCTGCTAAAGCTTAACTTGGTAATTGGGCAACACTCTGTATCTCTCTGTGGTAGAGCCCGGCTGCCAAATTGGAAACGTCCAGAGATTGCGCCCACAGGAAAGCTGCCAGCACTGAAAGCTCTAGCTGGTTTTCACTGTCCCTTGGAACTGCATTCGCTGCCACACAGACATTCGCGCTCTGCTAAAGCATTGCTTCCTAATGGGGCAACACTCTGTATCTCCTTCTGGCAGAGCCCGGCAGTGAAATTGGAAACGTCCAGAGATTGCGCCCACAGGAAAGCTGCCAGCACTGAAAGCTCTAGCTGGTTTTCACTGTCCCTTGGAACTGCATTCGCTGCCACACAGACATTCGCGCTCTGCTAAAGCATTGCTTCCTAATGGGGCAACACTCTGTATCTCTCTGTGGCAGAGCCCGGCTGCCAAATTGGAAACGTCCAGAGATTGCGCCCACAGGAAAGCTGCCAGCACTGAAAGCTCTAGCTGGTTTTCACTGTCCCTTGGAACTGCATTCGCTGCCGCACAGACATTCGCGCTCTGCTAAAGCATTGCTTCGTAATGGGGCAACACTCTGTATCTCTCTCTGGCAGAGCCCGGCTGCCAAATTGGAAACGTCCAGAGATTGCGCCCACAGGAATGCTGCCAGCACTGAAAGCTCTAGCTGGTTTTCACTGTCCCTTGGAACTGCATTCGCTGCCACACAGACATTCGCGCTCTGCTAAAGCATTGCTTCCTAATGGGGCAACACTCTGTATCTCTCTCTGGCAGAGCCCGGCTGCCAAGTTGGAAACGTCCAGAGATTGCGCCCACAGGAAAGCTGCCAGCACTGAAAGCTGTAGCTGGTTTTCACTGTCCCTTGGAACTGCATTCGCTGCCACACAGACATTCACGCTCTGCTAAAGCATTGCTTCCTAATGGGGCAACACTCTGTATCTCTCTCTGGCAGAGCCCGGCTGCCAAGTTGGAAACGTCCAGAGATTGCGCCCACAGGAAAGCTGCCAGCACTGAAAGCTCTAGCTGGTTTTCACTGTCCCTTGGAACTGCATTCGCTGCCACACAGACATTCGCGCTCTGCTAAAGCATTGCTTCGTAATGGGGCAACAGTCTGTATCTCTCTCTGGCAGAGCCCGGCTGCCAAATTGGAAACGTCCAGAGATTGCGCCCACAGGAAAGCTGCCAGCACTGAAAGCTCTAGCTGGTTTTCACTGTCCCTTGGAACTGCATTCACTGCCACACAGACATTCGCGCTCTGCTAAAGCATTGCTTCCTAATGGGGCAACACTCTGTATCTCTCTCTGGCAGAGCCCGGCTGCCAAATTGGAAACGTCCAGAGATTGCGCCCACAGGAAAGCTGCCAGCACTGAAAGCTCTAGCTGGTTTTCACTGTCCCTTGGAACTGCATTCGCTGCCACACAGACATTCGCGCTCTGCTAAAGCATTGCTTCCTAATGGGGCAACACTCTGTATCTCTCTCTGGCAGAGCACGGCTGCCAAATTGGAAACGTCCAGACATTGCGCCCACAGGAAAGCTGCCAGCACTGAAAGCTCTAGCTGGTTTTCACTGTCCCTTGGAACTGCATTCGCTGCCACACAGACATTTGCGCTCTGCTAAAGCATTGCTTCGTAATGGGGCAACACTCTGTATCTCTCTCTGGCAGAGCCCGGCTGCCAAATTGGAAACGTCCAGAGATTGCGCCCACAGGAAAGCTGCCAGCACTGAAAGCTCTAGCTGGTTTTCACTGTCCCTTGGAACTGCATTCGCTGCCACACAGACATTCGCGCTCTGCTAAAGCATTGCTTCCTAATGGGGCAACACTCTGTATCTCTCTGTGGCAGAGCCCGGCTGCCAAATTGGAAACGTCCAGAGATTGCGCCCACAGGAAAGCTGCCAGCACTGAAAGCTCTAGCTGGTTTTCACTGTCCCTTGGAACTGCATTCGCTGCCACACAGACATTCGCGCTCTGCTAAAGCATTGCTTCCTAATGGGGCAACACTCTGTATCTCTCTCTGGCAGAGCCCGGCTGCCAAATTGGAAACGTCCAGAGATTGCGCCCACAGGAAAGCTGCCAGCACTGAAAGCTCTAGCTGGTTTTCACTGTCCCTTGGAACTGCATTCGCTGCCACACAGACATTCGCGCTCTGCTAAAGCATTGTTTCGCAATGGGGAAACACTCTGTATCTCTCTCTGGCAGAGCCCGGCTGCCAAGTTGGAAACGTCCAGAGATTGCGCCCACAGGAAAGCTGCCAGCACTGAAAGCTGTAGCTGGTTTTCACTGTCCCTTGGAACTGCATTCGCTGCCACACAGACATTCACGCTCTACAAAAGCTTTGCTTGGTAATGGGGCAACACTCTGTATCTCTCTCTGGCAGAGCCCGGCTGCCAAATTGGAAACGTCCAGAGATTGCGCCCACAGGAAAGCTGCCAGCACTGAAAGCTCTAGCTGGTTTTCACTGTCCCTTGGAACTGCATTCGCTGCCACACAGACATTCGCGCTCTGCTAAAGCATTGCTTCCTAATGGGGCAACACTCTGTATCTCTCTGTGGCAGAGCCCGGCTGCCAAATTGGAAACGTCCAGAGATTGCGCCCACAGGAAAGCTGCCAGCACTGAAAGCTCTAGCTGGTTTTCACTGTCCCTTGGAACTGCATTCGCTGCCACACAGACATTCGCGCTGTGCTAAAGCATTGCTTCCTAATGGGGCAACACTCTGTATCTCTCTCTGGCAGAGCCCGGCTGCCAAATTGGAAACGTCCAGACATTGCGCCCACAGGAAAGCTGCCAGCACTGAAAGCTCTAGCTGGTTTTCACTGTCCCTTGGAACTGCATTCGCTGCCACACAGACATTCACGCTCTGCTAAAGCATTGCTTCGTAATGGGGCAACACTCTGTATCTCTCTCTGGCAGAGCCCGGCTGCCAAATTGGAAACGTCCAGAGATTGCGCCCACAGGAAAGCTGCCAGCACTGAAAGCTGTAGCTGGTTTTCACTGTCCCTTGGAACTGCATTCGCTGCCTCACAGACATTCGTGCTCTGCTAAAGCTTAACTTGGTAATTGGGCAACACTCTGTATCTCTCTGTGGCAGAGCCCGGCTGCCAAATTGGAAACGTCCAGAGATTGCGCCCACAGGAAAGCTGCCAGCACTGAAAGCTCTAGCTGGTTTTCACTGTCCCTTGGAACTGCATTCGCTGCCACACAGACATTCGCGCTCTGCTAAAGCATTGCTTCCTAATGGGGCAACACTCTGTATCTCCTTCTGGCAGAGCCCGGCAGTGAAATTGGAAACGTCCAGAGATTGCGCCCACAGGAAAGCTGCCAGCACTGAAAGCTCTAGCTGGTTTTCACTGTCCCTTGGAACTGCATTCGCTGCCACACAGACATTCGCGCTCTGCTAAAGCATTGCTTCCTAATAAGGCAACACTCTGTATCTCTCTCTGGCAGAGCCCGGCTGCCAAATTGGAAACGTCCAGAGATTGCGCCCACAGGAAAGCTGCCAGCACTGAAAGCTCTAGCTGGTTTTCACTGTCCCTTGGAACTGCATTCGCTGCCACACAGACATTCGCGCTCTGCTAAAGCTTTGCTTCCTAATGGGGCAACACTCTGTATCTCTCTCTGGCAGAGCCCGGCTGCCAAATTGGAAACGTCCAGAGATTGCGCCCACAGGAATGCTGCCAGCACTGAAAGCTCTAGCTGGTTTTCACTGTCCCTTGGAACTGCATTCGCTGCCACACAGACATTCGCGCTCTGCTAAAGCATTGCTTCCTAATGGGGCAACACTCTGTATCTCTCTCTGGCAGAGCCCGGCTGCCAAATTGGAAACGTCCAGAGATTGCGCCCACAGGAAAGCTGCCAGCACTGAAAGCTCTAGCTGGTTTTCACTGTCCCTTGGAACTGCATTCGCTGCCACACAGACATTAGCGCTCTGCTAAAGCATTGCTTCGTAATGGGGCAACACTCTGTATCTCTCTCTGGCAGAGCCCGGCTGCCAAATTGGAAACGTCCAGAGATTGTGCCCACAGGAAAGCTGCCAGCACTGAAAGCTCTAGCTGGTTTTCACTGTCCCTTGGAACTGCATTCGCTGCCACACAGACATTCGCGCTCTGCTAAAGCATTGCTTCCTAATGGGGCAACACTCTGTATCTCTCTCTGGCAGAGCCCGGCTGCCAAATTGGAAACGTCCAGAGATTGCGCCCACAGGAAAGCTGCCAGCACTGAAAGCTCTAGCTGGTTTTCACTGTCCCTTGGAAGTGCATTCGCAGCCACACAGACATTCGCGCTCTGCTAAAGCATTGCTTCCTAATGGGGCAACACTCTGTATCTCTCTCTGGCAGAGCCCGGCTGCCAAATTGGAAACGCCCAGAGATTGCGCCCACAGGAAAGCTGCCAGCACTGAAAGCTCTAGCTGGTTTTCACTGTCCCTTGGAACTGCATTCGCTGCCACACAGACATTCGCGCTCTGCTAAAGCATTGCTTCCTAATGGGGCAACAATCTGTATCTCTCTCTGGCAGAGCCCGGCTGCCAAATTGGAAAAGTCCAGAGATTGCGCCCACAGGAAAGCTGCCAGCACTGAAAGCTCTAGCTGGATTTCACTGTCCCTTGGAACTGCATTCGCTGCCACACAGACATTCGCGCTCTGGTAAAGCATTGCTTCCTAATGGGGCAACACTCTGTATCTCTCTGTGGCAGAGCCCGGCTGCCAAATTGGAAACGTCCAGAGATTGCGCCCACAGGAAAGCTGCCAGCACTGAAAGCTCTAGCTGGTTTTCACTGTCCCTTGGAACTGCATTCGCTGCCACACAGACATTCACGCACTGCTAAAGCTTAACTTGGTAAATGGGCAACACTCTGTATCTCTCTCTGGCAGAGCCCGGCTGCCAAATTGGAAACGTCCAGTGATTGCGCCTACAGGAAAGATGCCAGCACTGAAAGCTCTAGCTGGTTTTCACTGTCCCTTGGAACTGCATTCGCTGCCACACAGACATTCGCGCTCAGCTATAGCATTGCTTGGTAAGGGGGCAACACTCTGTATCTCTCTCTGGCAGAGCCCGGCTGCCAAATGGGAAACGTGCAGAGATTGCGCCCACAGGAAAGCTGCCAGCAGTGAAAGCTCTAGCTGGTTTTCACTGTCCCTTGGAACTGCATTCGCTGCCACACAGACATTCGCGCTCTGCTAAAGCATTGCTTCCTAATGGGGCAACACTCTGTATCTCTCTGTGGCAGAGCCCGGCTGCCAAATTGGAAACGTCCAGAGATTGCGCACACAGGAAAGCTGCCAGCACTGAAAGCTCTAGCTGGTTTTCACTGTCCCTTGGAACTGCATTCACTGCCACACAGACATTCGCGCTCTGCTAAAGCATTGCTTCCTAATGGGGCAACACTCTGTATCTCTCTCTGGCAGAGCCCGGCTGCCAAATTGGAAACGTCCAGAGATTGCGCCCACAGGAAAGCTGCCAGCACTGAAAGCTCTAGCTGGTTTTCACTGTCCCTTGGAACTGCATTCGCTGCCACACAGACATTCGCGCTCTGCTAAAGCATTGCTTCCTAATGGGGCAACACTCTGTATCTCTCTCTGGCAGAGCCCGGCTGCCAAATTGGAAACGTCCAGAGATTGCGCCCACAGGAAAGCTGCCAGCACTGAAAGCTCTAGCTGGTTTTCACTGTCCCTTGGAACTGCATTCGCTGCCACACAGACATTCGCGCTCTGCTAAAGCATTGCTTCGTAATGGGGCAACACTCTGTATCTCTCTGTGGCAGAGCCCGGCTGCCAAATTGGAAACGTCCAGAGATTGCGCCCACAGGAAAGCTGCCAGCACTGAAAGCTCTAGCTGGTTTTCACTGTCCCTTGGAACTGCATTCGCTGCCACACAGACATTCGCGCTCTGCTAAAGCATTGCTTCCTAATGGGGCAACACTCTGTATCTCTCTCTGGCAGAGCCCGGCTGCCAAATTGGAAACGTCCAGAGATTGCGCCCACAGGAAAGCTGCCAGCACTGAAAGCTCTAGCTGGTTTTCACTGTCCCTTGGAACTGCATTCGCTGCCACACAGACATTCGCGCTCTGCTAAAGCATTGCTTCGTAATGGGGCAACACTCTGTATCTCTCTCTGGCAGAGCACGGCTGCCAAATTGGAAACGTCCAGACATTGCGCCCACAGGAAAGCTGCCAGCACTGAAAGCTCTAGCTGGTTTTCACTGTCCCTTGGAACTGCATTCGCTGCCACACAGACATTTGCGCTCTGCTAAAGCATTGCTTCGTAATGGGGCAACACTCTGTATCTCTCTCTGGCAGAGCCCGGCTGCCAAATTGGAAACGTCGAGAGGTTGCGCCCACAGGAAAGCTGCCAGCACTGAAAGCTCTAGCTGGTTTTCACTGTCCCTTGGAACTGCATTCGCTGCCACACAGACATTCGCGCTCTGCTAAAGCATTGCTTCCTAATGGGGCAACACTCTGTATCTCTCTCTGGCAGAGCCCGGCTGCCAAGTTGGAAACGTCCAGAGATTGCGCCCACAGGAAAGCTGCCAGCACTGAAAGCTGTAGCTGGTTTTCACTGTCCCTTGGAACTGCATTCGCTGCCACACAGACATTCACGCTCTACAAAAGCTTTGCTTGGTAATGGGGCAACACTCTGTATCTCTCTCTGGCAGAGCCCGGCTGCCAAATTGGAAACGTCCAGAGATTGCGCCCACAGGAAAGCTGCCAGCACTGAAAGCTCTAGCTGGTTTTCACTGTCCCTTGGAACTGCATTCGCTGCCACACAGACATTCGCGCTCTGCTAAAGCATTGCTTCCTAATGGGGCAACACTCTGTATCTCTCTGTGGCAGAGCCCGGCTGCCAAATTGGAAACGTCCAGAGATTGCGCCCACAGGAAAGCTGCCAGCACTGAAAGCTCTAGCTGGTTTTCACTGTCCCTTGGAACTGCATTCGCTGCCACACAGACATTCGCGCTCTGCTAAAGCATTGCTTCCTAATGGGGCAACACTCTGTATCTCTCTCTGGCAGAGCCCGGCTGCCAAATTGGAAACGTCCAGACATTGCGCCCACAGGAAAGCTGCCAGCACTGAAAGCTCTAGCTGGTTTTCACTGTCCCTTGGAACTGCATTCGCTGCCACACAGACATTCACGCTCTGCTAAAGCATTGCTTCGTAATGGGGCAACACTCTGTATCTCTCTCTGGCAGAGCCCGGCTGCCAAATTGGAAACGTCCAGAGATTGCGCCCACAGGAAAGCTGCCAGCACTGAAAGCTGTAGCTGGTTTTCACTGTCCCTTGGAACTGCATTCGCTGCCTCACAGACATTCGTGCTCTGCTAAAGCTTAACTTGGTAATTGGGCAACACTCTGTATCTCTCTGTGGCAGAGCCCGGCTGCCAAATTGGAAACGTCCAGAGATTGCGCCCACAGGAAAGCTGCCAGCACTGAAAGCTCTAGCTGGTTTTCACTGTCCCTTGGAACTGCATTCGCTGCCACACAGACATTCGCGCTCTGCTAAAGCATTGCTTCCTAATGGGGCAACACTCTGTATCTCCTTCTGGCAGAGCCCGGCAGTGAAATTGGAAACGTCCAGAGATTGCGCCCACAGGAAAGCTGCCAGCACTGAAAGCTCTAGCTGGTTTTCACTGTCCCTTGGAACTGCATTCGCTGCCACACAGACATTCGCGCTCTGCTAAAGCATTGCTTCCTAATAAGGCAACACTCTGTATCTCTCTCTGGCAGAGCCCGGCTGCCAAATTGGAAACGTCCAGAGATTGCGCCCACAGGAAAGCTGCCAGCACTGAAAGCTCTAGCTGGTTTTCACTGTCCCTTGGAACTGCATTCGCTGCCACACAGACATTCGCGCTCTGCTAAAGCATTGTTTCGCAATGGGGAAACACTCTGTATCTCTCTCTGGCAGAGCCCGGCTGCCAAGTTGGAAACGTCCAGAGATTGCGCCCACAGGAAAGCTGCCAGCACTGAAAGCTGTAGCTGGTTTTCACTGTCCCTTGGAACTGCATTCGCTGCCACACAGACATTCACGCTCTACAAAAGCTTTGCTTGGTAATGGGGCAACACTCTGTATCTCTCTCTGGCAGAGCCCGGCTGCCAAATTGGAAACGTCCAGAGATTGCGCCCACAGGAAAGCTGCCAGCACTGAAAGCTCTAGCTGGTTTTCACTGTCCCTTGGAACTGCATTCGCTGCCACACAGACATTCGCGCTCTGCTAAAGCATTGCTTCCTAATGGGGCAACACTCTGTATCTCTCTGTGGCAGAGCCCGGCTGCCAAATTGGAAACGTCCAGAGATTGCGCCCACAGGAAAGCTGCCAGCACTGAAAGCTCTAGCTGGTTTTCACTGTCCCTTGGAACTGCATTCGCTGCCACACAGACATTCGCGCTCTGCTAAAGCATTGCTTCCTAATGGGGCAACACTCTGTATCTCTCTCTGGCAGAGCCCGGCTGCCAAATTGGAAACGTCCAGACATTGCGCCCACAGGAAAGCTGCCAGCACTGAAAGCTCTAGCTGGTTTTCACTGTCCCTTGGAACTGCATTCGCTGCCACACAGACATTCACGCTCTGCTAAAGCATTGCTTCGTAATGGGGCAACACTCTGTATCTCTCTCTGGCAGAGCCCGGCTGCCAAATTGGAAACGTCCAGAGATTGCGCCCACAGGAAAGCTGCCAGCACTGAAAGCTGTAGCTGGTTTTCACTGTCCCTTGGAACTGCATTCGCTGCCTCACAGACATTCGTGCTCTGCTAAAGCTTAACTTGGTAATTGGGCAACACTCTGTATCTCTCTGTGGCAGAGCCCGGCTGCCAAATTGGAAACGTCCAGAGATTGCGCCCACAGGAAAGCTGCCAGCACTGAAAGCTCTAGCTGGTTTTCACTGTCCCTTGGAACTGCATTCGCTGCCACACAGACATTCGCGCTCTGCTAAAGCATTGCTTCCTAATAAGGCAACACTCTGTATCTCTCTCTGGCAGAGCCCGGCTGCCAAATTGGAAACGTCCAGAGATTGCGCCCACAGGAAAGCTGCCAGCACTGAAAGCTCTAGCTGGTTTTCACTGTCCCTTGGAACTGCATTCGCTGCCACACAGACATTCGCGCTCTGCTAAAGCTTTGCTTCCTAATGGGGCAACACTCTGTATCTCTCTCTGGCAGAGCCCGGCTGCCAAATTGGAAAAGTCCAGAGATTGCGCCCACAGGAATGCTGCCAGCACTGAAAGCTCTAGCTGGTTTTCACTGTCCCTTGGAACTGCATTCGCTGCCACACAGACATTCGCGCTCTGCTAAAGCATTGCTTCCTAATGGGGCAACACTCTGTATCTCTCTCTGGCAGAGCCCGGCTGCCAAATTGGAAACGTCCAGAGATTGCGCCCACAGGAAAGCTGCCAGCACTGAAAGCTCTAGCTGGTTTTCACTGTCCCTTGGAACTGCATTCGCTGCCACACAGACATTCGCACTCTGCTAAAGCATTGCTTCCTAATGGGGCAACACTCTGTATCTCTCTGTGGCAGAGCCCGGCTGCCAAATTGGAAACGTCCAGAGATTGCGCCCACAGGAAAGCTGCCAGCACTGAAAGCTCTAGCTGGTTTTCACTGTCCCTTGGAACTGCATTCGCTGCCACACAGACATTCGCGCTCTGCTAAAGCATTGCTTCGTAATGGGGCAACACTCTGCATCTCTCTCTGGCAGAGCCCGGCTGCCAAATTGGAAACGCCCAGAGATTGCGCCCACAGGAAAGCTGCCAGCACTGAAAGCTCTAGCTGGTTTTCACTGTCCCTTGGAAGTGCATTCGCAGCCACACAGACATTCGCGCTCTGCTAAAGCATTGCTTCCTAATGGGGCAACACTCTGTATCTCTCTCTGGCAGAGCCCGGCTGCCAAATTGGAAACGCCCAGAGATTGCGCCCACAGGAAAGCTGCCAGCACTGAAAGCTCTAGCTGGTTTTCACTGTCCCTTGGAACTGCATTCGCTGCCACACAGACATTCGCGCTCTGCTAAAGCATTGCTTCCTAATGGGGCAACACTCTGTATCTCTCTCTGCAGAGCCCGGCTGCCAAATTGGAAAAGTCCAGAGATTGCGCCCACAGGAAAGCTGCCAGCACTGAAAGCTCTAGCTGGTTTTCACTGTCCCTTGGAACTGCATTCGCTGCCACACAGACATTCGCGCTCTGCTAAAGCATTGCTTCCTAATGGGGCAACACTCTGTATCTCTCTCTGGCAGAGCCCGGCTGCCAAATTGGAAACGTCCAGAGATTGCGCCTACAGGAAAGCTGCCAGCACTGAAAGCTCTAGCTGGTTTTCACTGTCCCTTGGAACTGCATTCGCTGCCACACAGACATTCGCGCTCTGCTAAAGCATTGCTTCGTAATGGGGCAACACTCTGCATCTCTCTCTGGCAGAGCCCGGCTGCCAAATTGGAAACGTCCAGAGATTGCGCCCACAGGAAAGCTGCCAGCACTGAAAGCTCTAGCTGGTTTTCACTGTCCCTTGGAACTGCATTCGCTGCCACACAGACATTCGCGCTCTGGTAAAGCATTGCTTCCTAATGGGGCAACACTCTGTATCTCTCTGTGGCAGAGCCCGGCTGCCAAATTGGAAACGTCCAGAGATTGCGCCCACAGGAAAGCTGCCAGCACTGAAAGCTGTAGCTGGTTTTCACTGTCCCTTGGAACTGCATTCGCTGCCTCACAGACATTCGTGCTCTGCTAAAGCTTAACTTGGTAATTGGGCAACACTCTGTATCTCTCTGTGGCAGAGCCCGGCTGCCAAATTGGAAACGTCCAGAGATTGCGCCCACAGGAAAGCTGCCAGCACTGAAAGCTCTAGCTGGTTTTCACTGTCCCTTGGAACTGCATTCGCTGCCACACAGACATTCGCGCTCTGCTAAAGCATTGCTTCCTAATAAGGCAACACTCTGTATCTCTCTCTGGCAGAGCCCGGCTGCCAAATTGGAAACGTCCAGAGATTGCGCCCACAGGAAAGCTGCCAGCACTGAAAGCTCTAGCTAGTTTTCACTGTCCCTTGGAACTGCATTCGCTGCCACACAGACATTCGCGCTCTGCTAAAGCTTTGCTTCCTAATGGGGCAACACTCTGTATCTCTCTCTGGCAGAGCCCGGCTGCCAAATTGGAAACGTCCAGTGATTGCGCCTACAGGAAAGATGCCAGCACTGAAAGCTCTAGCTGGATTTCACTGTCCCTTGGAACTGCATTCGCTGCCACACAGACATTCGCGCTCTGGTAAAGCATTGCTTCCTAATGGGGCCACACTCTGTATCTCTCTGTGGCAGAGCCCGGCTGCCAAATTGGAAACGTCCAGAGATTGCGCCCACAGGAAAGCTGCCAGCACTGAAAGCTCTAGCTGGTTTTCACTGTCCCTTGGAACTGCATTCGCTGCCACACAGACATTCACGCACTGCTAAAGCTTAACTTGGTAAATGGGCAACACTCTGTATCTCTCTCTGGCAGAGCCCGGCTGCCAAATTGGAAACGTCCAGTGATTGCGCCTACAGGAAAGATGCCAGCACTGAAAGCTCTAGCTGGTTTTCACTGTCACTTGGAACTGCATTCGCTGCCACACAGACATTCGCGCTCAGCTATAGCATTGCTTGGTAAGGGGGCAACACTCTGTATCTCTCTCTGGCAGAGCCCGGCTGCCAAATGGGAAACGTGCAGAGATTGCGCCCACAGGAAAGCTGCCAGCAGTGAAAGCTCTAGCTGGTTTTCACTGTCCCTTGGAACTGCATTCGCTGCCACACAGACATTCGCGCTCTGCTAAAGCATTGCTTCCTAATGGGGCAACACTCTGTATCTCTCTGTGGCAGAGCCCGGCTGCCAAATTGGAAACGTCCAGAGATTGCGCCCACAGGAAAGCTGCCAGCACTGAAAGCTCTAGCTGGTTTTCACTGTCCCTTGGAACTGCATTCACTGCCACACAGACATTCGCGCTCTGCTAAAGCATTGCTTCCTAATGGGGCAACACTCTGTATCTCTCTGTGGCAGAGCCCGGCTGCCAAATTGGAAACGTCCAGAGATTGCGCCCACAGGAAAGCTGCCAGCACTGAAAGCTCTAGCTGGTTTTCACTGTCCCTTGGAACTGCATTCGCTGCCACACAGACATTCGCGCTCTGCTAAAGCATTGCTTCCTAATGGGGCAACACTCTGTATCTCTCTCTGGCAGAGCCCGGCTGCCAAATTGGAAACGTTCAGAGATTGCGCCCACAGGAAAGCTGCCAGCACTGAAAGCTCTAGCTGGTTTTCACTGTCCCTTGGAACTGCATTCGCTGCCACACAGACATTCGCGCTCTGCTAAAGCATTGCTTCGTAATGGGGCAACACTCTGTATCTCTCTCTGGCAGAGCACGGCTGCCAAATTGGAAACGTCCAGACATTGCGCCCACAGGAAAGCTGCCAGCACTGAAAGCTCTAGCTGGTTTTCACTGTCCCTTGGAACTGCATTCGCTGCCACACAGACATTTGCGCTCTGCTAAAGCATTGCTTCGTAATGGGGCAACACTCTGTATCTCTCTCTGGCAGAGCCCGGCTGCCAAATTGGAAACGTCCAGAGATTGCGCCCACAGGAAAGCTGCCAGCACTGAAAGCTCTAGCTGGTTTTCACTGTCCCTTGGAACTGCATTCGCTGCCACACAGACATTCGCGCTCTGCTAAAGCATTGCTTCCTAATAAGGCAACACTCTGTATCTCTCTCTGGCAGAGCCCGGCTGCCAAATTGGAAACGTCCAGAGATTGCGCCCACAGGAAAGCTGCCAGCACTGAAAGCTCTAGCTGGTTTTCACTGTCCCTTGGAACTGCATTCGCTGCCACACAGACATTCGCGCTCTGCTAAAGCATTGCTTCCTAATGGGGCAACACTCTGTATCTCTCTGTGGCAGAGCCCGGCTGCCAAATTGGAAACGTCCAGAGATTGCGCCCACAGGAAAGCTGCCAGCACTGAAAGCTCTAGCTGGTTTTCACTGTCCCTTGGAACTGCATTCGCTGCCACACAGACATTCGCGCTCTGCTAAAGCATTGCTTCCTAATGGGGCAACACTCTGTATCTCTCTGTGGCAGAGCCCGGCTGCCAAATTGGAAACGTCCAGAGATTGCGCCCACAGGAAAGCTGCCAGCACTGAAAGCTCTAGCTGGTTTTCACTGTCCCTTGGAACTGCATTCGCTGCCACACAGACATTCGCGCTCTGCTAAAGCATTGCTTCGTAATGGGGCAACACTCTGTATCTCTCTCTGGCAGAGCCCGGCTGCCAAATTGGAAACGTCCAGAGATTGCGCCCACAGGAAAGCTGCCAGCACTGAAAGCTGTAGCTGGTTTTCACTGTCCCTTGGAACTGCATTCGCTGCCTCACAGACATTCGTGCTCTGCTAAAGCTTAACTTGGTAATTGGGCAACACTCTGTATCTCTCTGTGGCAGAGCCCGGCTGCCAAATTGGAAACGTCCAGAGATTGCGCCCACAGGAAAGCTGCCAGCACTGAAAGCTCTAGCTGGTTTTCACTGTCCCTTGGAACTGCATTCGCTGCCACACAGACATTCGCGCTCTGGTAAAGCATTGCTTCCTAATAAGGCAACACTCTGTATCTCTCTCTGGCAGAGCCCGGCTGCCAAATTGGAAACGTCCAGAGATTGCGCCCACAGGAAAGCTGCCAGCACTGAAAGCTCTAGCTGGTTTTCACTGTCCCTTGGAACTGCATTCGCTGCCACACAGACATTCGCGCTCTGCTAAAGCTTTGCTTCCTAATGGGGCAACACTCTGTATCTCTCTCTGGCAGAGCCCGGCTGCCAAATTGGAAACGTCCAGAGATTGCGCCCACAGGAATGCTGCCAGCACTGAAAGCTCTAGCTGGTTTTCACTGTCCCTTGGAACTGCATTCGCTGCCACACAGACATTCGCGCTCTGCTAAAGCATTGCTTCCTAATGGGGCAACACTCTGTATCTCTCTCTGGCAGAGCCCGGCTGCCAAATTGGAAACGTCCAGAGATTGCGCCCACAGGAAAGCTGCCAGCACTGAAAGCTCTAGCTGGTTTTCACTGTCCCTTGGAACTGCATTCGCTGCCACACAGACATTCGCGCTCTGCTAAAGCATTTCTTGGTAAGGGGGCAACACTCTGTATCTCTCTCTGGCAGAGCCCGGCTGCCAAATTGGAAACGTCCAGAGATTGCGCCCACAGGAAAGCTGCCAGCACTGAAAGCTCTAGCTGGTTTTCACTGTCCCTTGGAACTGCATTCGCTGCCACACAGACATTCGCGCTCTGCTAAAGCATTGCTTCCTAATGGGGCAACACTCTGTATCTCTCTGTGGCAGAGCCCGGCTGCCAAATTGGAAACGTCCAGAGATTGCGCCCACAGGAAAGCTGCCAGCACTGAAAGCTCTAGCTGGTTTTCACTGTCCCTTGGAACTGCATTCGCTGCCACACAGACATTCGCGCTCTGCTAAAGCATTGCTTCGTAATGGGGCAACACTCTGCATCTCTCTCTGGCAGAGCCCGGCTGCCAAATTGGAAACGCCCAGAGATTGCGCCCACAGGAAAGCTGCCAGCACTGAAAGCTCTAGCTGGTTTTCACTGTCCCTTGGAAGTGCATTCGCAGCCACACAGACATTCGCGCTCTGCTAAAGCATTGCTTCCTAATGGGGCAACACTCTGTATCTCTCTCTGGCAGAGCCCGGCTGCCAAATTGGAAACGCCCAGAGATTGCGCCCACAGGAAAGCTGCCAGCACTGAAAGCTCTAGCTGGTTTTCACTGTCCCTTGGAACTGCATTCGCTGCCACACAGACATTCGCGCTCTGCTAAAGCATTGCTTCCTAATGGGGCAACACTCTGTATCTCTCTCTGGCAGAGCCCGATTGCCAAATTGGAAACGTCCAGAGATTGCGCCTACAGGAAAGCTGCCAGCACTGAAAGCTCTAGCTGGTTTTCACTGTCCCTTGGAACTGCATTCGCTGCCACACAGACATTCGCGCTCTGCTAAAGCATTGCTTCCTAATGGGGCAACACTCTGTATCTCTCTCTGGCAGAGCCCGGCTGCCAAATTGGAAACGTCCAGAGATTGCGCCCACAGGAAAGCTGCCAGCACTGAAAGCTCTAGCTGGTTTTCACTGTCCCTTGGAACTGCATTCGCTGCCACACAGACATTTGCGCTCTGCTAAAGCATTGCTTCGTAATGGGGCAACACTCTGTATCTCTCTCTGGCAGAGCCCGACTGCCAAATTGGAAACGTCCAGAGATTGCGCCCACAGGAAAGCTGCCAGCACTGAAAGCTCTAGCTGGATTTCACTGTCCCTTGGAACTGCATTCGCTGCCACACAGACATTCGCGCTCTGGTAAAGCATTGCTTCCTAATGGGGCAACACTCTGTATCTCTCTGTGGCAGAGCCCGGCTGCCAAATTGGAAACGTCCAGAGATTGCGCCCACAGGAAAGCTGCCAGCACTGAAAGCTGTAGCTGGTTTTCACTGTCCCTTGGAACTGCATTCGCTGCCACACAGACATTCATGCACTGCTAAAGCTTAACTTGGTAAATGGGCAACACTCTGTATCTCTCTCTGGCAGAGCCCGGCTGCCAAATTGGAAACGTCCAGAGATTGCGCCTACAGGAAAGATGCCAGCACTGAAAGCTCTAGCTGGTTTTCACTGTCCCTTGGAACTGCATTCGCTGCCACACAGACATTCGCGCTCAGCTATAGCATTGCTTGGTAAGGGGGCAACACTCTGTATCTCTCTCTGGCAGAGCCCGGCTGCCAAATGGGAAACGTGCAGAGATTGCGCCCACAGGAAAGCTGCCAGCAGTGAAAGCTCTAGCTGGTTTTCACTGTCCCTTGGAACTGCATTCGCTGCCACACAGACATTCGCGCTCTGCTAAAGCATTGCTTCCTAATGGGGCAACACTCTGTATCTCTCTGTGGCAGAGCCCGGCTGCCAAATTGGAAACGTCCAGAGATTGCGCCCACAGGAAAGCTGCCAGCACTGAAAGCTCTAGCTGGTTTTCACTGTCCCTTGGAACTGCATTCGCTGCCACACAGACATTCGCGCTCTGCTAAAGCATTGCTTCGTAATGGGGCAACAGTCTGTATCTCTCTCTGGCAGAGCCCGGCTGCCAAACTGGAAACGTCCAGAGATTGCGCCCACAGGAAAGCTGCCAGCACTGAAAGCTCTAGCTGGTTTTCACTGTCCCTTGGAACTGCATTCGCTGCCACACAGACATTTGCGCTCTGCTAAAGCATTGCTTCGTAATGGGGCAACACTCTGTATCTCTCTCTGGCAGAGCCCGGCTGCCAAATTGGAAACGTCCAGAGATTGCGCCCACAGGAAAGCTGCCAGCACTGAAAGCTCTAGCTGGTTTTCACTGTCCCTTGGAACTGCATTCGCTGCCACACAGACATTCGCGCTCTGCTAAAGCATTGCTTCCTAATGGGGCAACACTCTGTATCTCTCTCTGGCAGAGCCCGGCTGCCAAATTGGAAACGTCCAGAGATTGCGCCCACAGGAAAGCTGCCAGCACTGAAAGCTCTAGCTGGTTTTCACTGTCCCTTGGAACTGCATTCGCTGCCACACAGACATTCGCGCTCTGCTAAAGCATTGCTTCCTAATGGGGCAACACTCTGTATCTCTCTCTGGCAGAGCCCGGCTGCCAAATTGGAAACGTCCAGAGATTGCGCCCACAGGAAAGCTGCCAGCACTGAAAGCTCTAGCTGGTTTTCACTGTCCCTTGGAACTGCATTCGCTGCCACACAGACATTCGCACTCTGCTAAAGCATTGCTTCGTAATGGGGCAACACTCTGTATCTCTCTCTGGCAGAGCCCGGCTGCCAAATTGGAAACGTCCGGAGATTGCGCCCACAGGAAAGCTGCCAGCACTGAAAGCTCTAGCTGGTTTTCACTGTCCCTTGGAACTGCATTCGCTGCCACACAGACATTCGCGCTCTGCTAAAGCATTGCTTCCTAATGGGGCAACACTCTGTATCTCTCTCTGGCAGAGCCCGGCTGCCAAATTGGAAACGTCCAGAGATTGTGCCCACAGGAAAGCTGCCAGCACTGAAAGCTCTAGCTGGTTTTCACTGTCCCTTGGAACTGCATTCGCTGCCACACAGACATTCGCGCTCTGCTAAAGCATTTCTTGGTAAGGGGGCAACACTCTGTATCTCTCTCTGGCAGAGCCCGGCTGCCAAATTGGAAACGTCCAGAGATTGCGCCCACAGGAAAGCTGCCAGCACTGAAAGCTCTAGCTGGTTTTCACTGTCCCTTGGAACTGCATTCGCTGCCACACAGACATTCGCGCTCTGCTAAAGCATTGCTTCGTAATGGGGCAACACTCTGCATCTCTCTCTGGCAGAGCCCGGCTGCCAAATTGGAAACGCCCAGAGATTGCGCCCACAGGAAAGCTGCCAGCACTGAAAGCTCTAGCTGGTTTTCACTGTCCCTTGGAAGTGCATTCGCAGCCACACAGACATTCGCGCTCTGCTAAAGCATTGCTTCCTAATGGGGCAACACTCTGTATCTCTCTCTGGCAGAGCCCGGCTGCCAAATTGGAAACGCCCAGAGATTGCGCCCACAGGAAAGCTGCCAGCACTGAAAGCTCTAGCTGGTTTTCACTGTCCCTTGGAACTGCATTCGCTGCCACACAGACATTCGCGCTCTGCTAAAGCATTGCTTCCTAATGGGGCAACACTCTGTATCTCTCTGTGGCAGAGCCCGGCTGCCAAATTGGAAACGTCCAGAGATTGCGCCCACAGGAAAGCTGCCAGCACTGAAAGCTCTAGCTGGTTTTCACTGTCCCTTGGAACTGCATTCGCTGCCACACAGACATTCGCGCTCTGCTAAAGCATTGCTTCGTAATGGGGCAACAGTCTGTATCTCTCTCTGGCAGAGCCCGGCTGCCAAATTGGAAACGTCCAGAGATTGCGCCCACAGGAAAGCTGCCAGCACTGAAAGCTCTAGCTGGTTTTCACTGTCCCTTGGAACTGCATTAGCTGCCACACAGACATTTGCGCTCTGCTAAAGCATTGCTTCGTAATGGGGCAACACTCTGTATCTCTCTCTGGCAGAGCCCGGCTGCCAAATTGGAAACGTCCAGAGATTGCGCCCACAGGAAAGCTGCCAGCACTGAAAGCTGTAGCTGGTTTTCACTGTCCCTTGGAACTGCATTCGCTGCCACACAGACATTCGCGCTCTGCTAAAGCATTGCTTCCTAATGGGGCAACACTCTGTATCTCTCTCTGGCAGAGCCCGGCTGCCAAATTGGAAACGTCCAGAGATTGCGCCCACAGGAAAGCTGCCAGCACTGAAAGCTCTAGCTGGTTTTCACTGTCCCTTGGAACTGCATTCGCTGCCACACAGACATTCGCGCTCTGCTAAAGCATTGCTTCCTAATGGGGCAACACTCTGTATCTCTCTCTGGCAGAGCCCGGCTGCCAAATTGGAAACGTCCAGAGATTGCGCCCACAGGAAAGCTGCCAGCACTGAAAGCTCTAGCTGGTTTTCACTGTCCCTTGGAACTGCATTCGCTGCCACACAGACATTCGCGCTCTGCTAAAGCATTGCTTCGTAATGGGGCAACACTCTGTATCTCTCTCTGGCAGAGCCCGGCTGCCAAATTGGAAACGTCCAGAGATTGCGCCCACAGGAAAGCTGCCAGCACTGAAAGCTCTAGCTGGTTTTCACTGTCCCTTGGAACTGCATTCGCTGCCACACAGACATTCGCGCTCTGCTAAAGCATTGCTTCCTAATGGGGCAACACTCTGTATCTCTCTCTGGCAGAGCCCGGCTGCCAAATTGGAAACGTCCAGACATTGCGCCCACAGGAAAGCTGCCAGCACTGAAAGCTCTAGCTGGTTTTCACTGTCCCTTGGAACTGCATTCGCTGCCACACAGACATTCGCGCTCTGCTAAAGCTTTGCTTCCTAATGGGGCAACACTCTGTATCTCTCTCTGGCAGAGCCCGGCTGCCAAATTGGAAACGTCCAGAGATTGCGCCCACAGGAAAGCTGCCAGCACTGAAAGCTCTAGCTGGTTTTCACTGTCCCTTGGAACTGCATTCGCTGCCACACAGACATTCGCGCTCTGCTAAAGCATTGCTTCCTAATGGGGCAACACTCTGTATCTCTCTCTGGCAGAGCCCGGCTGCCAAATTGGAAACGTCCAGAGATTGCGCCCACAGGAAAGCTGCCAGCACTGAAAGCTCTAGCTGGTTTTCACTGTCCCTTGGACTGCATTCGCTGCCACACAGACATTCGCGCTCTGCTAAAGCATTGCTTCGTAATGGGGCAACACTCTGTATCTCTCTCTGGCAGAGCCCGGCTGCCAAATTGGAAACGCCCAGAGATTGCGCCCACAGGAAAGCTGCCAGCACTGAAAGCTCTAGCTGGTTTTCACTGTCCCTTGGAACTGCATTCGCTGCCACACAGACATTCGCGCTCTGCTAAACATTGCTTGGTAAGGGGGCAACACTCTGTATCTCTCTCTGGCAGAGCCCGGCTGCCAAATTGGAAACGTCCAGAGATTGCGCCCACAGGAAAGCTGCCAGCACTGAAAGCTGTAGCTGGTTTTCACTGTCCCTTGGAACTGCATTCGCTGCCACACAGACATTCGCGCTCTGCTAAAGCTTTGCTTCCTAATGGGGCAACACTCTGTATCTCTCTCTGGCAGAGCCCGGCTGCCAAATTGGAAACGTCCAGAGATTGCGCCCACAGGAAAGCTGCCAGCACTGAAAGCTCTAGCTGGTTTTCACTGTCCCTTGGAACTGCATTCGCTGCCACACAGACATTCGCGCTCTGCTAAAGCATTGCTTCCTAATGGGGCAACACTCTGTATCTCTCTCTGGCAGAGCCCGGCTGCCAAATTGGAAACGTCCAGAGATTGCGCCCACAGGAAAGCTGCCAGCACTGAAAGCTCTAGCTGGTTTTCACTGTCCCTTGGACTGCATTCGCTGCCACACAGACATTCGCGCTCTGCTAAAGCATTGCTTCGTAATGGGGCAACACTCTGTATCTCTCTCTGGCAGAGCCCGGCTGCCAAATTGGAAACGCCCAGAGATTGCGCCCACAGGAAAGCTGCCAGCACTGAAAGCTCTAGCTGGTTTTCACTGTCCCTTGGAACTGCATTCGCTGCCACACAGACATTCGCGCTCTGCTAAACATTGCTTGGTAAGGGGGCAACACTCTGTATCTCTCTCTGGCAGAGCCCGGCTGCCAAATTGGAAACGTCTAGAGATTGCGCCCACAGGAAAGCTGCCAGCACTGAAAGCTGTAGCTGGTTTTCACTGTCCCTTGGAACTGCATTCGCTGCCACACAGACATTCACGCACTGCTAAAGCATTGCTTCCTAATGGGGCAACACTCTGTATCTCTCTCTGGCAGAGCCCGGCTGCCAAATTGGAAACGTCCAGAGATTGCGCCCACAGGAAAGCTGCCAGCACTGAAAGCTCTAGCTGGTTTTCACTGTCCCTTGGAACTGCATTCGCTGCCACACAGACATTCGCGCTCTGCTAAAGCATTGCTTCGTAATGGGGCAACACTCTGCATCTCTCTCTGGCAGAGCCCGGCTGCCAAATTGGAAACGTCCAGAGATTGCGCCCACACGAAAGCTGCCAGCACTGAAAGCTCTAGCTGGTTTTCACTGTCCCTTGGAACTGCATTCGCTGCCACACAGACATTCGCGCTCTGCTAAAGCATTGCTTCGTAATGGGGCAACACTCTGCATCTCTCTCTGGCAGAGCCCGGCTGCCAAATTGGAAACGCCCAGAGATTGCGCCCACAGGAAAGCTGCCAGCACTGAAAGCTCTAGCTGGTTTTCACTGTCCCTTGGAAGTGCATTCGCAGCCACACAGACATTCGCGCTCTGCTAAAGCATTGCTTCCTAATGGGGCAACACTCTGTATCTCTCTCTGGCAGAGCCCGGCTGCCAAATTGGAAACGCCCAGAGATTGCGCCCACAGGAAAGCTGCCAGCACTGAAAGCTCTAGCTGGTTTTCACTGTCCCTTGGAACTGCATTCGCTGCCACACAGACATTCGCGCTCTGCTAAAGCATTGCTTCCTAATGGGGCAACACTCTGTATCTCTCTCTGGCAGAGCCCGGCTGCCAAATTGGAAACGTCCAGAGATTGCGCCCACAGGAAAGCTGCCAGCACTGAAAGCTCTAGCTGGTTTTCACTGTCCCTTGGAACTGCATTCGCTGCCACACAGACATTCGCGCTCTGCTAAAGCATTGCTTCGTAATGGGGCAACAGTCTGTATCTCTCTCTGGCAGAGCCCGGCTGCCAAATTGGAAACGTCCAGAGATTGCGCCCACAGGAAAGCTGCCAGCACTGAAAGCTCTAGCTGGTTTTCACTGTCCCTTGGAACTGCATTAGCTGCCACACAGACATTTGCGCTCTGCTAAAGCATTGCTTCGTAATGGGGCAACACTCTGTATCTCTCTCTGGCAGAGCCCGGCTGCCAAATTGGAAACGTCCAGAGATTGCGCCCACAGGAAAGCTGCCAGCACTGAAAGCTGTAGCTGGTTTTCACTGTCCCTTGGAACTGCATTCGCTGCCACACAGACATTCGCGCTCTGCTAAAGCATTGCTTCCTAATGGGGCAACACTCTGTATCTCTCTCTGGCAGAGCCCGGCTGCCAAATTGGAAACGTCCAGAGATTGCGCCCACAGGAAAGCTGCCAGCACTGAAAGCTCTAGCTGGTTTTCACTGTCCCTTGGAACTGCATTCGCTGCCACACAGACATTCGCGCTCTGCTAAAGCATTGCTTCCTAATGGGGCAACACTCTGTATCTCTCTCTGGCAGAGCCCGGCTGCCAAATTGGAAACGTCCAGAGATTGCGCCCACAGGAAAGCTGCCAGCACTGAAAGCTCTAGCTGGTTTTCACTGTCCCTTGGAACTGCATTCGCTGCCACACAGACATTCGCGCTCTGCTAAAGCATTGCTTCGTAATGGGGCAACACTCTGTATCTCTCTCTGGCAGAGCCCGGCTGCCAAATTGGAAACGTCCAGAGATTGCGCCCACAGGAAAGCTGCCAGCACTGAAAGCTCTAGCTGGTTTTCACTGTCCCTTGGAACTGCATTCGCTGCCACACAGACATTCGCGCTCTGCTAAAGCATTGCTTCCTAATGGGGCAACACTCTGTATCTCTCTCTGGCAGAGCCCGGCTGCCAAATTGGAAACGTCCAGACATTGCGCCCACAGGAAAGCTGCCAGCACTGAAAGCTCTAGCTGGTTTTCACTGTCCCTTGGAAGTGGATTCGCAGCCACACAGACATTCGCGCTCTGCTAAAGCATTGCTTCCTAATGGGGCAACACTCTGTATCTCTCTCTGGCAGAGCCCGGCTGCCAAATTGGAAACGCCCAGAGATTGCGCCCACAGGAAAGCTGCCAGCACTGAAAGCTCTAGCTGGTTTTCACTGTCCCTTGGAACTGCATTCGCTGCCACACAGACATTCGCGCTCTGCTAAAGCATTGCTTCGTAATGGGGCAACACTCTGTATCTCTCTCTGGCAGAGCCCGGCTGCCAAATTGGAAACGTCCAGAGATTGCGCCCACAGGAAAGCTGCCAGCACTGAAAGCTCTAGCTGGTTTTCACTGTCCCTTGGACTGCATTCGCTGCCACACAGACATTCGCGCTCTGCTAAAGCATTGCTTCGTAATGGGGCAACACTCTGTATCTCTCTCTGGCAGAGCCCGGCTGCCAAATTGGAAACGCCCAGAGATTGCGCCCACAGGAAAGCTGCCAGCACTGAAAGCTCTAGCTGGTTTTCACTGTCCCTTGGAACTGCATTCGCTGCCACACAGACATTCGCGCTCTGCTAAACATTGCTTGGTAAGGGGGCAACACTCTGTATCTCTCTCTGGCAGAGCCCGGCTGCCAAATTGGAAACGTCCAGAGATTGCGCCCACAGGAAAGCTGCCAGCACTGAAAGCTGTAGCTGGTTTTCACTGTCCCTTGGAACTGCATTCGCTGCCACACAGACATTCACGCACTGCTAAAGCATTGCTTCCTAATGGGGCAACACTCTGTATCTCTCTCTGGCAGAGCCCGGCTGCCAAATTGGAAACGTCCAGAGATTGCGCCCACAGGAAAGCTGCCAGCACTGAAAGCTCTAGCTGGTTTTCACTGTCCCTTGGAACTGCATTCGCTGCCACACAGACATTCGCGCTCTGCTAAAGCATTGCTTCGTAATGGGGCAACACTCTGCATCTCTCTCTGGCAGAGCCCGGCTGCCAAATTGGAAACGCCCAGAGATTGCGCCCACAGGAAAGCTGCCAGCACTGAAAGCTCTAGCTGGTTTTCACTGTCCCTTGGAAGTGGATTCGCAGCCACACAGACATTCGCGCTCTGCTAAAGCATTGCTTCCTAATGGGGCAACACTCTGTATCTCTCTCTGGCAGAGCCCGGCTGCCAAATTGGAAACGCCCAGAGATTGCGCCCACAGGAAACCTGCCAGCACTGAAAGCTCTAGCTGGTTTTCACTGTCCCTTGGAACTGCATTCGCTGCCACACAGACATTCGCGCTCTGCTAAAGCATTGCTTCCTAATGGGGCAACACTCTGTATCTCTCTCTGGCAGAGCCCGGCTGCCAAATTGGAAACGTCCAGACATTGCGCCCACAGGAAAGCTGCCAGCACTGAAAGCTCTAGCTGGTTTTCACTGTCCCTTGGAACTGCATTCGCTGCCACACAGACATTCGCGCTCTGCTAAAGCATTGCTTCGTAATGGGGCAACACTCTGTATCTCTCTCTGGCAGAGCCCGACTGCCAAATTGGAAACGTCCAGAGATTGTGCCCACAGGAAAGCTGCCAGCACTGAAAGCTCTAGCTGGTTTTCACTGTCCCTTGGAACTGCATTCGCTGCCACACAGACATTCGCGCTCTGGTAAAGCATTGCTTCCTAATGGGGCAACACTCTGTATCTCTCTGTGGCAGAGCCCGGCTGCCAAATTGGAAACGTCCAGAGATTGCGCCCACAGGAAAGCTGCCAGCACTGAAAGCTGTAGCTGGTTTTCACTGTCCCTTGGAACTGCATTCGCTGCCACACAGACATTCACGCACTGCTAAAGCTTAACTTGGTAAATGGGCAACACTCTGTATCTCTCTCTGGCAGAGCCCGGCTGCCAAATTGGAAACGTCCAGAGATTGCGCCCACAGGAAAGCTGCCAGCACTGAAAGCTCTAGCTGGTTTTCACTGTCCCTTGGAACTGCATTCGCTGCCACACAGACATTCGCGCTCTGCTAAAGCATTGCTTCGTAATGGGGCAACACTCTGTATCTCTCTCTGGCAGAGCCCGGCTGCCAAATTGGAAACGTCCAGAGATTGCGCCCACAGGAAAGCTGCCAGCACTGAAAGCTCTAGCTGGTTTTCACTGTCCCTTGGAACTGCATTCGCTGCCACACAGACATTCGCGCTCTGCTAAAGCATTGCTTCCTAATGGGGCAACACTCTGTATCTCTCTCTGGCAGAGCCCGGCTGCCAAATTGGAAACGTCCAGAGATTGCGCCCACAG
Source organism: Mycteria americana (assembly GCF_035582795.1). Taxonomy (NCBI): domain Eukaryota; kingdom Metazoa; phylum Chordata; class Aves; order Ciconiiformes; family Ciconiidae; genus Mycteria; species Mycteria americana. The sequence continues at coordinate 140,978 of NW_027445665.1, forward strand.
GAAAGCTGCCAGCACTGAAAGCTCTAGCTGGTTTTCACTGTCCCTTGGAACTGCATTCGCTGCCACACAGACATTCGCGCTCTGCTAAACATTGCTTGGTAAGGGGGCAACACTCTGTATCTCTCTCTGGCAGAGCCCGGCTGCCAAATTGGAAACGTCCAGAGATTGCGCCCACAGGAAAGCTGCCAGCACTGAAAGCTGTAGCTGGTTTTCACTGTCCCTTGGAACTGCATTCGCTGCCACACAGACATTCACGCACTGCTAAAGCATTGCTTCCTAATGGGGCAACACTCTGTATCTCTCTCTGGCAGAGCCCGGCTGCCAAATTGGAAACGTCCAGAGATTGCGCCCACAGGAAAGCTGCCAGCACTGAAAGCTCTAGCTGGTTTTCACTGTCCCTTGGAACTGCATTCGCTGCCACACAGACATTCGCGCTCTGCTAAAGCATTGCTTCGTAATGGGGCAACACTCTGCATCTCTCTCTGGCAGAGCCCGGCTGCCAAATTGGAAACGCCCAGAGATTGCGCCCACAGGAAAGCTGCCAGCACTGAAAGCTCTAGCTGGTTTTCACTGTCCCTTGGAAGTGGATTCGCAGCCACACAGACATTCGCGCTCTGCTAAAGCATTGCTTCCTAATGGGGCAACACTCTGTATCTCTCTCTGGCAGAGCCCGGCTGCCAAATTGGAAACGCCCAGAGATTGCGCCCACAGGAAAGCTGCCAGCACTGAAAGCTCTAGCTGGTTTTCACTGTCCCTTGGAACTGCATTCGCTGCCACACAGACATTCGCGCTCTGCTAAAGCATTGCTTCCTAATGGGGCAACACTCTGTATCTCTCTCTGGCAGAGCCCGGCTGCCAAATTGGAAACGTCCAGACATTGCGCCCACAGGAAAGCTGCCAGCACTGAAAGCTCTAGCTGGTTTTCACTGTCCCTTGGAACTGCATTCGCTGCCACACAGACATTCGCGCTCTGCTAAAGCATTGCTTCGTAATGGGGCAACACTCTGTATCTCTCTCTGGCAGAGCCCGACTGCCAAATTGGAAACGTCCAGAGATTGTGCCCACAGGAAAGCTGCCAGCACTGAAAGCTCTAGCTGGTTTTCACTGTCCCTTGGAACTGCATTCGCTGCCACACAGACATTCGCGCTCTGGTAAAGCATTGCTTCCTAATGGGGCAACACTCTGTATCTCTCTGTGGCAGAGCCCGGCTGCCAAATTGGAAACGTCCAGAGATTGCGCCCACAGGAAAGCTGCCAGCACTGAAAGCTGTAGCTGGTTTTCACTGTCCCTTGGAACTGCATTCGCTGCCACACAGACATTCGCGCTCTGCTAAAGCATTGCTTCCTAATGGGGCAACACTCTGTATCTCTCTCTGGCAGAGCCCGGCTGCCAAATTGGAAACGTCCAGAGATTGCGCCCACAGGAAAGCTGCCAGCACTGAAAGCTCTAGCTGGTTTTCACTGTCCCTTGGAACTGCATTCGCTGCCACACAGACATTCGCGCTCTGCTAAAGCATTGCTTCGTAATGGGGCAACACTCTGCATCTCTCTCTGGCAGAGCCCGGCTGCCAAATTGGAAACGCCCAGAGATTGCGCCCACAGGAAAGCTGCCAGCACTGAAAGCTCTAGCTGGTTTTCACTGTCCCTTGGAACTGCATTCGCTGCCACACAGACATTCGCGCTCTGCTAAAGCATTGCTTCCTAATGGGGCAACACTCTGTATCTCTCTCTGGCAGAGCCCGGCTGCCAAATTGGAAAAGTCCAGAGATTGCGCCCACAGGAAAGCTGCCAGCACTGAAAGCTCTAGCTGGTTTTCACTGTCCCTTGGAAGTGGATTCGCAGCCACACAGACATTCGCGCTCTGCTAAAGCATTGCTTCCTAATGGGGCAACACTCTGTATCTCTCTCTGGCAGAGCCCGGCTGCCAAATTGGAAACGCCCAGAGATTGCGCCCACAGGAAAGCTGCCAGCACTGAAAGCTCTAGCTGGTTTTCACTGTCCCTTGGAACTGCATTCGCTGCCACACAGACATTCGCGCTCTGCTAAAGCATTGCTTCCTAATGGGGCAACACTCTGTATCTCTCTCTGGCAGAGCCCGGCTGCCAAATTGGAAACGTCCAGACATTGCGCCCACAGGAAAGCTGCCAGCACTGAAAGCTCTAGCTGGTTTTCACTGTCCCTTGGAACTGCATTCGCTGCCACACAGACATTCGCGCTCTGCTAAAGCATTGCTTCGTAATGGGGCAACACTCTGTATCTCTCTCTGGCAGAGCCCGACTGCCAAATTGGAAACGTCCAGAGATTGTGCCCACAGGAAAGCTGCCAGCACTGAAAGCTCTAGCTGGTTTTCACTGTCCCTTGGAACTGCATTCGCTGCCACACAGACATTCGCGCTCTGGTAAAGCATTGCTTCCTAATGGGGCAACACTCTGTATCTCTCTGTGGCAGAGCCCGGCTGCCAAATTGGAAACGTCCAGAGATTGCGCCCACAGGAAAGCTGCCAGCACTGAAAGCTGTAGCTGGTTTTCACTGTCCCTTGGAACTGCATTCGCTGCCACACAGACATTCACGCACTGCTAAAGCTTAACTTGGTAAATGGGCAACACTCTGTATCTCTCTCTGGCAGAGCCCGGCTGCCAAATTGGAAACGTCCAGAGATTGCGCCCACAGGAAAGCTGCCAGCACTGAAAGCTCTAGCTGGTTTTCACTGTCCCTTGGAACTGCATTCGCTGCCACACAGACATTCGCGCTCTGCTAAAGCATTGCTTCGTAATGGGGCAACACTCTGTATCTCTCTCTGGCAGAGCCCGGCTGCCAAATTGGAAACGTCCAGAGATTGCGCCCACAGGAAAGCTGCCAGCACTGAAAGCTCTAGCTGGTTTTCACTGTCCCTTGGACTGCATTCGCTGCCACACAGACATTCGCGCTCTGCTAAAGCATTGCTTCGTAATGGGGCAACACTCTGTATCTCTCTCTGGCAGAGCCCGGCTGCCAAATTGGAAACGCCCAGAGATTGCGCCCACAGGAAAGCTGCCAGCACTGAAAGCTCTAGCTGGTTTTCACTGTCCCTTGGAACTGCATTTGCTGCCACACAGACATTCGCGCTCTGCTAAAGCATTGCTTCCTAATGGGGCAACACTCTGTATCTCTCTCTGGCAGAGCCCGGCTGCCAAATTGGAAACGTCCAGAGATTGTGCCCACAGGAAAGCTGCCAGCACTGAAAGCTCTAGCTGGTTTTCACTGTCCCTTGGAACTGCATTCGCTGCCACACAGACATTCGCGCTCTGCTAAAGCATTGCTTCCTAATGGGGCAACACTCTGTATCTCTCTCTGGCAGAGCCCGGCTGCCAAATTGGAAACGTCCAGAGATTGCGCCCACAGGAAAGCTGCCAGCACTGAAAGCTCTAGCTGGTTTTCACTGTCCCTTGGAACTGCATTCGCTGCCACACAGACATTCGCGCTCTGCTAAAGCATTGCTTCGTAATGGGGCAACACTCTGCATCTCTCTCTGGCAGAGCCCGGCTGCCAAATTGGAAACGCCCAGAGATTGCGCCCACAGGAAAGCTGCCAGCACTGAAAGCTCTAGCTGGTTTTCACTGTCCCTTGGAACTGCATTCGCTGCCACACAGACATTCGCGCTCTGCTAAAGCATTGCTTCCTAATGGGGCAACACTCTGTATCTCTCTCTGGCAGAGCCCGGCTGCCAAATTGGAAAAGTCCACAGATTGCGCCCACAGGAAAGCTGCCAGCACTGAAAGCTCTAGCTGGTTTTCACTGTCCCTTGGAACTGCATTCGCTGCCACACAGACATTCGCGCTCTGCTAAAGCATTGCTTCCTAATTGGGCAACACTCTGTATCTCTCTCTGGCAGAGCCCGGCTGCCAAATTGGAAACGTCCAGAGATTGCGCCTACAGGAAAGCTGCCAGCACTGAAAGCTCTAGCTGGTTTTCACTGTCCCTTGGAACTGCATTCGCTGCCACACAGACATTCGCGCTCTGCTAAAGCATTGCTTCGTAATGGGGCAACACTCTGTATCTCTCTCTGGCAGAGCCCGGCTGCCAAATTGGAAACGTCCAGACATTGCGCCCACAGGAAAGCTGCCAGCACTGAAAGCTCTAGCTGGTTTTCACTGTCCCTTGGAACTGCATTCGCTGCCACACAGACATTCGCGCTCTGCTAAAGCATTGCTTCGTAATGGGGCAACACTCTGTATCTCTCTCTGGCAGAGCCCGACTGCCAAATTGGAAACGTCCAGAGATTGTGCCCACAGGAAAGCTGCCAGCACTGAAAGCTCTAGCTGGATTTCACTGTCCCTTGGAACTGCATTCGCTGCCACACAGACATTCGCGCTCTGGTAAAGCATTGCTTCCTAATGGGGCAACACTCTGTATCTCTCTGTGGCAGAGCCCGGCTGCCAAATTGGAAACGTCCAGAGATTGCGCCCACAGGAAAGCTGCCAGCACTGAAAGCTGTAGCTGGTTTTCACTGTCCCTTGGAACTGCATTCGCTGCCACACAGACATTCACGCACTGCTAAAGCTTAACTTGGTAAATGGGCAACACTCTGTATCTCTCTCTGGCAGAGCCCGGCTGCCAAATTGGAAACGTCCAGAGATTGCGCCCACAGGAAAGCTGCCAGCACTGAAAGCTCTAGCTGGTTTTCACTGTCCCTTGGACTGCATTCGCTGCCACACAGACATTCGCGCTCTGCTAAAGCATTGCTTCGTAATGGGGCAACACTCTGTATCTCTCTCTGGCAGAGCCCGGCTGCCAAATTGGAAACGCCCAGAGATTGCGCCCACAGGAAAGCTGCCAGCACTGAAAGCTCTAGCTGGTTTTCACTGTCCCTTGGAACTGCATTCGCTGCCACACAGACATTCGCGCTCTGCTAAAGCATTGCTTCCTAATGGGGCAACACTCTGTATCTCTCTCTGGCAGAGCCCGGCTGCCAAATTGGAAACGTCCAGAGATTGTGCCCACAGGAAAGCTGCCAGCACTGAAAGCTCTAGCTGGTTTTCACTGTCCCTTGGAACTGCATTCGCTGCCACACAGACATTCGCGCTCTGCTAAAGCATTGCTTCCTAATGGGGCAACACTCTGTATCTCTCTCTGGCAGAGCCCGGCTGCCAAATTGGAAACGTCCAGAGATTGCGCCCACAGGAAAGCTGCCAGCACTGAAAGCTCTAGCTGGTTTTCACTGTCCCTTGGAACTGCATTCGCTGCCACACAGACATTCGCGCTCTGCTAAAGCATTGCTTCGTAATGGGGCAACACTCTGCATCTCTCTCTGGCAGAGCCCGGCTGCCAAATTGGAAACGCCCAGAGATTGCGCCCACAGGAAAGCTGCCAGCACTGAAAGCTCTAGCTGGTTTTCACTGTCCCTTGGAACTGCATTCGCTGCCACACAGACATTCGCGCTCTGCTAAAGCATTGCTTCCTAATGGGGCAACACTCTGTATCTCTCTCTGGCAGAGCCCGGCTGCCAAATTGGAAAAGTCCAGAGATTGCGCCCACAGGAAAGCTGCCAGCACTGAAAGCTCTAGCTGGTTTTCACTGTCCCTTGGAACTGCATTCGCTGCCACACAGACATTCGCGCTCTGCTAAAGCATTGCTTCCTAATGCGGCAACACTCTGTATCTCTCTCTGGCAGAGCCCGGCTGCCAAATTGGAAACGTCCAGAGATTGCGCCTACAGGAAAGCTGCCAGCACTGAAAGCTCTAGCTGGTTTTCACTGTCCCTTGGAACTGCATTCGCTGCCACACAGACATTCGCGCTCTGCTAAAGCATTGCTTCGTAATGGGGCAACACTCTGTATCTCTCTCTGGCAGAGCCCGGCTGCCAAATTGGAAACGTCCAGACATTGCGCCCACAGGAAAGCTGCCAGCACTGAAAGCTCTAGCTGGTTTTCACTGTCCCTTGGAACTGCATTCGCTGCCACACAGACATTCGCGCTCTGCTAAAGCATTGCTTCGTAATGGGGCAACACTCTGTATCTCTCTCTGGCAGAGCCCGACTGCCAAATTGGAAACGTCCAGAGATTGTGCCCACAGGAAAGCTGCCAGCACTGAAAGCTCTAGCTGGATTTCACTGTCCCTTGGAACTGCATTCGCTGCCACACAGACATTCGCGCTCTGGTAAAGCATTGCTTCCTAATGGGGCAACACTCTGTATCTCTCTGTGGCAGAGCCCGGCTGCCAAATTGGAAACGTCCAGAGATTGCGCCCACAGGAAAGCTGCCAGCACTGAAAGCTGTAGCTGGTTTTCACTGTCCCTTGGAACTGCATTCGCTGCCACACAGACATTCACGCACTGCTAAAGCTTAACTTGGTAAATGGGCAACACTCTGTATCTCTCTCTGGCAGAGCCCGGCTGCCAAATTGGAAACGTCCAGTGATTGCGCCTACAGGAAAGATGCCAGCACTGAAAGCTCTAGCTGGTTTTCACTGTCCCTTGGAACTGCATTCGCTGCCACACAGACATTCGCGCTCAGCTATAGCATTGCTTGGTAAGGGGGCAACACTCTGTATCTCTCTCTGGCAGAGCCCGGCTGCCAAATGGGAAACGTGCAGAGGTTGCGCCCACAGGAAAGCTGCCAGCACTGAAAGCTCTAGCTGGTTTTCACTGTCCCTTGGAACTGCATTCGCTGCCACACAGACATTCGCGCTCTGCTAAAGCATTGCTTCCTAATGGGGCAACACTCTGTATCTCTCTGTGGCAGAGCCCGGCTGCCAAATTGGAAACGTCCAGAGATTGCGCCCACAGGAAAGCTGCCAGCACTGAAAGCTCTAGCTGGTTTTCACTGTCCCTTGGAACTGCATTCGCTGCCACACAGACATTCGCGCTCTGCTAAAGCATTGCTTCCTAATGGGGCAATACTCTGTATCTCTCTCTGGCAGAGCCCAGCTGCCAAATTGGAAACGTCCAGACATTGCGTCCACAGGAAAGCTGCCAGCACTGAAAGCTCTAGCTGTTTTCACTGTCCCTTGGAACTGCATTCGCTGCCACACAGACATTCGCGCTCTGCTAAAGCATTGCTTCGTAATGGGGCAACACTCTGTATCTCTCTCTGGCAGAGCCCGGCTGCCAAATTGGAAACGTCCAGACATTGCGCCCACAGGAAAGCTGCCAGCACTGAAAGCTCTAGCTGGTTTTCACTGTCCCTTGGAACTGCATTCGCTGCCACACAGACATTCGCGCTCTGCTAAAGCATTGCTTCGTAATGGGGCAACACTCTGTATCTCTCTCTGGCAGAGCCCGGCTGCCAAATTGGAAACGCCCAGAGATTGCGCCCACAGGAAAGCTGCCAGCACTGAAAGCTCTAGCTGGTTTTCACTGTCCCTTGGAACTGCATTCGCTGCCACACAGACATTCGCGCTCTGCTAAAGCATTGCTTCCTAATGGGGCAACACTCTGTATCTCTCTCTGGCAGAGCCCGGCTGCCAAATTGGAAACGTCCAGAGATTGCGCCCACAGGAAAGCTGCCAGCACTGAAAGCTCTAGCTGGTTTTCACTGTCCCTTGGAACTGCATTCGCTGCCACACAGACATTCGCGCTCTGCTAAAGCATTGCTTCCTAATAAGGCAACACTCTGTATCTCTCTCTGGCAGAGCCCGGCTGCCAAATTGGAAACGTCCAGAGATTGCGCCCACAGGAAAGCTGCCAGCACTGAAAGCTCTAGCTGGTTTTCACTGTCCCTTGGAACTGCATTCGCTGCCACACAGACATTCACGCTCTGCTAAAGCATTGCTTCGTAATGGGGCAACACTCTGTATCTCTCTCTGGCAGAGCCCGGCTGCCAAATTGGAAACGTCCAGAGATTGCGCCCACAGGAAAGCTGCCAGCACTGAAAGCTGTAGCTGGTTTTCACTGTCCCTTGGAACTGCATTCGCTGCCACACAGACATTCGTGCTCTGCTAAAGCTTAACTTGGTAATTGGGCAACACTCTGTATCTCTCTGTGGCAGAGCCCGGCTGCCAAATTGGAAACGTCCAGAGATTGCGCCCACAGGAAAGCTGCCAGCACTGAAAGCTCTAGCTGGTTTTCACTGTCCCTTGGACTGCATTCGCTGCCACACAGACATTCGCGCTCTGCTAAAGCATTGCTTCGTAATGGGGCAACACTCTGTATCTCTCTCTGGCAGAGCCCGGCTGCCAAATTGGAAACGTCCAGAGATTGCGCCCACAGGAAAGCTGCCAGCACTGAAAGCTCTAGCTGGTTTTCACTGTCCCTTGGAACTGCATTCGCTGCCACACAGACATTCGCGCTCTGCTAAACATTGCTTGGTAAGGGGGCAACACTCTGTATCTCTCTCTGGCAGAGCCCGGCTGCCAAATTGGAAACGTCTAGAGATTGCGCCCACAGGAAAGCTGCCAGCACTGAAAGCTGTAGCTGGTTTTCACTGTCCCTTGGAACTGCATTCGCTGCCACACAGACATTCACGCACTGCTAAAGCATTGCTTCCTAATGGGGCAACACTCTGTATCTCTCTCTGGCAGAGCCCGGCTGCCAAATTGGAAACGTCCAGAGATTGCGCCCACAGGAAAGCTGCCAGCACTGAAAGCTCTAGCTGGTTTTCACTGTCCCTTGGAACTGCATTCGCTGCCACACAGACATTCGCGCTCTGCTAAAGCATTGCTTCGTAATGGGGCAACACTCTGCATCTCTCTCTGGCAGAGCCCGGCTGCCAAATTGGAAACGTCCAGAGATTGCGCCCACAGGAAAGCTGCCAGCACTGAAAGCTCTAGCTGGTTTTCACTGTCCCTTGGAACTGCATTCGCTGCCACACAGACATTCGCGCTCTGCTAAAGCATTGCTTCGTAATGGGGCAACACTCTGCATCTCTCTCTGGCAGAGCCCGGCTGCCAAATTGGAAACGCCCAGAGATTGCGCCCACAGGAAAGCTGCCAGCACTGAAAGCTCTAGCTGGTTTTCACTGTCCCTTGGAAGTGCATTCGCAGCCACAGAGACATTCGCGCTCTGCTAAAGCATTGCTTCCTAATGGGGCAACACTCTGTATCTCTCTCTGGCAGAGCCCGGCTGCCAAATTGGAAACGCCCAGAGATTGCGCCCACAGGAAAGCTGCCAGCACTGAAAGCTCTAGCTGGTTTTCACTGTCCCTTGGAACTGCATTCGCTGCCACACAGACATTCGCGCTCTGCTAAAGCATTGCTTCCTAATGGGGCAACACTCTGTATCTCTCTGTGGCAGAGCCCGGCTGCCAAATTGGAAACGTCCAGAGATTGCGCCCACAGGAAAGCTGCCAGCACTGAAAGCTCTAGCTGGTTTTCACTGTCCCTTGGAACTGCATTCGCTGCCACACAGACATTCGCGCTCTGCTAAAGCATTGCTTCGTAATGGGGCAACAGTCTGTATCTCTCTCTGGCAGAGCCCGGCTGCCAAATTGGAAACGTCCAGAGATTGCGCCCACAGGAAAGCTGCCAGCACTGAAAGCTCTAGCTGGTTTTCACTGTCCCTTGGAACTGCATTAGCTGCCACACAGACATTTGCGCTCTGCTAAAGCATTGCTTCGTAATGGGGCAACACTCTGTATCTCTCTCTGGCAGAGCCCGGCTGCCAAATTGGAAACGTCCAGAGATTGCGCCCACAGGAAAGCTGCCAGCACTGAAAGCTGTAGCTGGTTTTCACTGTCCCTTGGAACTGCATTCGCTGCCACACAGACATTCGCGCTCTGCTAAAGCATTGCTTCCTAATGGGGCAACACTCTGTATCTCTCTCTGGCAGAGCCCGGCTGCCAAATTGGAAACGTCCAGAGATTGCGCCCACAGGAAAGCTGCCAGCACTGAAAGCTCTAGCTGGTTTTCACTGTCCCTTGGAACTGCATTCGCTGCCACACAGACATTCGCGCTCTGCTAAAGCATTGCTTCCTAATGGGGCAACACTCTGTATCTCTCTCTGGCAGAGCCCGGCTGCCAAATTGGAAACGTCCAGAGATTGCGCCCACAGGAAAGCTGCCAGCACTGAAAGCTCTAGCTGGTTTTCACTGTCCCTTGGAACTGCATTCGCTGCCACACAGACATTCGCGCTCTGCTAAAGCATTGCTTCGTAATGGGGCAACACTCTGTATCTCTCTCTGGCAGAGCCCGGCTGCCAAATTGGAAACGTCCAGAGATTGCGCCCACAGGAAAGCTGCCAGCACTGAAAGCTCTAGCTGGTTTTCACTGTCCCTTGGAACTGCATTCGCTGCCACACAGACATTCGCGCTCTGCTAAAGCATTGCTTCCTAATGGGGCAACACTCTGTATCTCTCTCTGGCAGAGCCCGGCTGCCAAATTGGAAACGTCCAGACATTGCGCCCACAGGAAAGCTGCCAGCACTGAAAGCTCTAGCTGGTTTTCACTGTCCCTTGGAACTGCATTCGCTGCCACACAGACATTCGCGCTCTGCTAAAGCTTTGCTTCCTAATGGGGCAACACTCTGTATCTCTCTCTGGCAGAGCCCGGCTGCCAAATTGGAAACGTCCAGAGATTGCGCCCACAGGAAAGCTGCCAGCACTGAAAGCTCTAGCTGGTTTTCACTGTCCCTTGGAACTGCATTCGCTGCCACACAGACATTCGCGCTCTGCTAAAGCATTGCTTCGTAATGGGGCAACACTCTGTATCTCTCTCTGGCAGAGCCCGGCTGCCAAATTGGAAACGTCCAGAGATTGCGCCCACAGGAAAGCTGCCAGCACTGAAAGCTCTAGCTGGTTTTCACTGTCCCTTGGACTGCATTCGCTGCCACACAGACATTCGCGCTCTGCTAAAGCATTGCTTCGTAATGGGGCAACACTCTGTATCTCTCTCTGGCAGAGCCCGGCTGCCAAATTGGAAACGCCCAGAGATTGCGCCCACAGGAAAGCTGCCAGCACTGAAAGCTCTAGCTGGTTTTCACTGTCCCTTGGAACTGCATTCGCTGCCACACAGACATTCGCGCTCTGCTAAACATTGCTTGGTAAGGGGGCAACACTCTGTATCTCTCTCTGGCAGAGCCCGGCTGCCAAATTGGAAACGTCCAGAGATTGCGCCCACAGGAAAGCTGCCAGCACTGAAAGCTGTAGCTGGTTTTCACTGTCCCTTGGAACTGCATTCGCTGCCACACAGACATTCACGCACTGCTAAAGCATTGCTTCCTAATGGGGCAACACTCTGTATCTCTCTCTGGCAGAGCCCGGCTGCCAAATTGGAAACGTCCAGAGATTGCGCCCACAGGAAAGCTGCCAGCACTGAAAGCTCTAGCTGGTTTTCACTGTCCCTTGGAACTGCATTCGCTGCCACACAGACATTCGCGCTCTGCTAAAGCATTGCTTCGTAATGGGGCAACACTCTGCATCTCTCTCTGGCAGAGCCCGGCTGCCAAATTGGAAACGCCCAGAGATTGCGCCCACAGGAAAGCTGCCAGCACTGAAAGCTCTAGCTGGTTTTCACTGTCCCTTGGAAGTGGATTCGCAGCCACACAGACATTCGCGCTCTGCTAAAGCATTGCTTCCTAATGGGGCAACACTCTGTATCTCTCTCTGGCAGAGCCCGGCTGCCAAATTGGAAACGCCCAGAGATTGCGCCCACAGGAAACCTGCCAGCACTGAAAGCTCTAGCTGGTTTTCACTGTCCCTTGGAACTGCATTCGCTGCCACACAGACATTCGCGCTCTGCTAAAGCATTGCTTCCTAATGGGGCAACACTCTGTATCTCTCTCTGGCAGAGCCCGACTGCCAAATTGGAAACGTCCAGAGATTGTGCCCACAGGAAAGCTGCCAGCACTGAAAGCTCTAGCTGGTTTTCACTGTCCCTTGGAACTGCATTCGCTGCCACACAGACATTCGCGCTCTGGTAAAGCATTGCTTCCTAATGGGGCAACACTCTGTATCTCTCTGTGGCAGAGCCCGGCTGCCAAATTGGAAACGTCCAGAGATTGCGCCCACAGGAAAGCTGCCAGCACTGAAAGCTGTAGCTGGTTTTCACTGTCCCTTGGAACTGCATTCGCTGCCACACAGACATTCACGCACTGCTAAAGCTTAACTTGGTAAATGGGCAACACTCTGTATCTCTCTCTGGCAGAGCCCGGCTGCCAAATTGGAAACGTCCAGAGATTGCGCCCACAGGAAAGCTGCCAGCACTGAAAGCTCTAGCTGGTTTTCACTGTCCCTTGGAACTGCATTCGCTGCCACACAGACATTCGCGCTCTGCTAAAGCATTGCTTCGTAATGGGGCAACACTCTGTATCTCTCTCTGGCAGAGCCCGGCTGCCAAATTGGAAACGTCCAGAGATTGCGCCCACAGGAAAGCTGCCAGCACTGAAAGCTCTAGCTGGTTTTCACTGTCCCTTGGAACTGCATTCGCTGCCACACAGACATTCGCGCTCTGCTAAAGCATTGCTTCCTAATGGGGCAACACTCTGTATCTCTCTCTGGCAGAGCCCGGCTGCCAAATTGGAAACGTCCAGAGATTGCGCCCACAGGAAAGCTGCCAGCACTGAAAGCTCTAGCTGGTTTTCACTGTCCCTTGGAACTGCATTCGCTGCCACACAGACATTCGCGCTCTGCTAAACATTGCTTGGTAAGGGGGCAACACTCTGTATCTGTCTCTGGCAGAGCCCGGCTGCCAAATTGGAAACGTCCAGAGATTGCGCCCACAGGAAAGCTGCCAGCACTGAAAGCTGTAGCTGGTTTTCACTGTCCCTTGGAACTGCATTCGCTGCCACACAGACATTCACGCACTGCTAAAGCATTGCTTCCTAATGGGGCAACACTCTGTATCTCTCTCTGGCAGAGCCCGGCTGCCAAATTGGAAACGTCCAGAGATTGCGCCCACAGGAAAGCTGCCAGCACTGAAAGCTCTAGCTGGTTTTCACTGTCCCTTGGAACTGCATTCGCTGCCACACAGACATTCGCGCTCTGCTAAAGCATTGCTTCGTAATGGGGCAACACTCTGCATCTCTCTCTGGCAGAGCCCGGCTGCCAAATTGGAAACGCCCAGAGATTGCGCCCACAGGAAAGCTGCCAGCACTGAAAGCTCTAGCTGGTTTTCACTGTCCCTTGGAAGTGGATTCGCAGCCACACAGACATTCGCGCTCTGCTAAAGCATTGCTTCCTAATGGGGCAACACTCTGTATCTCTCTCTGGCAGAGCCCGGCTGCCAAATTGGAAACGCCCAGAGATTGCGCCCACAGGAAAGCTGCCAGCACTGAAAGCTCTAGCTGGTTTTCACTGTCCCTTGGAACTGCATTCGCTGCCACACAGACATTCGCGCTCTGCTAAAGCATTGCTTCCTAATGGGGCAACACTCTGTATCTCTCTCTGGCAGAGCCCGGCTGCCAAATTGGAAACGTCCAGACATTGCGCCCACAGGAAAGCTGCCAGCACTGAAAGCTCTAGCTGGTTTTCACTGTCCCTTGGAACTGCATTCGCTGCCACACAGACATTCGCGCTCTGCTAAAGCATTGCTTCGTAATGGGGCAACACTCTGTATCTCTCTCTGGCAGAGCCCGACTGCCAAATTGGAAACGTCCAGAGATTGTGCCCACAGGAAAGCTGCCAGCACTGAAAGCTCTAGCTGGTTTTCACTGTCCCTTGGAACTGCATTCGCTGCCACACAGACATTCGCGCTCTGGTAAAGCATTGCTTCCTAATGGGGCAACACTCTGTATCTCTCTGTGGCAGAGCCCGGCTGCCAAATTGGAAACGTCCAGAGATTGCGCCCACAGGAAAGCTGCCAGCACTGAAAGCTGTAGCTGGTTTTCACTGTCCCTTGGAACTGCATTCGCTGCCACACAGACATTCACGCACTGCTAAAGCTTAACTTGGTAAATGGGCAACACTCTGTATCTCTCTCTGGCAGAGCCCGGCTGCCAAATTGGAAACGTCCAGAGATTGCGCCCACAGGAAAGCTGCCAGCACTGAAAGCTCTAGCTGGTTTTCACTGTCCCTTGGAACTGCATTCGCTGCCACACAGACATTCGCGCTCTGCTAAAGCATTGCTTCGTAATGGGGCAACACTCTGTATCTCTCTCTGGCAGAGCCCGGCTGCCAAATTGGAAACGTCCAGAGATTGCGCCCACAGGAAAGCTGCCAGCACTGAAAGCTCTAGCTGGTTTTCACTGTCCCTTGGAACTGCATTCGCTGCCACACAGACATTCGCGCTCTGCTAAAGCATTGCTTCGTAATGGGGCAACACTCTGTATCTCTCTCTGGCAGAGCCCGGCTGCCAAATTGGAAACGTCCAGAGATTGCGCCCACAGGAAAGCTGCCAGCACTGAAAGCTCTAGCTGGTTTTCACTGTCCCTTGGAACTGCATTCGCTGCCACACAGACATTCGCGCTCTGCTAAAGCATTGCTTCCTAATGGGGCAACACTCTGTATCTCTCTCTGGCAGAGCCCGGCTGCCAAATTGGAAACGTCCAGAGATTGTGCCCACAGGAAAGCTGCCAGCACTGAAAGCTCTAGCTGGTTTTCACTGTCCCTTGGAACTGCATTCGCTGCCACACAGACATTCGCGCTCTGCTAAAGCATTGCTTCCTAATGGGGCAACACTCTGTATCTCTCTCTGGCAGAGCCCGGCTGCCAAATTGGAAACGTCCAGAGATTGCGCCCACAGGAAAGCTGCCAGCACTGAAAGCTCTAGCTGGTTTTCACTGTCCCTTGGAACTGCATTCGCTGCCACACAGACATTCGCGCTCTGCTAAAGCATTGCTTCGTAATGGGGCAACACTCTGCATCTCTCTCTGGCAGAGCCCGGCTGCCAAATTGGAAACGCCCAGAGATTGCGCCCACAGGAAAGCTGCCAGCACTGAAAGCTCTAGCTGGTTTTCACTGTCCCTTGGAACTGCATTCGCTGCCACACAGACATTCGCGCTCTGCTAAAGCATTGCTTCCTAATGGGGCAACACTCTGTATCTCTCTCTGGCAGAGCCCGGCTGCCAAATTGGAAAAGTCCAGAGATTGCGCCCACAGGAAAGCTGCCAGCACTGAAAGCTCTAGCTGGTTTTCACTGTCCCTTGGAACTGCATTCGCTGCCACACAGACATTCGCGCTCTGCTAAAGCATTGCTTCCTAATTGGGCAACACTCTGTATCTCTCTCTGGCAGAGCCCGGCTGCCAAATTGGAAACGTCCAGAGATTGCGCCTACAGGAAAGCTGCCAGCACTGAAAGCTCTAGCTGGTTTTCACTGTCCCTTGGAACTGCATTCGCTGCCACACAGACATTCGCGCTCTGCTAAAGCATTGCTTCGTAATGGGGCAACACTCTGTATCTCTCTCTGGCAGAGCCCGGCTGCCAAATTGGAAACGTCCAGACATTGCGCCCACAGGAAAGCTGCCAGCACTGAAAGCTCTAGCTGGTTTTCACTGTCCCTTGGAACTGCATTCGCTGCCACACAGACATTCGCGCTCTGCTAAAGCATTGCTTCGTAATGGGGCAACACTCTGTATCTCTCTCTGGCAGAGCCCGACTGCCAAATTGGAAACGTCCAGAGATTGTGCCCAGAGGAAAGCTGCCAGCACTGAAAGCTCTAGCTGGATTTCACTGTCCCTTGGAACTGCATTCGCTGCCACACAGACATTCGCGCTCTGGTAAAGCATTGCTTCCTAATGGGGCAACACTCTGTATCTCTCTGTGGCAGAGCCCGGCTGCCAAATTGGAAACGTCCAGAGATTGCGCCCACAGGAAAGCTGCCAGCACTGAAAGCTGTAGCTGGTTTTCACTGTCCCTTGGAACTGCATTCGCTGCCACACAGACATTCACGCACTGCTAAAGCTTAACTTGGTAAATGGGCAACACTCTGTATCTCTCTCTGGCAGAGCCCGGCTGCCAAATTGGAAACGTCCAGTGATTGCGCCTACAGGAAAGATGCCAGCACTGAAAGCTCTAGCTGGTTTTCACTGTCCCTTGGAACTGCATTCGCTGCCACACAGACATTCGCGCTCAGCTATAGCATTGCTTGGTAAGGGGGCAACACTCTGTATCTCTCTCTGGCAGAGCCCGGCTGCCAAATGGGAAACGTGCAGAGGTTGCGCCCACAGGAAAGCTGCCAGCACTGAAAGCTCTAGCTGGTTTTCACTGTCCCTTGGAACTGCATTCGCTGCCACACAGACATTCGCGCTCTGCTAAAGCATTGCTTCCTAATGGGGCAACACTCTGTATCTCTCTCTGGCAGAGCCCGGCTGCCAAATTGGAAACGTCCAGAGATTGTGCCCACAGGAAAGCTGCCAGCACTGAAAGCTCTAGCTGGTTTTCACTGTCCCTTGGAACTGCATTCGCTGCCACACAGACATTTGCGCTCTGCTAAAGCATTGCTTCGTAATGGGGCAACACTCTGTATCTCTCTCTGGCAGAGCCCGGCTGCCAAATTGGAAACGTCCAGAGATTGCGCCCACAGGAAAGCTGCCAGCACTGAAAGCTCTAGCTGGTTTTCACTGTCCCTTGGAACTGCATTCGCTGCCACACAGACATTCGCGCTCTGCTAAAGCATTGCTTCCTAATGGGGCAATACTCTGTATCTCTCTCTGGCAGAGCCCAGCTGCCAAATTGGAAACGTCCAGACATTGCGTCCACAGGAAAGCTGCCAGCACTGAAAGCTCTAGCTGGTTTTCACTGTCCCTTGGAACTGCATTCGCTGCCACACAGACATTCGCGCTCTGCTAAAGCATTGCTTCGTAATGGGGCAACACTCTGTATCTCTCTCTGGCAGAGCCCGGCTGCCAAATTGGAAACGTCCAGACATTGCGCCCACAGGAAAGCTGCCAGCACTGAAAGCTCTAGCTGGTTTTCACTGTCCCTTGGAACTGCATTCGCTGCCACACAGACATTCGCGCTCTGCTAAAGCATTGCTTCGTAATGGGGCAACACTCTGTATCTCTCTCTGGCAGAGCCCGGCTGCCAAATTGGAAACGCCCAGAGATTGCGCCCACAGGAAAGCTGCCAGCACTGAAAGCTCTAGCTGGTTTTCACTGTCCCTTGGAACTGCATTCGCTGCCACACAGACATTCGCGCTCTGCTAAAGCATTGCTTCCTAATGGGGCAACACTCTGTATCTCTCTCTGGCAGAGCCCGGCTGCCAAATTGGAAACGTCCAGAGATTGCGCCCACAGGAAAGCTGCCAGCACTGAAAGCTCTAGCTGGTTTTCACTGTCCCTTGGAACTGCATTCGCTGCCACACAGACATTCGCGCTCTGCTAAAGCATTGCTTCCTAATAAGGCAACACTCTGTATCTCTCTCTGGCAGAGCCCGGCTGCCAAATTGGAAACGTCCAGAGATTGCGCCCACAGGAAAGCTGCCAGCACTGAAAGCTCTAGCTGGTTTTCACTGTCCCTTGGAACTGCATTCGCTGCCACACAGACATTCACGCTCTGCTAAAGCATTGCTTCGTAATGGGGCAACACTCTGTATCTCTCTCTGGCAGAGCCCGGCTGCCAAATTGGAAACGTCCAGAGATTGCGCCCACAGGAAAGCTGCCAGCACTGAAAGCTGTAGCTGGTTTTCACTGTCCCTTGGAACTGCATTCGCTGCCACACAGACATTCGTGCTCTGCTAAAGCTTAACTTGGTAATTGGGCAACACTCTGTATCTCTCTGTGGCAGAGCCCGGCTGCCAAATTGGAAACGTCCAGAGATTGCGCCCACAGGAAAGCTGCCAGCACTGAAAGCTCTAGCTGGTTTTCACTGTCCCTTGGAACTGCATTCGCTGCCACACAGACATTCGCGCTCTGCTAAAGCATTGCTTCGTAATGGGGCAACACTCTGTATCTCTCTCTGGCAGAGCCCGGCTGCCAAATTGGAAACGTGCAGAGATTGCGCCCACAGGAAAGCTGCCAGCACTGAAAGCTCTAGCTGGTTTTCACTGTCCCTTGGAACTGCATTCGCTGCCACACAGACATTCGCGCTCTGCTAAAGCATTGCTTCGTAATGGGGCAACACTCTGTATCTCTCTCTGGCAGAGCCCGGCTGCCAAATTGGAAACGTCCAGACATTGCGCCCACAGGAAAGCTGCCAGCACTGAAAGCTCTAGCTGGTTTTCACTGTCCCTGGAACTGCATTCGCAGCCACACAGACATTCGCGCTCTGCTAAAGCATTGCTTCCTAATTGGGCAACACTCTGTATCTCTCTGTGGCAGAGCCCGGCTGCCAAATGGGAAACGTCCAGAGATTGCGCCTACAGGAAAGCTGCCAGCACTGAAAGCTCTAGCTGGTTTTCACTGTCCCTTGGAACTGCATTCGCTGCCACACAGACATTCGCGCTCTGCTAAAGCATTACTTCCTAATGGGGCAACACTCTGTATCTCTCTCTGGCAGAGCCCGGCTGCCAAATTGGAAACGTCCAGAGATTGCGCCCACAGGAAAGCTGCCAGCACTGAAAGCTCTAGCTGGTTTTCACTGTCCCTTGGAACTGCATTCGCTGCCACACAGACATTTGCGCTCTGCTAAAGCATTGCTTCGTAATGGGGCAACACTCTGTATCTCTCTCTGGCAGAGCCCGGCTGCCAAATTGGAAACGTCCAGAGATTGCGCCCACAGGAAAGCTGCCAGCACTGAAAGCTCTAGCTGGTTTTCACTGTCCCTTGGAACTGCATTCGCTGCCACACAGACATTCGCGCTCTGGTAAAGCATTGCTTCCTAATGGGGCAACACTCTGTATCTCTCTCTGGCAGAGCCCAGCTGCCAAATTGGAAACGTCCAGACATTGCGTCCACAGGAAAGCTGCCAGCACTGAAAGCTCTAGCTGGTTTTCACTGTCCCTTGGAACTGCATTCGCTGCCACACAGACATTCGCGCTCTGCTAAAGCATTGCTTCGTAATGGGGCAACACTCTGTATCTCTCTCTGGCAGAGCCCGGCTGCCAAATTGGAAACGTCCAGACATTGCGCCCACAGGAAAGCTGCCAGCACTGAAAGCTCTAGCTGGTTTTCACTGTCCCTTGGAACTGCATTCGCTGCCACACAGACATTCGCGCTCTGCTAAAGCATTGCTTCGTAATGGGGCAACACTCTGTATCTCTCTCTGGCAGAGCCCGGCTGCCAAATTGGAAACGCCCAGAGATTGCGCCCACAGGAAAGCTGCCAGCACTGAAAGCTCTAGCTGGTTTTCACTGTCCCTTGGAACTGCATTCGCTGCCACACAGACATTCGCGCTCTGCTAAAGCATTGCTTCCTAATGGGGCAACACTCTGTATCTCTCTCTGGCAGAGCCCGGCTGCCAAATTGGAAACGTCCAGAGATTGCGCCCACAGGAAAGCTGCCAGCACTGAAAGCTCTAGCTGGTTTTCACTGTCCCTTGGAACTGCATTCGCTGCCACACAGACATTCGCGCTCTGCTAAAGCATTGCTTCCTAATAAGGCAACACTCTGTATCTCTCTCTGGCAGAGCCCGGCTGCCAAATTGGAAACGTCCAGAGATTGCGCCCACAGGAAAGCTGCCAGCACTGAAAGCTCTAGCTGGTTTTCACTGTCCCTTGGAACTGCATTCGCTGCCACACAGACATTCGTGCTCTGCTAAAGCTTAACTTGGTAATTGGGCAACACTCTGTATCTCTCTGTGGCAGAGCCCGGCTGCCAAATTGGAAACGTCCAGAGATTGCGCCCACAGGAAAGCTGCCAGCACTGAAAGCTCTAGCTGGTTTTCACTGTCCCTTGGAACTGCATTCGCTGCCACACAGACATTCGCGCTCTGCTAAAGCATTGCTTCGTAATGGGGCAACACTCTGTATCTCTCTCTGGCAGAGCCCGGCTGCCAAATTGGAAACGTCCAGAGATTGCGCCCACAGGAAAGCTGCCAGCACTGAAAGCTCTAGCTGGTTTTCACTGTCCCTTGGAACTGCATTCGCTGCCACACAGACATTCGCGCTCTGCTAAAGCATTGCTTCGTAATGGGGCAACACTCTGTATCTCTCTCTGGCAGAGCCCGGCTGCCAAATTGGAAACGTCCAGACATTGCGCCCACAGGAAAGCTGCCAGCACTGAAAGCTCTAGCTGGTTTTCACTGTCCCTTGGAACTGCATTCGCTGCCACACAGACATTCGCGCTCTGCTAAAGCATTGCTTCGTAATGGGGCAACACTCTGTATCTCTCTCTGGCAGAGCCCGGCTGCCAAATTGGAAACGTCCAGAGATTGCGCCCACAGGAAAGCTGCCAGCACTGAAAGCTCTAGCTGGTTTTCACTGTCCCTTGGAACTGCATTCGCTGCCACACAGACATTCGCGCTCTGCTAAAGCATTGCTTCCTAATGGGGCAACACTCTGTATCTCTCTCTGGCAGAGCCCGGCTGCCAAATTGGAAACGTCCAGAGATTGCGCCCACAGGAAAGCTGCCAGCACTGAAAGCTCTAGCTGGTTTTCACTGTCCCTTGGAACTGCATTCGCTGCCACACAGACATTCGTGCTCTGCTAAAGCTTAACTTGGTAATTGGGCAACACTCTGTATCTCTCTGTGGCAGAGCCCGGCTGCCAAATTGGAAACGTCCAGAGATTGCGCCCACAGGAAAGCTGCCAGCACTGAAAGCTCTAGCTGGTTTTCACTGTCCCTTGGAACTGCATTCGCTGCCACACAGACATTCGCGCTCTGCTAAAGCATTGCTTCGTAATGGGGCAACACTCTGTATCTCTCTCTGGCAGAGCCCGGCTGCCAAATTGGAAACGTCCAGAGATTGCGCCCACAGGAAAGCTGCCAGCACTGAAAGCTCTAGCTGGTTTTCACTGTCCCTTGGAACTGCATTCGCTGCCACACAGACATTCGCGCTCTGCTAAAGCATTGCTTCGTAATGGGGCAACACTCTGTATCTCTCTCTGGCAGAGCCCGGCTGCCAAATTGGAAACGTCCAGACATTGCGCCCACAGGAAAGCTGCCAGCACTGAAAGCTCTAGCTGGTTTTCACTGTCCCTTGGAACTGCATTCGCTGCCACACAGACATTCGCGCTCTGCTAAAGCATTGCTTCGTAATGGGGCAACACTCTGTATCTCTCTCTGGCAGAGCCCGGCTGCCAAATTGGAAACGTCCAGAGATTGCGCCCACAGGAAAGCTGCCAGCACTGAAAGCTCTAGCTGGTTTTCACTGTCCCTTGGAACTGCATTCGCTGCCACACAGACATTCGCGCTCTGCTAAAGCATTGCTTCCTAATGGGGCAACACTCTGTATCTCTCTCTGGCAGAGCCCGGCTGCCAAATTGGAAACGTCCAGAGATTGCGCCCACAGGAAAGCTGCCAGCACTGAAAGCTCTAGCTGGTTTTCACTGTCCCTTGGAACTGCATTCGCTGCCACACAGACATTCGCGCTCTGCTAAAGCATTGCTTCCTAATGGGGCAACACTCTGTATCTCTCTCTGGCAGAGCCCGGCTGCCAAATTGGAAACGTCCAGAGATTGCGCCCACAGGAAAGCTGCCAGCACTGAAAGCTCTAGCTGGTTTTCACTGTCCCTTGGAACTGCATTCGCTGCCACACAGACATTCGCGCTCTGCTAAAGCTTTGCTTCGTAATGGGGCAACACTCTGTATCTCTCTGTGGCAGAGCCCGGCTGCCAAATTGGAAACGTCCAGAGATTGCGCCCACAGGAAAGCTGCCAGCACTGAAAGCTCTAGCTGGTTTTCACTGTCCCTTGGAACTGCATTCGCTGCCACACAAACATTCGCCCTCTGCTAAAGCTTTGCTTGGTAAAGGGGCAACACTCTGTATCTCTCTCTGGCAGAGCCTGCCTGCCAAATTGGAAACGTCCAGAGATTGCGCCCACAGGAAAGCTGCCAGCACTGAAAGCTCTAGCTGGTTTTCACTGTCCCTTGGAACTGCATTCGCTGCCACACAGACATTTGCGCTCTGCTAAAGCATTGTTAGGTAATGGGCAAAACTCTGTTTGACTCTCTCCCAGTGCCCGGCAGTGAAATTGGAAACGTCCAGAGATTGCGCCCACAGGAAAGCTGCCAGCACTGAAAGCTGTAGCTGGGTTTCACTGTCCCTTGGAACTGCCTTCGCTGCCACACAGACATTCGTGCTCTGCTAAAGCTTTGCTTCCTAATGGGGCAACACTCTGTATCTCTCTCTGGCAGAGCCCGGCTGCCAAATTGGAAACGTCCAGAGATTGCACCCACAGGAATGCTGCCAGCACTGAAAGCTCTAGCTGGTTTTCACTGTCCCTTGGAACTGCATTCGCTGCCACACAGACATTCGCGCTCTGCTAAAGCATTGTTTCGCAATGGGGAAACACTTTGTATCTCTCTCTGGCAGAGCCCGGCTGCCAAGTTGGAAACGTCCAGAGATTGCGCCCACAGGAAAGCTGCCAGCACTGAAAGCTCTAGCTGGTTTTCACTGTCCCTTGGAACTGCATTTGCTGCCACACAGACATTCACGCTCTACAAAAGCTTTGCTTGGTAATGGGGCAACACTCTGTATCTCCTTCTGGCAGAGCCCGGCAGTGAAATTGGAAACGTCCAGAGATTGCGCCCACAGGAAAGCTGCCAGCACTGAAAGCTCTAGCTGGTTTTCACTGTCCCTTGGAACTGCATTCGCTGCCACACAGACATTCGCGCTCTGCTAAAGCATTGCTTCCTAATGGGGCAACACTCTGTATCTCTCTCTGGCAGAGCCCGGCTGCCAAATTGGAAACGTCCAGAGATTGCGCCCACAGGAAAGCTGCCAGCACTGAAAGCTCTAGCTGGTTTTCACTGTCCCTGGGAACTGCATTCGCTGCCACACAGACATTCGCGCTCTGCTAAAGCTTTGCTTCGTAATGGGGCAACACTCTGTATCTCTCTGTGGCAGAGCCCGGCTGCCAAATTGGAAACGTCCAGAGATTGCGCCCACAGGAAAGCTGCCAGCACTGAAAGCTCTAGCTGGTTTTCACTGTCCCTTGGAACTGCATTCGCTGCCACACAGACATTCGCGCTCTGCTAAAGCTTTGCTTTCTAATGCGGCAACACTCTGTATCTCTCTCTGGCAGAGCCCGGCTGCCAAATTGGAAACGTCCAGAGATTGCGCCCACAGGAATGCTGCCAGCACTGAAAGCTCTAGCTGGTTTTCACTGTCCCTTGGAACTGCATTCGCTGCCACACAGACATTCGCGCTCTGCTAAAGCATTGTTTCGCAATGGGGAAACACTCTGTATCTCTCTCTGGCGGAGCCCGGCTGCCAAGTTGGAAACGTCCAGAGATTGCGCCCACAGGAAAGCTGCCAGCACTGAAAGCTCTAGCTGGTTTTCACTGTCCCTTGGAACTGCATTCGCTGCCACACAGACATTCGCGCTCTGCTAAAGCATTGCTTCCTAATGGGGCAACACTCTGTATCTCCTTCTGGCAGAGCCCGGCAGTGAAATTGGAAACGTCCAGAGATTGCGCCCACAGGAAAGCTGCCAGCACTGAAAGCTCTAGCTGGTTTTCACTGTCCCTTGGAACTGCATTCGCTGCCACACAGACATTCGCGCTCTGCTAAAGCATTGCTTCGTAATGGGGCAACACTCTGTATCTCTCTGTGGCAGAGCCCGGCTGCCAAATTGGAAACGTCCAGAGATTGCGCCCACAGGAAAGCTGCCAGCACTGAAAGCTCTAGCTGGTTTTCACTGTCCCTTGGAACTGCATTCGCTGCCACACAGACATTCGTGCTCTGCTAAAGCTTAACTTGGTAATTGGGCAACACTCTGTATCTCTCTGTGGCAGAGCCCGGCTGCCAAATTGGAAACGTCCAGAGATTGCGCCCACAGGAAAGCTGCCAGCACTGAAAGCTCTAGCTGGTTTTCACTGTCCCTTGGAACTGCATTCGCTGCCACACAGACATTCGCGCTCTGCTAAAGCATTGCTTCCTAATGGGGCAACACTCTGTATCTCTCTCTGGCAGAGCCCGGCTGCCAAATTGGAAACGTCCAGAGATTGCGCCCACAGGAAAGCTGCCAGCACTGAAAGCTCTAGCTGGTTTTCACTGTCCCTTGGAACTGCATTCGCTGCCACACAGACATTCGCGCTCTGCTAAAGCATTGCTTCGTAATGGGGCAACACTCTGTATCTCTCTCTGGCAGAGCCCGGCTGCCAAATTGGAAACGTCCAGACATTGCGCCCACAGGAAAGCTGCCAGCACTGAAAGCTCTAGCTGGTTTTCACTGTCCCTTGGAACTGCATTCGCTGCCACACAGACATTCGCGCTCTGCTAAAGCATTGCTTCGTAATGGGGCAACACTCTGTATCTCTCTCTGGCAGAGCCCGGCTGCCAAATTGGAAACGTCCAGAGATTGCGCCCACAGGAAAGCTGCCAGCACTGAAAGCTCTAGCTGGTTTTCACTGTCCCTTGGAACTGCATTCGCTGCCACACAGACATTCGCGCTCTGCTAAAGCATTGCTTCCTAATGGGGCAACACTCTGTATCTCTCTCTGGCAGAGCCCGGCTGCCAAATTGGAAACGTCCAGAGATTGCGCCCACAGGAAAGCTGCCAGCACTGAAAGCTCTAGCTGGTTTTCACTGTCCCTTGGAACTGCATTCGCTGCCACACAGACATTCACGCTCTGCTAAAGCATTGCTTCGTAATGGGGCAACACTCTGTATCTCTCTGTGGCAGAGCCCGGCTGCCAAATTGGAAACGTCCAGAGATTGCGCCCACAGGAAAGCTGCCAGCACTGAAAGCTCTAGCTGGTTTTCACTGTCCCTTGGAACTGCATTCGCTGCCACACAAACATTCGCCCTCTGCTAAAGTTTTGCTTGGTAAAGGGGCAACACTCTGTATCTCTCTCTGGCAGAGCCCGCCTGCCAAATTGGAAACGTCCAGAGATTGCGCCCACAGGAAAGCTGCCAGCACTGAAAGCTCTAGCTGGTTTTCACTGTCCCTTGGAACTGCATTCGCTGCCACACAGACATTCGCGCTCTGCTAAAGCATTGTTTCGCAATGGGGAAACACTCTGTATCTCTCTCTGGCAGAGCCCGGCTGCCAAGTTGGAAACGTCCAGAGATTGCGCCCACAGGAAAGCTGCCAGCACTGAAAGCTGTAGCTGGTTTTCACTGTCCCTTGGAACTGCATTTGCTGCCACACAGACATTCACGCTCTACAAAAGCTTTGCTTGGTAATGGGGCAACACTCTGTATCTCCTTCTGGCAGAGCACGGCAGTGAAATTGGAAACGTCCAGAGATTGCGCCCACAGGAAAGCTGCCAGCACTGAAAGCTCTAGCTGGTTTTCACTGTCCCTTGGAACTGCATTCGCTGCCACACAGACATTCGCGCTCTGCTAAAGCATTGCTTCCTAATGGGGCAACACTCTGTATCTCTCTCTGGCAGAGCCCGGCTGCCAAATTGGAAACGTCCAGAGATTGCGCCCACAGGAAAGCTGCCAGCACTGAAAGCTCTAGCTGGTTTTCACTGTCCCTTGGAACTGCATTCGCTGCCACACAGACATTCGCGCTCTGCTAAAGCTTTGCTTCCTAATGCGGCAACACTCTGTATCTCTCTCTGGCAGAGCCCGGCTGCCAAATTGGAAACGTCCAGAGATTGCGCCCACAGGAATGCTGCCAGCACTGAAAGCTCTAGCTGGTTTTCACTGTCCCTTGGAACTGCATTCGCTGCCACACAGACATTCGCGCTCTGCTAAAGCATTGTTTCGCAATGGGGCAACACTCTGTATCTCTCCCTGGCGGAGCCCGGCTGCCAAGTTGGAAACGTCCAGAGATTGCGCCCACAGGAAAGCTGCCAGCACTGAAAGCTCTAGCTGGTTTTCACTGTCCCTTGGAACTGCATTCGCTGCCACACAGACATTCACGCTCTACAAAAGCTTAACTTGGTAAATGGGCAACACTCTGTATCTCTCTCTGGCAGAGCCCGGCTGCCAAATTGGAAACGTCCAGAGATTGCGCCCACAGGAAAGCTGCCAGCACTGAAAGCTCTAGCTGGTTTTCACTGTCCCTTGGAACTGCATTCGCTGCCACACAGACATTTGCGCTCTGCTAAAGCATTGCTTCGTAATGGGGCAACACTCTGTATCTCTCTGTGGCAGAGCCCGGCTGCCAAATTGGAAACGTCCAGAGATTGCGCCCACAGGAAAGCTGCCAGCACTGAAAGCTCTAGCTGGTTTTCACTGTCCCTTGGAACTGCATTCACTGCCACACAGACATTCGCGCTCTGCTAAAGCATTGCTTCCTAATGGGGCAACACTCTGTATCTCTCTCTGGCAGAGCCCGGCTGCCAAATTGGAAACGTCCAGAGATTGCGCCCACAGGAAAGCTGCCAGCACTGAAAGCTGTAGCTGGTTTTCACTGTCCCTTGGAACTGTATTCGCTGCCACACAGACATTCGCGCTCTGCTAAAGCATTGCTTCGTAATGGGGCAACACTCTGTATCTCTCTCTGGCAGAGCCCGGCTGCCAAATTGGAAACGTCCAGAGATTGCGCCCACAGGAAAGCTGCCAGCACTGAAAGCTCTAGCTGGTTTTCACTGTCCCTTGGAACTGCATTCGCTGCCACACAGACATTCGCGCTCTGCTAAAGCATTGCTTCGTAATGGGGCAACACTCTGTATCTCTCTCTGGCAGAGCCCGGCTGCCAAATTGGAAACGTCCAGAGATTGCGCCCACAGGAAAGCTGCCAGCACTGAAAGCTCTAGCTGGTTTTCACTGTCCCTTGGAACTGCATTCGCTGCCACACAGACATTCGCGCTCTGCTAAAGCATTGCTTCCTAATGGGGCAACACTCTGTATCTCTCTCTGGCAGAGCCCAGCTGCCAAATTGGAAACGTCCAGAGATTGCGCCCACAGGAAAGCTGCCAGCACTGAAAGCTGTAGCTGGTTTTCACTGTCCCTTGGAACTGCATTCGCTGCCACACAGACATTCGTGCTCTGCTAAAGCTTAACTTGGTAATTGGGCAACACTCTGTATCTCTCTGTGGCAGAGCCCGGCTGCCAAATTGGAAACGTCCAGAGATTGCGCCCACAGGAAAGCTGCCAGCACTGAAAGCTCTAGCTGGTTTTCACTGTCCCTTGGAACTGCATTCGCTGCCACACAGACATTCGCGCTCTGCTAAAGCATTGCTTCCTAATGGGGCAACACTCTGTATCTCCTTCTGGCAGAGCCCGGCAGTGAAATTGGAAACGTCCAGAGATTGCGCCCACAGGAAAGCTGCCAGCACTGAAAGCTCTAGCTGGTTTTCACTGTCCCTTGGAACTGCATTCGCTGCCACACAGACATTCGCGCTCTGCTAAAGCATTGCTTCCTAATGGGGCAACACTCTGTATCTCTCTGTGGCAGAGCCCGGCTGCCAAATTGGAAACGTCCAGAGATTGCGCCCACAGGAAAGCTGCCAGCACTGAAAGCTCTAGCTGGTTTTCACTGTCCCTTGGAACTGCATTCGCTGCCACACAGACATTCGCGCTCTGCTAAAGCATTGCTTCGTAATGGGGCAACACTCTGTATCTCTCTCTGGCAGAGCCCGGCTGCCAAATTGGAAACGTCCAGAGATTGCGCCCACAGGAAAGCTGCCAGCACTGAAAGCTCTAGCTGGTTTTCACTGTCCCTTGGAACTGCATTCGCTGCCACACAGACATTCGCGCTCTGCTAAAGCATTGCTTCGTAATGGGGCAACACTCTGTATCTCTCTCTGGCAGAGCCCGGCTGCCAAATTGGAAACGTCCAGACATTGCGCCCACAGGAAAGCTGCCAGCACTGAAAGCTCTAGCTGGTTTTCACTGTCCCTTGGAACTGCATTCGCTGCCACACAGACATTCGCGCTCTGCTAAAGCATTGCTTCCTAATGGGGCAACACTCTGTATCTCTCTCTGGCAGAGCCCGGCTGCCAAATTGGAAACGTCCAGAGATTGCGCCCACAGGAAAGCTGCCAGCACTGAAAGCTGTAGCTGGTTTTCACTGTCCCTTGGAACTGCATTCTCTGCCACACAGACATTCGCGCTCTGCTAAAGCATTGCTTCCTAATGGGGCAACACTCTGTATCTCTCTCTGGCAGAGCCCGGCTGCCAAACTGGAAACGTCCAGAGATTGCGCCCACAGGAAAGCTGCCAGCACTGAAAGCTCTAGCTGGTTTTCACTGTCCCTTGGAACTGCATTCGCTGCCACACAGACATTCACGCTCTGCTAAAGCATTGCTTCCTAATGGGGCAACACTCTGTATCTCTCTCTGGCAGAGCCCGGCTGCCAAATTGGAAACGTCCAGAGATTGCGCCCACAGGAAAGCTGCCAGCACTGAAAGCTGTAGCTGGTTTTCACTGTCCCTTGGAACTGCATTCGCTGCCACACAGACATTCGTGCTCTGCTAAAGCTTAACTTGGTAATTGGGCAACACTCTGTATCTCTCTGTGGCAGAGCCCGGCTGCCAAATTGGAAACGTCCAGAGATTGCGCCCACAGGAAAGCTGCCAGCACTGAAAGCTCTAGCTGGTTTTCACTGTCCCTTGGAACTGCATTCGCTGCCACACAGACATTCGCGCTCTGCTAAAGCATTGCTTCCTAATGGGGCAACACTCTGTATCTCCTTCTGGCAGAGCCCGGCAGTGAAATTGGAAACGTCCAGAGATTGCGCCCACAGGAAAGCTGCCAGCACTGAAAGCTCTAGCTGGTTTTCACTGTCCCTTGGAACTGCATTCGCTGCCACACAGACATTCACGCTCTGCTAAAGCTTTGCTTCCTAATGGGGCAACACTCTGTATCTCTCTGTGGCAGAGCCCGGCTGCCAAATTGGAAACGTCCAGAGATTGCTCCCACAGGAAAGCTGCCAGCACTGAAAGCTCTAGCTGGTTTTCACTGTCCCTTGGAACTGCATTCGCTGCCACACAGACATTCGCGCTCTGCTAAAGCATTGCTTCCTAATGGGGCAACACTCTGTATCTCTCTCTGGCAGAGCCCGGCTGCCAAATTGGAAACGTCCAGAGATTGCGCCCACAGGAATGCTGCCAGCACTGAAAGCTCTAGCTGGTTTTCACTGTCCCTTGGAACTGCATTCGCTGCCACACAGACATTCGCGCTCTGCTAAAGCATTGTTTCGCAATGGGGAAACACTCTGTATCTCTCTCTGGCAGAGCCCGGCTGCCAAGTTGGAAACGTCCAGAGATTGCGCCCACAGGAAAGCTGCCAGCACTGAAAGCTGTAGCTGGTTTTCACTGTCCCTTGGAACTGCATTCGCTGCCACACAGACATTCACGCTCTACAAAAGCTTTGCTTGGTAATGGGGCAACACTCTGTATCTCTCTCTGGCAGAGCCCGGCTGCCAAATTGGAAACGTCCAGAGATTGCGCCCACAGGAAAGCTGCCAGCACTGAAAGCTCTAGCTGGTTTTCACTGTCCCTTGGAACTGCATTCGCTGCCACACAGACATTCGCGCTCTGCTAAAGCTTTGCTTCGTAATGGGGCAACACTCTGTATCTCTCTCTGGCAGAGCCCGGCTGCCAAATTGGAAACGTCCAGAGATTGCGCCCACAGGAAAGCTGCCAGCACTGAAAGCTCTAGCTGGTTTTCACTGTCCCTTGGAACTGCATTCGCTGCCACACAGACATTCGCGCTCTGCTAAAGCATTGTTTCGCAATGGGGAAACACTCTGTATCTCTCTCTGGCGGAGCCCGGCTGCCAAGTTGGAAACGTCCAGAGATTGCGCCCACAGGAAAGCTGCCAGCACTGAAAGCTCTAGCTGGTTTTCACTGTCCCTTGGAACTGCATTCGCTGCCACACAGACATTCGCGCTCTACAAAAGCTTTGCTTGGTAATGGGGCAACACACTGTATCTCTCTCTGGCAGAGCCCGGCTGCCAAATTGGAAACGTCCAGAGATTGCGCCCACAGGAAAGCTGCCAGCACTGAAAGCTCTAGCTGGTTTTCACTGTCCCTTGGAACTGCATTCGCTGCCACACAGACATTCGCGCTCTGCTAAAGCATTGCTTCCTAATGGGGCAACACTCTGTATCTCTCTGTGGCAGAGCCCGGCTGCCAAATTGGAAACGTCCAGAGATTGCGCCCACAGGAAAGCTGCCAGCACTGAAAGCTGTAGCTGGTTTTCACTGTCCCTTGGAACTGCATTCGCTGCCACACAGACATTCGTGCTCTGCTAAAGCTTAACTTGGTAATTGGGCAACACTCTGTATCTCTCTGTGGCAGAGCCCGGCTGCCAAATTGGAAACGTCCAGAGATTGCGCCCACAGGAAAGCTGCCAGCACTGAAAGCTCTAGCTGGTTTTCACTGTCCCTTGGAACTGCATTCGCTGCCACACAGACATTCGCGCTCTGCTAAAGCATTGCTTCGTAATGGGGCAACACTCTGTATCTCTCTCTGGCAGAGCCCGGCTGCCAAATTGGAAACGTCCAGACATTGCGCCCACAGGAAAGCTGCCAGCACTGAAAGCTCTAGCTGGTTTTCACTGTCCCTTGGAACTGCATTCGCTGCCACACAGACATTCGCGCTCTGCTAAAGCATTGCTTCGTAATGGGGCAACACTCTGTATCTCTCTCTGGCAGAGCCCGGCTGCCAAATTGGAAACGTCCAGAGATTGCGCCCACAGGAAAGCTGCCAGCACTGAAAGCTCTAGCTGGTTTTCACTGTCCCTTGGAACTGCATTCGCTGCCACACAGACATTCGCGCTCTGCTAAAGCATTGCTTCCTAATGGGGCAACACTCTGTATCTCTCTCTGGCAGAGCCCGGCTGCCAAATTGGAAACGTCCAGAGATTGCGCCCACAGGAAAGCTGCCAGCACTGAAAGCTCTAGCTGGTTTTCACTGTCCCTTGGAACTGCATTCGCTGCCACACAGACATTCGCGCTCTGCTAAAGCATTGCTTCCTAATGGGGCAACACTCTGTATCTCTCTCTGGCAGAGCCCGGCTGCCAAATTGGAAACGTCCAGAGATTGCGCCCACAGGAAAGCTGCCAGCACTGAAAGCTCTAGCTGGTTTTCACTGTCCCTTGGAACTGCATTCGCTGCCACACAGACATTCACGCTCTGCTAAAGCATTGCTTCGTAATGGGGCAACACTCTGTATCTCTCTGTGGCAGAGCCCGGCTGCCAAATTGGAAACGTCCAGAGATTGCGCCCACAGGAAAGCTGCCAGCACTGAAAGCTCTAGCTGGTTTTCACTGTCCCTTGGAACTGCATTCGCTGCCACACAAACATTCGCCCTCTGCTAAAGTTTTGCTTGGTAAAGGGGCAACACTCTGTATCTCTCTCTGGCAGAGCCCGCCTGCCAAATTGGAAACGTCCAGAGATTGCGCCCACAGGAAAGCTGCCAGCACTGAAAGCTCTAGCTGGTTTTCACTGTCCCTTGGAACTGCATTCGCTGCCACACAGACATTTGCGCTCTGCTAAAGCATTGTTAGGTAATGGGCAAAACTCTGTTTGACTCTCTCCCAGTGCCCGGCAGTGAAATTGGAAACGTCCAGAGATTGCGCCCACAGGAAAGCTGCCAGCACTGAAAGCTGTAGCTTGTTTTCACTGTCCCTTGGAACTGCCTTCGCTGCCACACAGACATTCGTGCTCTGCTAAAGCTTTGCTTCCTAATGGGGCAACACTCTGTATCTCTCTCTGGCAGAGCCCGGCTGCCAAATTGGAAACGTCCAGAGATTGCACCCACAGGAATGCTGCCAGCACTGAAAGCTCTAGCTGGTTTTCACTGTCCCTTGGAACTGCATTCGCTGCCACACAGACATTCGCGCTCTGCTAAAGCATTGTTTCGCAATGGGGAAACACTCTGTATCTCTCTCTGGCAGAGCCCGGCTGCCAAGTTGGAAACGTCCAGAGATTGCGCCCACAGGAAAGCTGCCAGCACTGAAAGCTCTAGCTGGTTTTCACTGTCCCTTGGAACTGCATTTGCTGCCACACAGACATTCACGCTCTACAAAAGCTTTGCTTGGTAATGGGGCAACACTCTGTATCTCCTTCTGGCAGAGCCCGGCAGTGAAATTGGAAACGTCCAGAGATTGCGCCCACAGGAAAGCTGCCAGCACTGAAAGCTCTAGCTGGTTTTCACTGTCCCTTGGAACTGCATTCGCTGCCACACAGACATTCGCGCTCTGCTAAAGCATTGCTTCCTAATGGGGCAACACTCTGTATCTCTCTCTGGCAGAGCCCGGCTGCCAAATTGGAAACGTCCAGAGATTGCGCCCACAGGAAAGCTGCCAGCACTGAAAGCTCTAGCTGGTTTTCACTGTCCCTTGGAACTGCATTCGCTGCCACACAGACATTCGCGCTCTGCTAAAGCATTGCTTCCTAATGGGGCAACACTCTGTATCTCTCTGTGGCAGAGCCCGGCTGCCAAATTGGAAACGTCCAGAGATTGCGCCCACAGGAAAGCTGCCAGCACTGAAAGCTCTAGCTGGTTTTCACTGTCCCTTGGAACTGCATTCGCTGCCACACAGACATTCGCGCTCTGCTAAAGCTTTGCTTCCTAATGCGGCAACACTCTGTATCTCTCTCTGGCAGAGCCCGGCTGCCAAATTGGAAACGTCCAGAGATTGCGCCCACAGGAAAGCTGCCAGCACTGAAAGCTCTAGCTGGTTTTCACTGTCCCTTGGAACTGCATTCGCTGCCACACAGACATTCGCGCTCTGCTAAAGCATTGTTTCGCAATGGGGAAACACTCTGTATCTCTCTCTGGTGGAGCCCGGCTGCCAAGTTGGAAACGTCCAGAGATTGCGCCCACAGGAAAGCTGCCAGCACTGAAAGCTCTAGCTGGTTTTCACTGTCCCTTGGAACTGCATTCGCTGCCACACAGACATTCACGCTCTACAAAAGCTTTGCTTGGTAATGGGGCAACACTCTGTATCTCTCTCTGGCAGAGCCCGGCTGCCAAATTGGAAACGTCCAGAGATTGCGCCCACAGGAAAGCTGCCAGCACTGAAAGCTCTAGCTGGTTTTCACTGTCCCTTGGAACTGCATTCGCTGCCACACAGACATTCGCGCTCTGCTAAAGCATTGCTTCCTAATGGGGCAACACTCTGTATCTCTCTCTGGCAGAGCCCGGCTGCCAAATTGGAAACGTCCAGAGATTGCGCCCACAGGAAAGCTGCCAGCACTGAAAGCTCTAGCTGGTTTTCACTGTCCCTTGGAACTGCATTCGCTGCCACACACACATTCGTGCTCTGCTAAAGCTTAACTTGGTAATTGGGCAACACTCTGTATCTCTCTGTGGCAGAGCCCGGCTGCCAAATTGGAAACGTCCAGAGATTGCGCCCACAGGAAAGCTGCCAGCACTGAAAGCTCTAGCTGGTTTTCACTGTCCCTTGGAACTGCATTCGCTGCCACACAGACATTCGCGCTCTGCTAAAGCATTGCTTCCTAATGGGGCAACACTCTGTATCTCTCTGTGGCAGAGCCCGGCTGCCAAATTGGAAACGTCCAGAGATTGCGCCCACAGGAAAGCTGCCAGCACTGAAAGCTCTAGCTGGTTTTCACTGTCCCTTGGAACTGCATTCGCTGCCACACAGACATTCGTGCTCTGCTAAAGCTTAACTTGGTAATTGGGCAACACTCTGTATCTCTCTGTGGCAGAGCCCGGCTGCCAAATTGGAAACGTCCAGAGATTGCGCCCACAGGAAAGCTGCCAGCACTGAAAGCTCTAGCTGGTTTTCACTGTCCCTTGGAACTGCATTCGCTGCCACACAGACATTCGCGCTCTGCTAAAGCTTTGCTTCCTAATGGGGCAACACTCTGTATCTCTCTCTGGCAGAGCCCGGCTGCCAAATTGGAAACGTCCAGAGATTGCGCCCACAGGAATGCTGCCAGCACTGAAAGCTCTAGCTGGTTTTCACTGTCCCTTGGAACTGCATTCGCTGCCACACAGACATTCGCGCTCTGCTAAAGCATTGTTTCGCAATGGGGAAACACTCTGTATCTCTCTCTGGCAGAGCCCGGCTGCCAAGTTGGAAACGTCCAGAGATTGCGCCCACAGGAAAGCTGCCAGCACTGAAAGCTCTAGCTGGTTTTCACTGTCCCTTGGAACTGCATTCGCTGCCACACAGACATTCACGCTCTACAAAAGCTTTGCTTGGTAATGGGGCAACACTCTGTATCTCTCTCTGGCAGAGCCCGGCTGCCAAATTGGAAACGTCCAGAGATTGCGCCCACAGGAAAGCTGCCAGCACTGAAAGCTCTAGCTGGTTTTCACTGTCCCTTGGAACTGCATTCGCTGCCACACAGACATTCGCGCTCTGCTAAAGCATTGCTTCGTAATGGGGCAACACTCTGTATCTCTCTCTGGCAGAGCCCGGCTGCCAAATTGGAAACGTCCAGAGATTGCGCCCACAGGAAAGCTGCCAGCACTGAAAGCTCTAGCTGGTTTTCACTGTCCCTTGGAACTGCATTCGCTGCCACACAGACATTCGCGCTCTGCTAAAGCTTTGCTTCGTAATGGGGCAACACTCTGTATCTCTCTGTGGCAGAGCCCGGCTGCCAAATTGGAAACGTCCAGAGATTGCGCCCACAGGAAAGCTGCCAGCACTGAAAGCTCTAGCTGGTTTTCACTGTCCCTTGGAACTGCATTCGCTGCCACACAGACATTCGCGCTCTGCTAAAGCTTTGCTTCCTAATGCGGCAACACTCTGTATCTCTCTCTGGCAGAGCCCGGCTGCCAAATTGGAAACGTCCAGAGATTGCGCCCACAGGAATGCTGCCAGCACTGAAAGCTCTAGCTGGTTTTCACTGTCCCTTGGAACTGCATTCGCTGCCACACAGACATTCGCGCTCTGCTAAAGCATTGTTTCGCAATGGGGAAACACTCTGTATCTCTCTCTGGCGGAGCCCGGCTGCCAAGTTGGAAACGTCCAGAGATTGCGCCCACAGGAAAGCTGCCAGCACTGAAAGCTCTAGCTGGTTTTCACTGTCCCTTGGAACTGCATTCGCTGCCACACAGACATTCACGCTCTACAAAAGCTTTGCTTGGTAATGGGGCAACACTCTGTATCTCTCTCTGGCAGAGCCCGGCTGCCAAATTGGAAACGTCCAGAGATTGCGCCCACAGGAAAGCTGCCAGCACTGAAAGCTCTAGCTGGTTTTCACTGTCCCTTGGAACTGCATTCGCTGCCACACAGACATTCGCGCTCTGCTAAAGCATTGCTTCCTAATGGGGCAACACTCTGTATCTCTCTGTGGCAGAGCCCGGCTGCCAAATTGGAAACGTCCAGAGATTGCGCCCACAGGAAAGCTGCCAGCACTGAAAGCTGTAGCTGGTTTTCACTGTCCCTTGGAACTGCATTCGCTGCCACACAGACATTCGTGCTCTGCTAAAGCTTAACTTGGTAATTGGGCAACACTCTGTATCTCTCTGTGGCAGAGCCCGGCTGCCAAATTGGAAACGTCCAGAGATTGCGCCCACAGGAAAGCTGCCAGCACTGAAAGCTCTAGCTGGTTTTCACTGTCCCTTGGAACTGCATTCGCTGCCACACAGACATTCGCGCTCTGCTAAAGCATTGCTTCGTAATGGGGCAACACTCTGTATCTCTCTCTGGCAGAGCCCGGCTGCCAAATTGGAAACGTCCAGAGATTGCGCCCACAGGAAAGCTGCCAGCACTGAAAGCTCTAGCTGGTTTTCACTGTCCCTTGGAACTGCATTCGCTGCCACACAGACATTCGCGCTCTGCTAAAGCATTGCTTCGTAATGGGGCAACACTCTGTATCTCTCTCTGGCAGAGCCCGGCTGCCAAATTGGAAACGTCCAGACATTGCGCCCACAGGAAAGCTGCCAGCACTGAAAGCTCTAGCTGGTTTTCACTGTCCCTTGGAACTGCATTCGCTGCCACACAGACATTCGCGCTCTGCTAAAGCATTGCTTCGTAATGGGGCAACACTCTGTATCTCTCTCTGGCAGAGCCCGGCTGCCAAATTGGAAACGTCCAGAGATTGCGCCCACAGGAAAGCTGCCAGCACTGAAAGCTCTAGCTGGTTTTCACTGTCCCTTGGAACTGCATTCGCTGCCACACAGACATTCGCGCTCTGCTAAAGCATTGCTTCCTAATGGGGCAACACTCTGTATCTCTCTGTGGCAGAGCCCGGCTGCCAAATTGGAAACGTCCAGAGATTGCGCCCACAGGAAAGCTGCCAGCACTGAAAGCTCTAGCTGGTTTTCACTGTCCCTTGGAACTGCATTCGCTGCCACACAGACATTCGCGCTCTGCTAAAGCATTGCTTCCTAATGGGGCAACACTCTGTATCTCTCTCTGGCAGAGCCCGGCTGCCAAATTGGAAACGTCCAGAGATTGCGCCCACAGGAAAGCTGCCAGCACTGAAAGCTCTAGCTGGTTTTCACTGTCCCTTGGAACTGCATTCGCTGCCACACAGACATTCACGCTCTGCTAAAGCATTGCTTCGTAATGGGGCAACACTCTGTATCTCTCTGTGGCAGAGCCCGGCTGCCAAATTGGAAACGTCCAGAGATTGCGCCCACAGGAAAGCTGCCAGCACTGAAAGCTCTAGCTGGTTTTCACTGTCCCTTGGAACTGCATTCGCTGCCACACAAACATTCGCCCTCTGCTAAAGTTTTGCTTGGTAAAGGGGCAACACTCTGTATCTCTCTCTGGCAGAGCCCGCCTGCCAAATTGGAAACGTCCAGAGATTGCGCCCACAGGAAAGCTGCCAGCACTGAAAGCTCTAGCTGGTTTTCACTGTCCCTTGGAACTGCATTCGCTGCCACACAGACATTTGAGCTCTGCTAAAGCATTGTTAGGTAATGGGCAAAACTCTGTTTGACTCTCTCCCAGTGCCCGGCAGTGAAATTGGAAACGTCCAGAGATTGCGCCCACAGGAAAGCTGCCAGCACTGAAAGCTGTAGCTTGTTTTCACTGTCCCTTGGAACTGCCTTCGCTGCCACACAGACATTCGTGCTCTGCTAAAGCTTTGCTTCCTAATGGGGCAACACTCTGTATCTCTCTCTGGCAGAGCCCGGCTACCAAATTGGAAACGTCCAGAGATTGCGCCCACAGGAAAGCTGCCAGCACTGAAAGCTCTAGCTGGGTTTCACTGTCCCTTGGAACTGCATTCGCTGCCACACAGACATTCGTGCTCTGCTAAAGCTTTGCTTCCTAATGGGGCAACACTCTGTATCTCTCTCTGGCAGAGCCCGGCTGCCAAATTGGAAACGTCCAGAGATTGCACCCACAGGAATGCTGCCAGCACTGAAAGCTCTAGCTGGTTTTCACTGTCCCTTGGAACTGCATTCGCTGCCACACAGACATTCGCGCTCTGCTAAAGCATTGTTTCGCAATGGGGAAACACTCTGTATCTCTCTCTGGCAGAGCCCGGCTGCCAAGTTGGAAACGTCCAGAGATTGCGCCCACAGGAAAGCTGCCAGCACTGAAAGCTGTAGCTGGTTTTCACTGTCCCTTGGAACTGCATTTGCTGCCACACAGACATTCACGCTCTACAAAAGCTTTGCTTGGTAATGGGGCAACACTCTGTATCTCCTTCTGGCAGAGCCCGGCAGTGAAATTGGAAACGTCCAGAGATTGCGCCCACAGGAAAGCTGCCAGCACTGAAAGCTCTAGCTGGTTTTCACTGTCCCTTGGAACTGCATTCGCTGCCACACAGACATTCGTGCTCTGCTAAAGCTTAACTTGGTAATTGGGCAACACTCTGTATCTCTCTGTGGCAGAGCCCGGCTGCCAAATTGGAAACGTCCAGAGATTGCGCCCACAGGAAAGCTGCCAGCACTGAAAGCTCTAGCTGGTTTTCACTGTCCCTTGGAACTGCATTCGCTGCCACACAGACATTCGCGCTCTGCTAAAGCATTGCTTCCTAATGGGGCAACACTCTGTATCTCTCTGTGGCAGAGCCCGGCTGCCAAATTGGAAACGTCCAGAGATTGCGCCCACAGGAAAGCTGCCAGCACTGAAAGCTCTAGCTGGTTTTCACTGTCCCTTGGAACTGCATTCGCTGCCACACAGACATTCGTGCTCTGCTAAAGCTTAACTTGGTAATTGGGCAACACTCTGTATCTCTCTGTGGCAGAGCCCGGCTGCCAAATTGGAAACGTCCAGAGATTGCGCCCACAGGAAAGCTGCCAGCACTGAAAGCTCTAGCTGGTTTTCACTGTCCCTTGGAACTGCATTCGCTGCCACACAGACATTCGCGCTCTGCTAAAGCATTGCTTCGTAATGGGGCAACACTCTGTATCTCTCTCTGGCAGAGCCCGGCTGCCAAATTGGAAACGTCCAGACATTGCGCCCACAGGAAAGCTGCCAGCACTGAAAGCTCTAGCTGGTTTTCACTGTCCCTTGGAACTGCATTCGCTGCCACACAAACATTCGCCCTCTGCTAAAGTTTTGCTTGGTAAAGGGGCAACAATCTGTATCTCTCTCTGGCAGAGCCCGCCTGCCAAATTGGAAACGTCCAGAGATTGCGCCCACAGGAAAGCTGCCAGCACTGAAAGCTCTAGCTGGTTTTCACTGTCCCTTGGAACTGCATTCGCTGCCACACAGACATTTGCGCTCTGCTAAAGCATTGTTAGGTAATGGGCAAAACTCTGTTTGACTCTCTCCCAGTGCCCGGCAGTGAAATTGGAAACGTCCAGAGATTGCGCCCACAGGAAAGCTGCCAGCACTGAAAGCTGTAGCTTGTTTTCACTGTCCCTTGGAACTGCCTTCGCTGCCACACAGACATTCGTGCTCTGCTAAAGCTTTGCTTCCTAATGGGGCAACACTCTGTATCTCTCTCTGGCAGAGCCCGGCTACCAAATTGGAAACGTCCAGAGATTGCGCCCACAGGAAAGCTGCCAGCACTGAAAGCTCTAGCTGGGTTTCACTGTCCCTTGGAACTGCATTCGCTGCCACACAGACATTCGTGCTCTGCTAAAGCTTTGCTTCCTAATGGGGCAACACTCTGTATCTCTCTCTGGCAGAGCCCGGCTGCCAAATTGGAAACGTCCAGAGATTGCACCCACAGGAAAGCTGCCAGCACTGAAAGCTCTAGCTGGTTTTCACTGTCCCTTGGAACTGCATTCGCTGCCACACAGACATTCGCGCTCTGCTAAAGCATTGTTTCGCAATGGGGAAACACTCTGTATCTCTCTCTGGCAGAGCCCGGCTGCCAAGTTGGAAACGTCCAGAGATTGCGCCCACAGGAAAGCTGCCAGCACTGAAAGCTGTAGCTGGTTTTCACTGTCCCTTGGAACTGCATTTGCTGCCACACAGACATTCACGCTCTACAAAAGCTTTGCTTGGTAATGGGGCAACACTCTGTATCTCCTTCTGGCAGAGCCCGGCAGTGAAATTGGAAACGTCCAGAGATTGCGCCCACAGGAAAGCTGCCAGCACTGAAAGCTCTAGCTGGTTTTCACTGTCCCTTGGAACTGCATTCGCTGCCACACAGACATTCGCGCTCTGCTAAAGCTTTGCTTCGTAATGGGGCAACACTCTGTATCTCTCTGTGGCAGAGCCCGGCTGCCAAATTGGAAACGTCCAGAGATTGCGCCCACAGGAAAGCTGCCAGCACTGAAAGCTCTAGCTGGTTTTCACTGTCCCTTGGAACTGCATTCGCTGCCACACAGACATTCGCGCTCTGCTAAAGCTTTGCTTCCTAATGCGGCAACACTCTGTATCTCTCTCTGGCAGAGCCCGGCTGCCAAATTGGAAACGTCCAGAGATTGCGCCCACAGGAATGCTGCCAGCACTGAAAGCTCTACCTGGTTTTCACTGTCCCTTGGAACTGCATTCGCTGCCACACAGACATTCGCGCTCTGCTAAAGCATTGTTTCGCAATGGGGAAACACTCTGTATCTCTCTCTGGTGGAGCCCGGCTGCCAAGTTGGAAACGTCCAGAGATTGCGCCCACAGGAAAGCTGCCAGCACTGAAAGCTCTAGCTGCTTTTCACTGTCCCTTGGAACTGCATTCGCTGCCACACAGACATTCACGCTCTACAAAAGCTTTGCTTGGTAATGGGGCAACACTCTGTATCTCTCTCTGGCAGAGCCCGGCTGCCAAATTGGAAACGTCCAGAGATTGCGCCCACAGGAAAGCTGCCAGCACTGAAAGCTCTAGCTGGTTTTCACTGTCCCTTGGAACTGCATTCGCTGCCACACAGACATTCGCGCTCTGCTAAAGCATTGCTTCCTAATGGGGCAACACTCTGTATCTCTCTCTGGCAGAGCCCGGCTGCCAAATTGGAAACGTCCAGAGATTGCGCCCACAGGAAAGCTGCCAGCACTGAAAGCTCTAGCTGGTTTTCACTGTCCCTTGGAACTGCATTCGCTGCCACACAGACATTCGTGCTCTGCTAAAGCTTAACTTGGTAATTGGGCAACACTCTGTATCTCTCTGTGGCAGAGCCCGGCTGCCAAATTGGAAACGTCCAGAGATTGCGCCCACAGGAAAGCTGCCAGCACTGAAAGCTCTAGCTGGTTTTCACTGTCCCTTGGAACTGCATTCGCTGCCACACAGACATTCGCGCTCTGCTAAAGCATTGCTTCCTAATGGGGCAACACTCTGTATCTCTCTCTGGCAGAGCCCGGCTGCCAAATTGGAAACGTCCAGAGATTGCGCCCACAGGAAAGCTGCCAGCACTGAAAGCTCTAGCTGGTTTTCACTGTCCCTTGGAACTGCATTCGCTGCCACACAGACATTCACGCTCTACAAAAGCTTTGCTTGGTAATGGGGCAACACTCTGTATCTCTCTCTGGCAGAGCCCGGCTGCCAAATTGGAAACGTCCAGAGATTGCGCCCACAGGAAAGCTGCCAGCACTG
This sequence comes from Mycteria americana, assembly GCF_035582795.1. Taxonomy (NCBI): domain Eukaryota; kingdom Metazoa; phylum Chordata; class Aves; order Ciconiiformes; family Ciconiidae; genus Mycteria; species Mycteria americana. Next base: position 181,565 of record NW_027445665.1, read on the forward strand.
AAAGCTCTAGCTGGTTTTCACTGTCCCTTGGAACTGCATTCGCTGCCACACAGACATTCGCGCTCTGCTAAAGCATTGCTTCCTAATGGGGCAACACTCTGTATCTCTCTGTGGCAGAGCCCGGCTGCCAAATTGGAAACGTCCAGAGATTGCGCCCACAGGAAAGCTGCCAGCACTGAAAGCTCTAGCTGGTTTTCACTGTCCCTTGGAACTGCATTCGCTGCCACACAGACATTCGTGCTCTGCTAAAGCTTAACTTGGTAATTGGGCAACACTCTGTATCTCTCTGTGGCAGAGCCCGGCTGCCAAATTGGAAACGTCCAGAGATTGCGCCCACAGGAAAGCTGCCAGCACTGAAAGCTCTAGCTGGTTTTCACTGTCCCTTGGAACTGCATTCGCTGCCACACAGACATTCGCGCTCTGCTAAAGCATTGCTTCCTAATGGGGCAACACTCTGTATCTCTCTCTGGCAGAGCCCGGCTGCCAAATTGGAAACGTCCAGAGATTGCGCCCACAGGAAAGCTGCCAGCACTGAAAGCTCTAGCTGGTTTTCACTGTCCCTTGGAACTGCATTCGCTGCCACACAGACATTCGCGCTCTGCTAAAGCATTGCTTCCTAATGGGGCAACACTCTGTATCTCTCTCTGGCAGAGCCCGGCTGCCAAATTGGAAACGTCCAGACATTGCGCCCACAGGAAAGCTGCCAGCACTGAAAGCTCTAGCTGGTTTTCACTGTCCCTTGGAACTGCATTCGCTGCCACACAGACATTCACGCTCTGCTAAAGCATTGCTTCGTAATGGGGCAACACTCTGTATCTCTCTGTGGCAGAGCCCGGCTGCCAAATTGGAAACGTCCAGAGATTGCGCCCACAGGAAAGCTGCCAGCACTGAAAGCTCTAGCTGGTTTTCACTGTCCCTTGGAACTGCATTCGCTGCCACAGAAACATTCGCCCTCTGCTAAAGTTTTGCTTGGTAAAGGGGCAACACTCTGTATCTCTCTCTGGCAGAGCCCGCCTGCCAAATTGGAAACGTCCAGAGATTGCGCCCACAGGAAAGCTGCCAGCACTGAAAGCTCTAGCTGGTTTTCACTGTCCCTTGGAACTGCATTCGCTGCCACACAGACATTTGCGCTCTGCTAAAGCATTGTTAGGTAATGGGAAAACTCTGTTTGACTCTCTCCCAGTGCCCGGCAGTGAAATTGGAAACGTCCAGAGATTGCGCCCACAGGAAAGCTGCCAGCACTGAAAGCTGTAGCTTGTTTTCACTGTCCCTTGGAACTGCCTTCGCTGCCACACAGACATTCGTGCTCTGCTAAAGCTTTGCTTCCTAATGGGGCAACACTCTGTATCTCTCTCTGGCAGAGCCCGGCTACCAAATTGGAAACGTCCAGAGATTGCGCCCACAGGAAAGCTGCCAGCACTGAAAGCTCTAGCTGGGTTTCACTGTCCCTTGGAACTGCATTCGCTGCCACACAGACATTCGTGCTCTGCTAAAGCTTTGCTTCCTAATGGGGCAACACTCTGTATCTCTCTCTGGCAGAGCCCGGCTGCCAAATTGGAAACGTCCAGAGATTGCACCCACAGGAACGCTGCCAGCACTGAAAGCTCTAGCTGGTTTTCACTGTCCCTTGGAACTGCATTCGCTGCCACACAGACATTCGCGCTCTGCTAAAGCATTGTTTCGCAATGGGGAAACACTCTGTATCTCTCTCTGGCAGAGCCCGGCTGCCAAGTTGGAAACGTCCAGAGATTGCGCCCACAGGAAAGCTGCCAGCACTGAAAGCTGTAGCTGGTTTTCACTGTCCCTTGGAACTGCATTTGCTGCCACACAGACATTCACGCTCTACAAAAGCTTTGCTTGGTAATGGGGCAACACTCTGTATCTCCTTCTGGCAGAGCCCGGCAGTGAAATTGGAAACGTCCAGAGATTGCGCCCACAGGAAAGCTGCCAGCACTGAAAGCTCTAGCTGGTTTTCACTGTCCCTTGGAACTGCATTCGCTGCCACACAGACATTCGCGCTCTGCTAAAGCATTGCTTCCTAATGGGGCAACACTCTGTATCTCTCTCTGGCAGAGCCCGGCTGCCAAATTGGAAACGTCCAGAGATTGCGCCCACAGGAAAGCTGCCAGCACTGAAAGCTCTAGCTGGTTTTCACTGTCCCTTGGAACTGCATTCGCTGCCACACAGACATTCGCGCTCTGCTAAAGCTTTGCTTCGTAATGGGGCAACACTCTGTATCTCTCTGTGGCAGAGCCCGGCTGCCAAATTGGAAACGTCCAGAGATTGCGCCCACAGGAAAGCTGCCAGCACTGAAAGCTCTAGCTGGTTTTCACTGTCCCTTGGAACTGCATTCGCTGCCACACAGACATTCGCGCTCTGCTAAAGCATTGCTTCGTAATGGGGCAACACTCTGTATCTCTCTCTGGCAGAGCCCGGCTGCCAAATTGGAAACGTCCAGAGATTGCGCCCACAGGAAAGCTGCCAGCACTGAAAGCTCTAGCTGGTTTTCACTGTCCCTTGGAACTGCATTCGCTGCCACACAGACATTCGCGCTCTGCTAAAGCATTGTTTCGCAATGGGGAAACACTCTGTATCTCTCTCTGGCGGAGCCCGGCTGCCAAGTTGGAAACGTCCAGAGATTGCGCCCACAGGAAAGCTGCCAGCACTGAAAGCTCTAGCTGGTTTTCACTGTCCCTTGGAACTGCATTCGCAGCCACACAGACATTCACGCTCTACAAAAGCTTTGCTTGGTAATGGGGCAACACTCTGTATCTCTCTCTGGCAGAGCCCGGCTGCCAAATTGGAAACGTCCAGAGATTGCGCCCACAGGAAAGCTGCCAGCACTGAAAGCTCTAGCTGGTTTTCACTGTCCCTTGGAACTGCATTCGCTGCCACACAGACATTCGCGCTCTGCTAAAGCATTGCTTCCTAATGGGGCAACACTCTGTATCTCTCTGTGGCAGAGCCCGGCTGCCAAATTGGAAACGTCCAGAGATTGCGCCCACAGGAAAGCTGCCAGCACTGAAAGCTCTAGCTGGTTTTCACTGTCCCTTGGAACTGCATTCACTGCCACACAGACATTCGCGTTCTGCTAAAGCATTGCTTCCTAATGGGGCAACACTCTGTATCTCTCTCTGGCAGAGCCCGGCTGCCAAATTGGAAACATCCAGAGATTGCGCCCACAGGAAAGCTGCCAGCACTGAAAGCTCTAGCTGGTTTTCACTGTCCCTTGGAACTGCATTCGCAGCCACACAGACATTCACGCTCTACAAAAGCTTTGCTTGGTAATGGGGCAACACTCTGTATCTCTCTCTGGCAGAGCCCGGCTGCCAAATTGGAAACGTCCAGACATTGCGCCCACAGGAAAGCTGCCAGCACTGAAAGCTCTAGCTGGTTTTCACTGTCCCTTGGAACTGCATTCGCTGCCACACAGACATTCGCGCTCTGCTAAAGCATTGCTTCCTAATGGGGCAACACTCTGTATCTCTCTGTGGCAGAGCCCGGCTGCCAAATTGGAAACGTCCAGAGATTGCGCCCACAGGAAAGCTGCCAGCACTGAAAGCTCTAGCTGGTTTTCACTGTCCCTTGGAACTGCATTCGCTGCCACACAGACATTCGCGCTCTGCTAAAGCATTGCTTCCTAATGGGGCAACACTCTGTATCTCTCTCTGGCAGAGCCCGGCTGCCAAATTGGAAACGTCCAGAGATTGCGCCCACAGGAAAGCTGCCAGCACTGAAAGCTCTAGCTGGTTTTCACTGTCCCTTGGAACTGCATTCGCTGCCACACAGACATTCGCGCTCTGCTAAAGCTTTGCTTCCTAATGCGGCAACACTCTGTATCTCTCTCTGGCAGAGCCCGGCTGCCAAATTGGAAACGTCCAGAGATTGCGCCCACAGGAATGCTGCCAGCACTGAAAGCTCTAGCTGGTTTTCACTGTCCCTTGGAACTGCATTCGCTGCCACACAGACATTCGCGCTCTGCTAAAGCATTGTTTCGCAATGGGGAAACACTCTGTATCTCTCTCTGGCGGAGCCCGGCTGCCAAGTTGGAAACGTCCAGAGATTGCGCCCACAGGAAAGCTGCCAGCACTGAAAGCTCTAGCTGGTTTTCACTGTCCCTTGGAACTGCATTCGCTGCCACACAGACATTCACGCTCTACAAAAGCTTTGCTTGGTAATGGGGCAACACTCTGTATCTCTCTCTGGCAGAGCCCGGCTGCCAAATTGGAAACGTCCAGAGATTGCGCCCACAGGAAAGCTGCCAGCACTGAAAGCTCTAGCTGGTTTTCACTGTCCCTTGGAACTGCATTCGCTGCCACACAGACATTCGCGCTCTGCTAAAGCATTGCTTCCTAATGGGGCAACACTCTGTATCTCTCTGTGGCAGAGCCCGGCTGCCAAATTGGAAACGTCCAGAGATTGCGCCCACAGGAAAGCTGCCAGCACTGAAAGCTCTAGCTGGTTTTCACTGTCCCTTGGAACTGCATTCGCTGCCACACAGACATTCGCGCTCTGCTAAAGCATTGCTTCGTAATGGGGCAACACTCTGTATCTCTCTCTGGCAGAGCCCGGCTGCCAAATTGGAAACGTCCAGACATTGCGCCCACAGGAAAGCTGCCAGCACTGAAAGCTCTAGCTGGTTTTCACTGTCCCTTGGAACTGCATTCGCTGCCACACAGACATTCGCGCTCTGCTAAAGCATTGCTTCCTAATGGGGCAACACTCTGTATCTCTCTCTGGCAGAGCCCGGCTGCCAAATTGGAAACGTCCAGAGATTGCGCCCACAGGAAAGCTGCCAGCACTGAAAGCTCTAGCTGGTTTTCACTGTCCCTTGGAACTGCATTCGCTGCCACACAGACATTCGCGCTCTGCTAAAGCATTGCTTCCTAATGGGGCAACACTCTGTATCTCTCTCTGGCAGAGCCCGGCTGCCAAATTGGAAACGTCCAGAGATTGCGCCCACAGGAAAGCTGCCAGCACTGAAAGCTGTAGCTGGTTTTCACTGTCCCTTGGAACTGCATTCGCTGCCACACAGACATTCGCGCTCTGCTAAAGCATTGCTTCCTAATGGGGCAACACTCTGTATCTCCTTCTGGCAGAGCCCGGCAGTGAAATTGGAAACGTCCAGAGATTGCGCCCACAGGAAAGCTGCCAGCACTGAAAGCTCTAGCTGGTTTTCACTGTCCCTTGGAACTGCATTCGCTGCCACACAGACATTCGCGCTCTGCTAAAGCATTGTTTCGCAATGGGGAAACACTCTGTATCTCTCTCTGGCAGAGCCCGGCTGCCAAGTTGGAAACGTCCAGAGATTGCGCCCACAGGAAAGCTGCCAGCACTGAAAGCTGTAGCTGGTTTTCACTGTCCCTTGGAACTGCATTCGCTGCCACACAGACATTCACGCTCTACAAAAGCTTTGCTTGGTAATGGGGCAACACTCTGTATCTCTCTCTGGCAGAGCCCGGCTGCCAAATTGGAAACGTCCAGACATTGCGCCCACAGGAAAGCTGCCAGCACTGAAAGCTCTAGCTGGTTTTCACTGTCCCTTGGAACTGCATTCGCTGCCACACAGACATTCGCGCTCTGCTAAAGCATTGCTTCCTAATGGGGCAACACTCTGTATCTCTCTCTGGCAGAGCCCGGCTGCCAAATTGGAAACGTCCAGAGATTGCGCCCACAGGAAAGCTGCCAGCACTGAAAGCTGTAGCTGGTTTTCACTGTCCCTTGGAACTGCATTCACTGCCACACAGACATTCGCGCTCTGCTAAAGCATTGCTTCGTAATGGGGCAACACTCTGTATCTCTCTCTGGCAGAGCCCGGCTGCCAAATTGGAAACGTCCAGAGATTGCGCCCACAGGAAAGCTGCCAGCACTGAAAGCTGTAGCTGGTTTTCACTGTCCCTTGGAACTGTATTCGCTGCCACACAGACATTCGCGCTCTGCTAAAGCATTGCTTCGTAATGGGGCAACACTCTGTATCTCTCTCTGGCAGAGCCTGGCTGCCAAATTGGAAACGTCCAGAGATTGCGCCCACAGGAAAGCTGCCAGCACTGAAAGCTCTAGCTGGTTTTCACTGTCCCTTGGAACTGCATTCGCTGCCACACAGACATTCGCGCTCTGCTAAAGCATTGCTTCCTAATGGGGCAACACTCTGTATCTCTCTCTGGCAGAGCCCGGCTGCCAAATTGGAAACGTCCAGAGATTGCGCCCACAGGAAAGCTGCCAGCACTGAAAGCTCTAGCTGGTTTTCACTGTCCCTTGGAACTGCATTCGCTGCCACACAGACATTCGCGCTCTGCTAAAGCTTTGCTTCCTAATGGGGCAACACTCTGTATCTCTCTGTGGCAGAGCCCGGCTGCCAAATTGGAAACGTCCAGAGATTGCGCCCACAGGAAAGCTGCCAGCACTGAAAGCTCTAGCTGGTTTTCACTGTCCCTTGGAACTGCATTCGCTGCCACACAGACATTCGCGCTCTGCTAAAGCTTTGCTTCCTAATGCGGCAACACTCTGTATCTCTCTCTGGCAGAGCCCGGCTGCCAAATTGGAAACGTCCAGAGATTGCGCCCACAGGAATGCTGCCAGCACTGAAAGCTCTAGCTGGTTTTCACTGTCCCTTGGAACTGCATTCGCTGCCACACAGACATTCGCGCTCTGCTAAAGCATTGTTTCGCAATGGGGAAACACTCTGTATCTCTCTCTGGAGGAGCCCGGCTGCCAAGTTGGAAACGTCCAGAGATTGCGCCCACAGGAAAGCTGCCAGCACTGAAAGCTCTAGCTGGTTTTCACTGTCCCTTGGAACTGCATTCGCTGCCACACAGACATTCACGCTCTACAAAAGCTTTGCTTGGTAATGGGGCAACACTCTGTATCTCTCTCTGGCAGAGCCCGGCTGCCAAATTGGAAACGTCCAGAAATTGCGCCCACAGGAAAGCTGCCAGCACTGAAAGCTCTAGCTGGTTTTCACTGTCCCTTGGAACTGCATTCGCTGCCACACAGACATTCGCGCTCTGCTAAAGCATTGCTTCCTAATGGGGCAACACTCTGTATCTCTCTCTGGCAGAGCCCGGCTGCCAAATTGGAAACGTCCAGAGATTGCGCCCACAGGAAAGCTGCCAGCACTGAAAGCTCTAGCTGGTTTTCACTGTCCCTTGGAACTGCATTCGCTGCCACACAGACATTCGCGCTCTGCTAAAGCATTGCTTCGTAATGGGGCAACACTCTGTATCTCTCTCTGGCAGAGCCCGGCTGCCAAATTGGAAACGCCCAGAGATTGCGCCCACAGGAAAGCTGCCAGCACTGAAAGCTCTAGCTGGTTTTCACTGTCCCTTGGAACTGCATTCGCTGCCACACAGACATTCGCGCTCTGCTAAAGCATTGCTTCCTAATGGGGCAACACTCTGTATCTCTCTCTGGCAGAGCCCGGCTGCCAAATTGGAAACGTCCAGAGATTGCGCCCACAGGAAAGCTGCCAGCACTGAAAGCTCTAGCTGGTTTTCACTGTCCCTTGGAACTGCATTCGCTGCCACACAGACATTCGCGCTCTGCTAAAGCATTGCTTCCTAATGGGGCAACACTCTGTATCTCTCTCTGGCAGAGCCCGGCTGCCAAATTGGAAACGTCCAGAGATTGCGCCCACAGGAAAGCTGCCAGCACTGAAAGCTCTAGCTGGTTTTCACTGTCCCTTGGAACTGCATTCGCTGCCACACAGACATTCACGCTCTGCTAAAGCATTGCTTCGTAATGGGGCAACACTCTGTATCTCTCTGTGGCAGAGCCCGGCTGCCAAATTGGAAACGTCCAGAGATTGCGCCCACAGGAAAGCTGCCAGCACTGAAAGCTCTAGCTGGTTTTCACTGTCCCTTGGAACTGCATTCGCTGCCACACAAACATTCGCCCTCTGCTAAAGTTTTGCTTGGTAAAGGGGCAACACTCTGTATCTCTCTCTGGCAGAGCCCGCCTGCCAAATTGGAAACGTCCAGAGATTGCGCCCACAGGAAAGCTGCCAGCACTGAAAGCTCTAGCTGGTTTTCACTGTCCCTTGGAACTGCATTCGCTGCCACACAGACATTTGCGCTCTGCTAAAGCATTGTTAGGTAATGGGCAAAACTCTGTTTGACTCTCTCCCAGTGCCCGGCAGTGAAATTGGAAACGTCCAGAGATTGCGCCCACAGGAAAGCTGCCAGCACTGAAAGCTGTAGCTTGTTTTCACTGTCCCTTGGAACTGCCTTCGCTGCCACACAGACATTCGTGCTCTGCTAAAGCTTTGCTTCCTAATGGGGCAACACTCTGTATCTCTCTCTGGCAGAGCCCGGCTACCAAATTGGAAACGTCCAGAGATTGCGCCCACAGGAAAGCTGCCAGCACTGAAAGCTCTAGCTGGGTTTCACTGTCCCTTGGAACTGCATTCGCTGCCACACAGACATTCGTGCTCTGCTAAAGCTTTGCTTCCTAATGGGGCAACACTCTGTATCTCTCTCTGGCAGAGCCCGGCTGCCAAATTGGAAACGTCCAGAGATTGCACCCACAGGAATGCTGCCAGCACTGAAAGCTCTAGCTGGTTTTCACTGTCCCTTGGAACTGCATTCGCTGCCACACAGACATTCGCGCTCTGCTAAAGCATTGTTTCGCAATGGGGAAACACTCTGTATCTCTCTCTGGCAGAGCCCGGCTGCCAAGTTGGAAACGTCCAGAGATTGCGCCCACAGGAAAGCTGCCAGCACTGAAAGCTGTAGCTGGTTTTCACTGTCCCTTGGAACTGCATTTGCTGCCACACAGACATTCACGCTCTACAAAAGCTTTGCTTGGTAATGGGGCAACACTCTGTATCTCCTTCTGGCAGAGCCCGGCAGTGAAATTGGAAACGTCCAGAGATTGCGCCCACAGGAAAGCTGCCAGCACTGAAAGCTCTAGCTGGTTTTCACTGTCCCTTGGAACTGCATTCGCTGCCACACAGACATTTGCGCTCTGCTAAAGCATTGTTAGGTAATGGGCAAAACTCTGTTTGACTCTCTCCCAGTGCCCGGCAGTGAAATTGGAAACGTCCAGAGATTGCGCCCACAGGAAAGCTGCCAGCACTGAAAGCTGTAGCTTGTTTTCACTGTCCCTTGGAACTGCCTTCGCTGCCACACAGACATTCGTGCTCTGCTAAAGCTTTGCTTCCTAATGGGGCAACACTCTGTATCTCTCTCTGGCAGAGCCCGGCTGCCAAATTGGAAACGTCCAGAGATTGCACCCACAGGAAAGCTGCCAGCACTGAAAGCTCTAGCTGGTTTTCACTGTCCCTTGGAACTGCATTCGCTGCCACACAGACATTCGCGCTCTGCTAAAGCATTGTTTCGCAATGGGGAAACACTCTGTATCTCTCTCTGGCAGAGCCCGGCTGCCAAGTTGGAAACGTCCAGAGATTGCGCCCACAGGAAAGCTGCCAGCACTGAAAGCTGTAGCTGGTTTTCACTGTCCCTTGGAACTGCATTTGCTGCCACACAGACATTCACGCTCTACAAAAGCTTTGCTTGGTAATGGGGCAACACTCTGTATCTCCTTCTGGCAGAGCCCGGCAGTGAAATTGGAAACGTCCAGAGATTGCGCCCACAGGAAAGCTGCCAGCACTGAAAGCTCTAGCTGGTTTTCACTGTCCCTTGGAACTGCATTCGCTGCCACACAGACATTCGCGCTCTGCTAAAGCATTGCTTCCTAATGGGGCAACACTCTGTATCTCTCTCTGGCAGAGCCCGGCTGCCAAATTGGAAACGTCCAGAGATTGCGCCCACAGGAAAGCTGCCAGCACTGAAAGCTCTAGCTGGTTTTCACTGTCCCTTGGAACTGCATTCGCTGCCACACAGACATTCGCGCTCTGCTAAAGCTTTGCTTCGTAATGGGGCAACACTCTGTATCTCTCTGTGGCAGAGCCCGGCTGCCAAATTGGAAACGTCCAGAGATTGCGCCCACAGGAAAGCTGCCAGCACTGAAAGCTCTAGCTGGTTTTCACTGTCCCTTGGAACTGCATTCGCTGCCACACAGACATTCGCGCTCTGCTAAAGCTTTGCTTCCTAATGCGGCAACACTCTGTATCTCTCTCTGGCAGAGCCCGGCTGCCAAATTGGAAACGTCCAGAGATTGCGCCCACAGGAATGCTGCCAGCACTGAAAGCTCTACCTGGTTTTCACTGTCCCTTGGAACTGCATTCGCTGCCACACAGACATTCGCGCTCTGCTAAAGCATTGTTTCGCAATGGGGAAACACTCTGTATCTCTCTCTGGTGGAGCCCGGCTGCCAAGTTGGAAACGTCCAGAGATTGCGCCCACAGGAAAGCTGCCAGCACTGAAAGCTCTAGCTGGTTTTCACTGTCCCTTGGAACTGCATTCGCTGCCACACAGACATTCACGCTCTACAAAAGCTTTGCTTGGTAATGGGGCAACACTCTGTATCTCTCTCTGGCAGAGCCCGGCTGCCAAATTGGAAACGTCCAGAGATTGCGCCCACAGGAAAGCTGCCAGCACTGAAAGCTCTAGCTGGTTTTCACTGTCCCTTGGAACTGCATTCGCTGCCACACAGACATTCGCGCTCTGCTAAAGCATTGCTTCCTAATGGGGCAACACTCTGTATCTCTCTCTGGCAGAGCCCGGCTGCCAAATTGGAAACGTCCAGAGATTGCGCCCACAGGAAAGCTGCCAGCACTGAAAGCTCTAGCTGGTTTTCACTGTCCCTTGGAACTGCATTCGCTGCCACACAGACATTCGTGCTCTGCTAAAGCTTAACTTGGTAATTGGGCAACACTCTGTATCTCTCTGTGGCAGAGCCCGGCTGCCAAATTGGAAACGTCCAGAGATTGCGCCCACAGGAAAGCTGCCAGCACTGAAAGCTCTAGCTGGTTTTCACTGTCCCTTGGAACTGCATTCGCTGCCACACAGACATTCGCGCTCTGCTAAAGCATTGCTTCCTAATGGGGCAACACTCTGTATCTCTCTCTGGCAGAGCCCGGCTGCCAAATTGGAAACGTCCAGAGATTGCGCCCACAGGAAAGCTGCCAGCACTGAAAGCTCTAGCTGGTTTTCACTGTCCCTTGGAACTGCATTCGCTGCCACACAGACATTCACGCTCTACAAAAGCTTTGCTTGGTAATGGGGCAACACTCTGTATCTCTCTCTGGCAGAGCCCGGCTGCCAAATTGGAAACGTCCAGAGATTGCGCCCACAGGAAAGCTGCCAGCACTGAAAGCTCTAGCTGGTTTTCACTGTCCCTTGGAACTGCATTCGCTGCCACACAGACATTCGCGCTCTGCTAAAGCATTGCTTCCTAATGGGGCAACACTCTGTATCTCTCTGTGGCAGAGCCCGGCTGCCAAATTGGAAACGTCCAGAGATTGCGCCCACAGGAAAGCTGCCAGCACTGAAAGCTCTAGCTGGTTTTCACTGTCCCTTGGAACTGCATTCGCTGCCACACAGACATTCGTGCTCTGCTAAAGCTTAACTTGGTAATTGGGCAACACTCTGTATCTCTCTGTGGCAGAGCCCGGCTGCCAAATTGGAAACGTCCAGAGATTGCGCCCACAGGAAAGCTGCCAGCACTGAAAGCTCTAGCTGGTTTTCACTGTCCCTTGGAACTGCATTCGCTGCCACACAGACATTCGCGCTCTGCTAAAGCATTGCTTCCTAATGGGGCAACACTCTGTATCTCTCTCTGGCAGAGCCCGGCTGCCAAATTGGAAACGTCCAGAGATTGCGCCCACAGGAAAGCTGCCAGCACTGAAAGCTCTAGCTGGTTTTCACTGTCCCTTGGAACTGCATTCGCTGCCACACAGACATTCGCGCTCTGCTAAAGCATTGCTTCCTAATGGGGCAACACTCTGTATCTCTCTCTGGCAGAGCCCGGCTGCCAAATTGGAAACGTCCAGACATTGCGCCCACAGGAAAGCTGCCAGCACTGAAAGCTCTAGCTGGTTTTCACTGTCCCTTGGAACTGCATTCGCTGCCACACAGACATTCACGCTCTGCTAAAGCATTGCTTCGTAATGGGGCAACACTCTGTATCTCTCTGTGGCAGAGCCCGGCTGCCAAATTGGAAACGTCCAGAGATTGCGCCCACAGGAAAGCTGCCAGCACTGAAAGCTCTAGCTGGTTTTCACTGTCCCTTGGAACTGCATTCGCTGCCACAGAAACATTCGCCCTCTGCTAAAGTTTTGCTTGGTAAAGGGGCAACACTCTGTATCTCTCTCTGGCAGAGCCCGCCTGCCAAATTGGAAACGTCCAGAGATTGCGCCCACAGGAAAGCTGCCAGCACTGAAAGCTCTAGCTGGTTTTCACTGTCCCTTGGAACTGCATTCGCTGCCACACAGACATTTGCGCTCTGCTAAAGCATTGTTAGGTAATGGGAAAACTCTGTTTGACTCTCTCCCAGTGCCCGGCAGTGAAATTGGAAACGTCCAGAGATTGCGCCCACAGGAAAGCTGCCAGCACTGAAAGCTGTAGCTTGTTTTCACTGTCCCTTGGAACTGCCTTCGCTGCCACACAGACATTCGTGCTCTGCTAAAGCTTTGCTTCCTAATGGGGCAACACTCTGTATCTCTCTCTGGCAGAGCCCGGCTACCAAATTGGAAACGTCCAGAGATTGCGCCCACAGGAAAGCTGCCAGCACTGAAAGCTCTAGCTGGGTTTCACTGTCCCTTGGAACTGCATTCGCTGCCACACAGACATTCGTGCTCTGCTAAAGCTTTGCTTCCTAATGGGGCAACACTCTGTATCTCTCTCTGGCAGAGCCCGGCTGCCAAATTGGAAACGTCCAGAGATTGCACCCACAGGAACGCTGCCAGCACTGAAAGCTCTAGCTGGTTTTCACTGTCCCTTGGAACTGCATTCGCTGCCACACAGACATTCGCGCTCTGCTAAAGCATTGTTTCGCAATGGGGAAACACTCTGTATCTCTCTCTGGCAGAGCCCGGCTGCCAAGTTGGAAACGTCCAGAGATTGCGCCCACAGGAAAGCTGCCAGCACTGAAAGCTGTAGCTGGTTTTCACTGTCCCTTGGAACTGCATTTGCTGCCACACAGACATTCACGCTCTACAAAAGCTTTGCTTGGTAATGGGGCAACACTCTGTATCTCCTTCTGGCAGAGCCCGGCAGTGAAATTGGAAACGTCCAGAGATTGCGCCCACAGGAAAGCTGCCAGCACTGAAAGCTCTAGCTGGTTTTCACTGTCCCTTGGAACTGCATTCGCTGCCACACAGACATTCGCGCTCTGCTAAAGCATTGCTTCGTAATGGGGCAACACTCTGTATCTCTCTCTGGCAGAGCCCGGCTGCCAAATTGGAAACGTCCAGAGATTGCGCCCACAGGAAAGCTGCCAGCACTGAAAGCTCTAGCTGGTTTTCACTGTCCCTTGGAACTGCATTCGCTGCCACACAGACATTCGCGCTCTGCTAAAGCTTTGCTTCGTAATGGGGCAACACTCTGTATCTCTCTGTGGCAGAGCCCGGCTGCCAAATTGGAAACGTCCAGAGATTGCGCCCACAGGAAAGCTGCCAGCACTGAAAGCTCTAGCTGGTTTTCACTGTCCCTTGGAACTGCATTCGCTGCCACACAGACATTCGCGCTCTGCTAAAGCATTGCTTCGTAATGGGGCAACACTCTGTATCTCTCTCTGGCAGAGCCCGGCTGCCAAATTGGAAACGTCCAGAGATTGCGCCCACAGGAAAGCTGCCAGCACTGAAAGCTCTAGCTGGTTTTCACTGTCCCTTGGAACTGCATTCGCTGCCACACAGACATTCGCGCTCTGCTAAAGCATTGTTTCGCAATGGGGAAACACTCTGTATCTCTCTCTGGCGGAGCCCGGCTGCCAAGTTGGAAACGTCCAGAGATTGCGCCCACAGGAAAGCTGCCAGCACTGAAAGCTCTAGCTGGTTTTCACTGTCCCTTGGAACTGCATTCGCAGCCACACAGACATTCACGCTCTACAAAAGCTTTGCTTGGTAATGGGGCAACACTCTGTATCTCTCTCTGGCAGAGCCCGGCTGCCAAATTGGAAACGTCCAGAGATTGCGCCCACAGGAAAGCTGCCAGCACTGAAAGCTCTAGCTGGTTTTCACTGTCCCTTGGAACTGCATTCGCTGCCACACAGACATTCGCGCTCTGCTAAAGCATTGCTTCCTAATGGGGCAACACTCTGTATCTCTCTGTGGCAGAGCCCGGCTGCCAAATTGGAAACGTCCAGAGATTGCGCCCACAGGAAAGCTGCCAGCACTGAAAGCTCTAGCTGGTTTTCACTGTCCCTTGGAACTGCATTCACTGCCACACAGACATTCGCGTTCTGCTAAAGCATTGCTTCCTAATGGGGCAACACTCTGTATCTCTCTCTGGCAGAGCCCGGCTGCCAAATTGGAAACGTCCAGAGATTGCGCCCACAGGAAAGCTGCCAGCACTGAAAGCTCTAGCTGGTTTTCACTGTCCCTTGGAACTGCATTCGCAGCCACACAGACATTCACGCTCTACAAAAGCTTTGCTTGGTAATGGGGCAACACTCTGTATCTCTCTCTGGCAGAGCCCGGCTGCCAAATTGGAAACGTCCAGACATTGCGCCCACAGGAAAGCTGCCAGCACTGAAAGCTCTAGCTGGTTTTCACTGTCCCTTGGAACTGCATTCGCTGCCACACAGACATTCGCGCTCTGCTAAAGCTTTGCTTCCTAATGCGGCAACACTCTGTATCTCTCTCTGGCAGAGCCCGGCTGCCAAATTGGAAACGTCCAGAGATTGCGCCCACAGGAAAGCTGCCAGCACTGAAAGCTCTAGCTGGTTTTCACTGTCCCTTGGAACTGCATTCGCTGCCACACAGACATTCGCGCTCTGCTAAAGCATTGCTTCCTAATGGGGCAACACTCTGTATCTCTCTCTGGCAGAGCCCGGCTGCCAAATTGGAAACGTCCAGAGATTGCGCCCACAGGAAAGCTGCCAGCACTGAAAGCTCTAGCTGGTTTTCACTGTCCCTTGGAACTGCATTCGCTGCCACACAGACATTCGCGCTCTGCTAAAGCTTTGCTTCCTAATGCGGCAACACTCTGTATCTCTCTCTGGCAGAGCCCGGCTGCCAAATTGGAAACGTCCAGAGATTGCGCCCACAGGAATGCTGCCAGCACTGAAAGCTCTAGCTGGTTTTCACTGTCCCTTGGAACTGCATTCGCTGCCACACAGACATTCGCGCTCTGCTAAAGCATTGTTTCGCAATGGGGAAACACTCTGTATCTCTCTCTGGCGGAGCCCGGCTGCCAAGTTGGAAACGTCCAGAGATTGCGCCCACAGGAAAGCTGCCAGCACTGAAAGCTCTAGCTGGTTTTCACTGTCCCTTGGAACTGCATTCGCTGCCACACAGACATTCACGCTCTACAAAAGCTTTGCTTGGTAATGGGGCAACACTCTGTATCTCTCTCTGGCAGAGCCCGGCTGCCAAATTGGAAACGTCCAGAGATTGCGCCCACAGGAAAGCTGCCAGCACTGAAAGCTCTAGCTGGTTTTCACTGTCCCTTGGAACTGCATTCGCTGCCACACAGACATTCGCGCTCTGCTAAAGCATTGCTTCCTAATGGGGCAACACTCTGTATCTCTCTGTGGCAGAGCCCGGCTGCCAAATTGGAAACGTCCAGAGATTGCGCCCACAGGAAAGCTGCCAGCACTGAAAGCTCTAGCTGGTTTTCACTGTCCCTTGGAACTGCATTCGCTGCCACACAGACATTCGCGCTCTGCTAAAGCATTGCTTCGTAATGGGGCAACACTCTGTATCTCTCTCTGGCAGAGCCCGGCTGCCAAATTGGAAACGTCCAGACATTGCGCCCACAGGAAAGCTGCCAGCACTGAAAGCTCTAGCTGGTTTTCACTGTCCCTTGGAACTGCATTCGCTGCCACACAGACATTCGCGCTCTGCTAAAGCATTGCTTCCTAATGGGGCAACACTCTGTATCTCTCTCTGGCAGAGCCCGGCTGCCAAATTGGAAACGTCCAGAGATTGCGCCCACAGGAAAGCTGCCAGCACTGAAAGCTCTAGCTGGTTTTCACTGTCCCTTGGAACTGCATTCGCTGCCACACAGACATTCGCGCTCTGCTAAAGCATTGCTTCCTAATGGGGCAACACTCTGTATCTCTCTCTGGCAGAGCCCGGCTGCCAAATTGGAAACGTCCAGAGATTGCGCCCACAGGAAAGCTGCCAGCACTGAAAGCTGTAGCTGGTTTTCACTGTCCCTTGGAACTGCATTCGCTGCCACACAGACATTCGCGCTCTGCTAAAGCATTGCTTCCTAATGGGGCAACACTCTGTATCTCCTTCTGGCAGAGCCCGGCAGTGAAATTGGAAACGTCCAGAGATTGCGCCCACAGGAAAGCTGCCAGCACTGAAAGCTCTAGCTGGTTTTCACTGTCCCTTGGAACTGCATTCGCTGCCACACAGACATTCGCGCTCTGCTAAAGCATTGTTTCGCAATGGGGAAACACTCTGTATCTCTCTCTGGCAGAGCCCGGCTGCCAAGTTGGAAACGTCCAGAGATTGCGCCCACAGGAAAGCTGCCAGCACTGAAAGCTGTAGCTGGTTTTCACTGTCCCTTGGAACTGCATTCGCTGCCACACAGACATTCACGCTCTACAAAAGCTTTGCTTGGTAATGGGGCAACACTCTGTATCTCTCTCTGGCAGAGCCCGGCTGCCAAATTGGAAACGTCCAGACATTGCGCCCACAGGAAAGCTGCCAGCACTGAAAGCTCTAGCTGGTTTTCACTGTCCCTTGGAACTGCATTCGCTGCCACACAGACATTCGCGCTCTGCTAAAGCATTGCTTCCTAATGGGGCAACACTCTGTATCTCTCTCTGGCAGAGCCCGGCTGCCAAATTGGAAACGTCCAGAGATTGCGCCCACAGGAAAGCTGCCAGCACTGAAAGCTGTAGCTGGTTTTCACTGTCCCTTGGAACTGCATTCACTGCCACACAGACATTCGCGCTCTGCTAAAGCATTGCTTCGTAATGGGGCAACACTCTGTATCTCTCTCTGGCAGAGCCCGGCTGCCAAATTGGAAACGTCCAGAGATTGCGCCCACAGGAAAGCTGCCAGCACTGAAAGCTGTAGCTGGTTTTCACTGTCCCTTGGAACTGTATTCGCTGCCACACAGACATTCGCGCTCTGCTAAAGCATTGCTTCGTAATGGGGCAACACTCTGTATCTCTCTCTGGCAGAGCCTGGCTGCCAAATTGGAAACGTCCAGAGATTGCGCCCACAGGAAAGCTGCCAGCACTGAAAGCTCTAGCTGGTTTTCACTGTCCCTTGGAACTGCATTCGCTGCCACACAGACATTCGCGCTCTGCTAAAGCATTGCTTCCTAATGGGGCAACACTCTGTATCTCTCTCTGGCAGAGCCCGGCTGCCAAATTGGAAACGTCCAGAGATTGCGCCCACAGGAAAGCTGCCAGCACTGAAAGCTCTAGCTGGTTTTCACTGTCCCTTGGAACTGCATTCGCTGCCACACAGACATTCGCGCTCTGCTAAAGCTTTGCTTCCTAATGGGGCAACACTCTGTATCTCTCTGTGGCAGAGCCCGGCTGCCAAATTGGAAACGTCCAGAGATTGCGCCCACAGGAAAGCTGCCAGCACTGAAAGCTCTAGCTGGTTTTCACTGTCCCTTGGAACTGCATTCGCTGCCACACAGACATTCGCGCTCTGCTAAAGCTTTGCTTCCTAATGCGGCAACACTCTGTATCTCTCTCTGGCAGAGCCCGGCTGCCAAATTGGAAACGTCCAGAGATTGCGCCCACAGGAATGCTGCCAGCACTGAAAGCTCTAGCTGGTTTTCACTGTCCCTTGGAACTGCATTCGCTGCCACACAGACATTCGCGCTCTGCTAAAGCATTGTTTCGCAATGGGGAAACACTCTGTATCTCTCTCTGGAGGAGCCCGGCTGCCAAGTTGGAAACGTCCAGAGATTGCGCCCACAGGAAAGCTGCCAGCACTGAAAGCTCTAGCTGGTTTTCACTGTCCCTTGGAACTGCATTCGCTGCCACACAGACATTCACGCTCTACAAAAGCTTTGCTTGGTAATGGGGCAACACTCTGTATCTCTCTCTGGCAGAGCCCGGCTGCCAAATTGGAAACGTCCAGAAATTGCGCCCACAGGAAAGCTGCCAGCACTGAAAGCTCTAGCTGGTTTTCACTGTCCCTTGGAACTGCATTCGCTGCCACACAGACATTCGCGCTCTGCTAAAGCATTGCTTCCTAATGGGGCAACACTCTGTATCTCTCTCTGGCAGAGCCCGGCTGCCAAATTGGAAACGTCCAGAGATTGCGCCCACAGGAAAGCTGCCAGCACTGAAAGCTCTAGCTGGTTTTCACTGTCCCTTGGAACTGCATTCGCTGCCACACAGACATTCGCGCTCTGCTAAAGCATTGCTTCGTAATGGGGCAACACTCTGTATCTCTCTCTGGCAGAGCCCGGCTGCCAAATTGGAAACGCCCAGAGATTGCGCCCACAGGAAAGCTGCCAGCACTGAAAGCTCTAGCTGGTTTTCACTGTCCCTTGGAACTGCATTCGCTGCCACACAGACATTCGCGCTCTGCTAAAGCATTGCTTCCTAATGGGGCAACACTCTGTATCTCTCTCTGGCAGAGCCCGGCTGCCAAATTGGAAACGTCCAGAGATTGCGCCCACAGGAAAGCTGCCAGCACTGAAAGCTCTAGCTGGTTTTCACTGTCCCTTGGAACTGCATTCGCTGCCACACAGACATTCGCGCTCTGCTAAAGCATTGCTTCCTAATGGGGCAACACTCTGTATCTCTCTCTGGCAGAGCCCGGCTGCCAAATTGGAAACGTCCAGAGATTGCGCCCACAGGAAAGCTGCCAGCACTGAAAGCTCTAGCTGGTTTTCACTGTCCCTTGGAACTGCATTCGCTGCCACACAGACATTCACGCTCTGCTAAAGCATTGCTTCGTAATGGGGCAACACTCTGTATCTCTCTGTGGCAGAGCCCGGCTGCCAAATTGGAAACGTCCAGAGATTGCGCCCACAGGAAAGCTGCCAGCACTGAAAGCTCTAGCTGGTTTTCACTGTCCCTTGGAACTGCATTCGCTGCCACACAAACATTCGCCCTCTGCTAAAGTTTTGCTTGGTAAAGGGGCAACACTCTGTATCTCTCTCTGGCAGAGCCCGCCTGCCAAATTGGAAACGTCCAGAGATTGCGCCCACAGGAAAGCTGCCAGCACTGAAAGCTCTAGCTGGTTTTCACTGTCCCTTGGAACTGCATTCGCTGCCACACAGACATTTGCGCTCTGCTAAAGCATTGTTAGGTAATGGGCAAAACTCTGTTTGACTCTCTCCCAGTGCCCGGCAGTGAAATTGGAAACGTCCAGAGATTGCGCCCACAGGAAAGCTGCCAGCACTGAAAGCTGTAGCTTGTTTTCACTGTCCCTTGGAACTGCCTTCGCTGCCACACAGACATTCGTGCTCTGCTAAAGCTTTGCTTCCTAATGGGGCAACACTCTGTATCTCTCTCTGGCAGAGCCCGGCTACCAAATTGGAAACGTCCAGAGATTGCGCCCACAGGAAAGCTGCCAGCACTGAAAGCTCTAGCTGGGTTTCACTGTCCCTTGGAACTGCATTCGCTGCCACACAGACATTCGTGCTCTGCTAAAGCTTTGCTTCCTAATGGGGCAACACTCTGTATCTCTCTCTGGCAGAGCCCGGCTGCCAAATTGGAAACGTCCAGAGATTGCACCCACAGGAATGCTGCCAGCACTGAAAGCTCTAGCTGGTTTTCACTGTCCCTTGGAACTGCATTCGCTGCCACACAGACATTCGCGCTCTGCTAAAGCATTGTTTCGCAATGGGGAAACACTCTGTATCTCTCTCTGGCAGAGCCCGGCTGCCAAGTTGGAAACGTCCAGAGATTGCGCCCACAGGAAAGCTGCCAGCACTGAAAGCTGTAGCTGGTTTTCACTGTCCCTTGGAACTGCATTTGCTGCCACACAGACATTCACGCTCTACAAAAGCTTTGCTTGGTAATGGGGCAACACTCTGTATCTCCTTCTGGCAGAGCCCGGCAGTGAAATTGGAAACGTCCAGAGATTTCGCCCACAGGAAAGCTGCCAGCACTGAAAGCTCTAGCTGGTTTTCACTGTCCCTTGGAACTGCATTCGCTGCCACACAGACATTCGCGCTCTGCTAAAGCATTGCTTCCTAATGGGGCAACACTCTGTATCTCTCTCTGGCAGAGCCCGGCTGCCAAATTGGAAACGTCCAGAGATTGCGCCCACAGGAAAGCTGCCAGCACTGAAAGCTCTAGCTGGTTTTCACTGTCCCTTGGAACTGCATTCGCTGCCACACAGACATTCGCCCTCTGCTAAAGCTTTGCTTCGTAATGGGGCAACACTCTGTATCTCTCTGTGGCAGAGCCCGGCTGCCAAATTGGAAACGTCCAGAGATTGCGCCCACAGGAAAGCTGCCAGCACTGAAAGCTCTAGCTGGTTTTCACTGTCCCTTGGAACTGCATTCGCTGCCACACAGACATTCGCGCTCTGCTAAAGCTTTGCTTCCTAATGCGGCAACACTCTGTATCTCTCTCTGGCAGAGCCCGGCTGCCAAATTGGAAACGTCCAGAGATTGCGCCCACAGGAATGCTGCCAGCACTGAAAGCTCTAGCTGGTTTTCACTGTCCCTTGGAACTGCATTCGCTGCCACACAGACATTCGCGCTCTGCTAAAGCATTGTTTCGCAATGGGGAAACACTCTGTATCTCTCTCTGGCGGAGCCCGGCTGCCAAGTTGGAAACGTCCAGAGATTGCGCCCACAGGAAAGCTGCCAGCACTGAAAGCTCTAGCTGGTTTTCACTGTCCCTTGGAACTGCATTCGCTGCCACACAGACATTCACGCTCTACAAAAGCTTTGCTTGGTAATGGGGCAACACTCTGTATCTCTCTCTGGCAGAGCCCGGCTGCCAAATTGGAAACGTCCAGAGATTGCGCCCACAGGAAAGCTGCCAGCACTGAAAGCTCTAGCTGGTTTTCACTGTCCCTTGGAACTGCATTCGCTGCCACACAGACATTCGCGCTCTGCTAAAGCATTGCTTCCTAATGGGGCAACACTCTGTATCTCTCTCTGGCAGAGCCCGGCTGCCAAATTGGAAACGTCCAGAGATTGCGCCCACAGGAAAGCTGCCAGCACTGAAAGCTCTAGCTGGTTTTCACTGTCCCTTGGAACTGCATTCACTGCCACACAGACATTCGCGCTCTGCTAAAGCATTGCTTCGTAATGGGGCAACACTCTGTATCTCTCTCTGGCAGAGCCCGGCTGCCAAATTGGAAACGTCCAGAGATTGCGCCCACAGGAAAGCTGCCAGCACTGAAAGCTGTAGCTGGTTTTCACTGTCCCTTGGAACTGTATTCGCTGCCACACAGACATTCGCGCTCTGCTAAAACATTGCTTCGTAATGGGGCAACACTCTGTATCTCTCTGTGGCAGAGCCCGGCTGCCAAATTGGAAACGTCCAGAGATTGCGCCCACAGGAAAGCTGCCAGCACTGAAAGCTCTAGCTGGTTTTCACTGTCCCTTGGAACTGCATTCGCTGCCACACAGACATTCGCGCTCTGCTAAAGCATTGCTTCGTAATGGGGCAACACTCTGTATCTCTCTCTGGCAGAGCCCGGCTGCCAAATTGGAAACGTCCAGAGATTGCGCCCACAGGAAAGCTGCCAGCACTGAAAGCTCTAGCTGGTTTTCACTGTCCCTTGGAACTGCATTCGCTGCCACACAGACATTCGCGCTCTGCTAAAGCATTGCTTCCTAATGGGGCAACACTCTGTATCTCTCTCTGGCAGAGCCCGGCTGCCAAATTGGAAACGTCGAGAGATTGCGCCCACAGGAAAGCTGCCAGCACTGAAAGCTGTAGCTGGTTTTCACTGTCCCTTGGAACTGCATTCGCTGCCACACAGACATTCGCGCTCTGCTAAAGCATTGCTTCCTAATGGGGCAACACTCTGTATCTCTCTCTGGCAGAGCCCGGCTGCCAAATTGGAAACGTCCAGACATTGCGCCCACAGGAAAGCTGCCAGCACTGAAAGCTCTAGCTGGTTTTCACTGTCCCTTGGAACTGCATTCGCTGCCACACAGACATTCACGCTCTGCTAAAGCATTGCTTCGTAATGGGGCAACACTCTGTATCTCTCTCTGGCAGAGCCCGGCTGCCAAATTGGAAACGTCCAGAGATTGCGCCCACAGGAAAGCTGCCAGCACTGAAAGCTGTAGCTGGTTTTCACTGTCCCTTGGAACTGCATTCGCTGCCACACAGACATTCGTGCTCTGCTAAAGCTTAACTTGGTAATTGGGCAACACTCTGTATCTCTCTCTGGCAGAGCCCGGCTGCCAAATTGGAAACGTCCAGAGATTGCGCCCACAGGAAAGCTGCCAGCACTGAAAGCTCTAGCTGGTTTTCACTGTCCCTTGGAACTGCATTCGCTGCCACACAGACATTCGCGCTCTGCTAAAGCTTTGCTTCCTAATGGGGCAACACTCTGTATCTCTCTCTGGCAGAGCCCGGCTGCCAAATTGGAAACGTCCAGAGATTGCGCCCACAGGAATGCTGCCAGCACTGAAAGCTCTAGCTGGTTTTCACTGTCCCTTGGAACTGCATTCGCTGCCACACAGACATTCGCGCTCTGCTAAAGCATTGTTTCGCAATGGGGAAACACTCTGTATCTCTCTCTGGCAGAGCCCGGCTGCCAAATTGGAAACGTCCAGAGATTGCGCCCACAGGAAAGCTGCCAGCACTGAAAGCTCTAGCTGGTTTTCACTGTCCCTTGGAACTGCATTCGCTGCCACACAGACATTCACGCTCTACAAAAGCTTTGCTTGGTAATGGGGCAACACTCTGTATCTCTCTCTGGCAGAGCCCGGCTGCCAAATTGGAAACGTCCAGAGATTGCGCCCACAGGAAAGCTGCCAGCACTGAAAGCTCTAGCTGGTTTTCACTGTCCCTTGGAACTGCATTCGCTGCCACACAGACATTCGCGCTCTGCTAAAGCATTGCTTCCTAATGGGGCAACACTCTGTATCTCTCTCTGGCAGAGCCCGGCTGCCAAATTGGAAACGTCCAGAGATTGCGCCCACAGGAAAGCTGCCAGCACTGAAAGCTCTAGCTGGTTTTCACTGTCCCTTGGAACTGCATTCACTGCCACACAGACATTCGCGCTCTGCTAAAGCATTGCTTCGTAATGGGGCAACACTCTGTATCTCTCTCTGGCAGAGCCCGGCTGCCAAATTGGAAACGTCCAGAGATTGCGCCCACAGGAAAGCTGCCAGCACTGAAAGCTGTAGCTGGTTTTCACTGTCCCTTGGAACTGTATTCGCTGCCACACAGACATTCGCGCTCTGCTAAAGCATTGCTTCGTAATGGGGCAACACTCTGTATCTCTCTCTGGCAGAGCCCGGCTGCCAAATTGGAAACGTCCAGAGATTGCGCCCACAGGAAAGCTGCCAGCACTGAAAGCTCTAGCTGGTTTTCACTGTCCCTTGGAACTGCATTCGCTGCCACACAGACATTCGCGCTCTGCTAAAGCATTGCTTCGTAATGGGGCAACACTCTGTATCTCTCTCTGGCAGAGCCCGGCTGCCAAATTGGAAACGTCCAGACATTGCGCCCACAGGAAAGCTGCCAGCACTGAAAGCTCTAGCTGGTTTTCACTGTCCCTTGGAACTGCATTCGCTGCCACACAGACATTCGCGCTCTGCTAAAGCATTGCTTCCTAATGGGGCAACACTCTGTATCTCTCTCTGGCAGAGCCCGGCTGCCAAATTGGAAACGTCCAGAGATTGCGCCCACAGGAAAGCTGCCAGCACTGAAAGCTCTAGCTGGTTTTCACTGTCCCTTGGAACTGCATTCGCTGCCACACAGACATTCGCGCTCTGCTAAAGCATTGCTTCCTAATGGGGCAACACTCTGTATCTCTCTCTGGCAGAGCCCGGCTGCCAAATTGGAAACGTCCAGAGATTGCGCCCACAGGAAAGCTGCCAGCACTGAAAGCTCTAGCTGGTTTTCACTGTCCCTTGGAACTGCATTCGCTGCCACACAGACATTCACGCTCTGCTAAAGCATTGCTTCCTAATGGGGCAACACTCTGTATCTCTCTCTGGCAGAGCCCGGCTGCCAAATTGGAAACGTCCAGAGATTGCGCCCACAGGAATGCTGCCAGCACTGAAAGCTGTAGCTGGTTTTCACTGTCCCTTGGAACTGCATTCGCTGCCACACAGACATTCGTGCTCTGCTAAAGCTTAACTTGGTAATTGGGCAACACTCTGTATCTCTCTGTGGCAGAGCCCGGCTGCCAAATTGGAAACGTCCAGAGATTGCGCCCACAGGAAAGCTGCCAGCACTGAAAGCTCTAGCTGGTTTTCACTGTCCCTTGGAACTGCATTCGCTGCCACACAGACATTCGCGCTCTGCTAAAGCATTGCTTCCTAATGGGGCAACACTCTGTATCTCCTTCTGGCAGAGCCCGGCAGTGAAATTGGAAACGTCCAGAGATTGCGCCCACAGGAAAGCTGCCAGCACTGAAAGCTCTAGCTGGTTTTCACTGTCCCTTGGAACTGCATTCGCTGCCACACAGACATTCGCGCTCTGCTAAAGCTTTGCTTCCTAATGGGGCAACACTCTGTATCTCTCTCTGGCAGAGCCCTGCTGCCAAACTGGAAACGTCCAGAGATTGCGCCCACAGGAATGCTGCCAGCACTGAAAGCTCTAGCTGGTTTTCACTGTCCCTTGGAACTGCATTCGCTGCCACACAGACATTCGCGCTCTGCTAAAGCATTGTTTCGCAATGGGGAAACACTCTGTATCTCTCTCTGGCAGAGCCCGGCTGCCAAGTTGGAAACGTCCAGAGATTGCGCCCACAGGAAAGCTGCCAGCACTGAAAGCTCTAGCTGGTTTTCACTGTCCCTTGGAACTGCATTCGCTGCCACACAGACATTCACGCTCTACAAAAGCTTTGCTTGGTAATGGGGCAACACTCTGTATCTCTCTCTGGCAGAGCCCGGCTGCCAAATTGGAAACGTCCAGAGATTGCGCCCACAGGAAAGCTGCCAGCACTGAAAGCTCTAGCAGGTTTTCACTGTCCCTTGCAACTGCATTCGCTGCCACACAGACATTCGCGCTCTGCTAAAGCATTGCTTCGTAATGGGGCAACACTCTGTATCTCTCTCTGGCAGAGCCCGGCTGCCAAATTGGAAACGTCCAGAGATTGCGCCCACAGGAAAGCTGCCAGCACTGAAAGCTCTAGCTGGTTTTCACTGTCCCTTGGAACTGCATTCGCTGCCACGCAGACATTCGCGCTCTGCTAAAGCATTGCTTCCTAATGGGGCAACACTCTGTATCTCTCTCTGGCAGAGCCCGGCTGCCAAATTGGAAACGTCCAGAGATTGCGCCCACAGGAAAGCTGCCAGCACTGAAAGCTCTAGCTGGTTTTCACTGTCCCTTGGAACTGCATTCGCTGCCACACAGACATTCGCGCTCTGCTAAAGCATTGCTTCCTAATGGGGCAACACTCTGTATCTCTCTCTGGCAGAGCCCGGCTGCCAAATTGGAAACGTCCAGAGATTGCGCCCACAGGAAAGCTGCCAGCACTGAAAGCTCTAGCTGGTTTTCACTGTCCCTTGGAACTGCATTCGCTGCCACACAGACATTCACGCTCTGCTAAAGCATTGCTTCGTAATGGGGCAACACTCTGTATCTCTCTCTGGCAGAGCCCGGCTGCCAAATTGGAAACGTCCAGAGATTGCGCCCACAGGAAAGCTGCCAGCACTGAAAGCTGTAGCTGGTTTTCACTGTCCCTTGGAACTGCATTCGCTGCCACACAGACATTCGTGCTCTGCTAAAGCTTAACTTGGTAATTGGGCAACACTCTGTATCTCTCTCTGGCAGAGCCCGGCTGCCAAATTGGAAACGTCCAGAGATTGCGCCCACAGGAAAGCTGCCAGCACTGAAAGCTCTAGCTGGTTTTCACTGTCCCTTGGAACTGCATTTGCTGCCACACAGACATTCACGCTCTACAAAAGCTTTGCTTGGTAATGGGGCAACACTCTGTATCTCCTTCTGGCAGAGCCCGGCAGTGAAATTGGAAACGTCCAGAGATTGCGCCCACAGGAAAGCTGCCAGCACTGAAAGCTCTAGCTGGTTTTCACTGTTTCTTGGAACTGCATTCGCTGCCACACAGACATTCGCGCTCTGCTAAAGCATTGCTTCCTAATGGGGCAACACTCTGTATCTCTCTGTGGCAGAGCCCGGCTGCCAAATTGGAAACGTCCAGAGATTGCGCCCACAGGAAAGCTGCCAGCACTGAAAGCTCTAGCTGGTTTTCACTGTCCCTTGGAACTGCATTCGCTGCCACACAGACATTCGCGCTCTGCTAAAGCATTGCTTCCTAATGGGGCAACACTCTGTATCTCTCTCTGGCAGAGCCCGGCTGCCAAATTGGAAACGTCCAGACATTGCGCCCACAGGAAAGCTGCCAGCACTGAAAGCTCTAGCTGGTTTTCACTGTCCCTTGGAACTGCATTCGCTGCCACACAGACATTCGCACTCTGCTAAAGCATTGCTTCCTAATGGGGCAACACTCTGTATCTCTCTCTGGCAGAGCCCGGCTGCCAAATTGGAAACGTCCAGAGATTGCGCCCACAGGAAAGCTGCCAGCACTGAAAGCTCTAGCTGGTTTTCACTGTCCCTTGGAACTGCATTCGCTGCCACACAGACATTCACGCTCTGCTAAAGCATTGCTTCGTAATGGGGCAACACTCTGTATCTCTCTCTGGCAGAGCCCGGCTGCCAAATTGGAAACGTCCAGAGATTGCGCCCACAGGAAAGCTGCCAGCACTGAAAGCTCTAGCTGGTTTTCACTGTCCCTTGGAACTGCATTCTCTGCCACACAGACATTCGTGCTCTGCTAAAGCTTAACTTGGTAATTGGGCAACACTCTGTATCTCTCTCTGGCAGAGCCCGGCTGCCAAATTGGAAACGTCCAGAGATTGCGCCCACAGGAAAGCTGCCAGCACTGAAAGCTCTAGCTGGTTTTCACTGTCCCTTGGAACTGCATTTGCTGCCACACAGACATTCACGCTGTATAAAAGCTTTGCTTGGTAATGGGGCAACACTCTGTATCTCCTTCTGGCAGAGCCCGGCAGTGAAATTGGAAACGTCCAGAGATTGCGCCCACAGGAAAGCTGCCAGCACTGAAAGCTCTAGCTGGTTTTCACTGTCCCTTGGAACTGCATTCGCTGCCACACAGACATTCGCGCTCTGCTAAAGCATTGCTTCCTAATGGGGCAACACTCTGTATCTCTCTGTGGCAGAGCCCGGCTGCCAAATTGGAAACGTCCAGAGATTGCGCCCACAGGAAAGCTGCCAGCACTGAAAGCTCTAGCTGGTTTTCACTGTCCCTTGGAACTGCATTCGCTGCCACACAGACATTCGCGCTCTGCTAAAGCATTGCTTCGTAATGGGGCAACACTCTGTATCTCTCTCTGGCAGAGCCCGGCTGCCAAATTGGAAACGTCCAGACATTGCGCCCACAGGAAAGCTGCCAGCACTGAAAGCTCTAGCTGGTTTTCACTGTCCCTTGCAACTGCATTCGCTGCCACACAGACATTCGCGCTCTGCTAAAGCATTGCTTCGTAATGGGGCAACACTCTGTATCTCTCTCTGGCAGAGCCCGGCTGCCAAATTGGAAACGTCCAGAGATTGCGCCCACAGGAAAGCTGCCAGCACTGAAAGCTCTAGCTGGTTTTCACTGTCCCTTGGAACTGCATTCGCTGCCACACAGACATTCGCGCTCTGCTAAAGCATTGCTTCGTAATGGGGCAACACTCTGTATCTCTCTGTGGCAGAGCCCGGCTGCCAAATTGGAAACGTCCAGACATTGCGCCCACAGGAAAGCTGCCAGCACTGAAAGCTCTAGCTGGTTTTCACTGTCCCTTGGAACTGCATTCGCTGCCACACAGACATTCGCGCTCTGCTAAAGCATTGCTTCGTAATGGGGCAACACTCTGTATCTCTCTCTGGCAGAGCCCGGCTGCCAAATTGGAAACGTCCAGAGATTGCGCCCACAGGAAAGCTGCCAGCACTGAAAGCTCTAGCTGGTTTTCACTGTCCCTTGGAACTGCATTCGCTGCCACACAGACATTCACGCTCTGCTAAAGCATTGCTTCGTAATGGGGCAACACTCTGTATCTCTCTCTGGCAGAGCCCGGCTGCCAAATTGGAAACGTCCAGAGATTGCGCCCACAGGAAAGCTGCCAGCACTGAAAGCTGTAGCTGGTTTTCACTGTCCCTTGGAACTGCATTCGCTGCCACACAGACAGTCGTGCTCTGCTAAAGCTTAACTTGGTAATTGGGCAACACTCTGTATCTCTCTGTGGCAGAGCCCGGCTGCCAAATTGGAAACGTCCAGAGATTGCGCCCATAGGAAAGCTGCCAGCACTGAAAGCTCTAGCTGGTTTTCACTGTCCCTTGGAACTGCATTCGCTGCCACACAAACATTCGCCCTCTGCTAAAGCTTTGCTTGGTAAAGGGGCAACACTCTGTATCTCTCTCTGGCAGAGCCCGCCTGCCAAATTCGAAACGTCCAGAGATTGCGCCCACAGGAAAGCTGCCAGCACTGAAAGCTCTAGCTGGTTTTCACTGTCCCTTGGAACTGCATTCGCTGCCACACAGACATTTGCGCTCTGCTAAAGCATTGCTAGGTAATGGGCAAAACTCTGTTTGACTCTCTCCCAGTGCCCGGCAGTGAAATTGGAAACGTCCAGAGATTGCGCCCACAGGAAAGCTGCCAGCACTGAAAGCTGTAGCTTGTTTTCACTGTCCCTTGGAACTGCCTTCGCTGCCACACAGACATTCGTGCTCTGCTAAAGCTTTGCTTCCTAATGGGGCAACACTCTGTATCTCTCTCTGGCAGAGCCCGGCTACCAAATTGGAAACGTCCAGAGATTGCGCCCACAGGAAAGCTGCCAGCACTGAAAGCTCTAGCTGGTTTTCACTGTCCCTTGGAACTGCATTCGCTGCCACACAGACATGCGCGCTCTGCTAAAGAATTGTTTCGCAATGGGGAAACACTCTGTATCTCTCTCTGGCAGAGCCCGGCTGCCAAGTTGGAAACGTCCAGAGATTGCGCCCACAGGAAAGCTGCCAGCACTGAAAGATGTAGCTGGTTTTCACTGTCCCTTGGAACTGCCTTCGCTGCCACACAGACATTCGTGCTCTGCTAAAGCATTGCTTCGTAATGGGGCAACATTCTGTATCTCTCTCTTCTGGGGAAAATTCCTTCCTGACCCATCGGCTATTCCCTGAGCATGTGAGCAAGACCTGCCTCCTCGTCCCACAGGCTGGTCACGCCTCCCAGGAGATGCCCAAGCCCTATTCTCCCTCAACCTGCAGCCACCTCCGGGGCTTCCCAGAGTGGCCAAATGCCCCCGGCCCCATCGACCTTGGGGGCAAGAATCCCTCCCGCGCCTGGCAGGAGACCAGTGCGTGCTCCAAAGCACTGGGACCCCTGGGCAACATCTCTGCATCCCATTTCTTACGGCTGCTGCCACTGGCTCCGCAGGGCATGAGGACGGCGAGCTCTGCAGTGCTCCTCAAGAAGACACTCCCTTGCTCTTGCCACCACTTGCCAGCTGAAAAGGCCCGATAGCCTCGGGCACCGCCAGCTCTTGCTGGTTCTTCTCATCTCCAGCAGCCTCGTCCAGCCTCCGGTCTTCCTCCCTCAGCCCCCTCCAAGGCATTCTGCCGGCTCTTCAAGGACTTCCTCTCGGATGTCTGCGGGCTGCCCCCGGGCCAGCTCTGTGGCGACGGGAGGATGCCCCCTTTTATCCTGCCCCGGGGCATTGTGACTGCTGCGTTGCCGGGCGGTGGCACTGTGCCATGGGGGTGACCGCCCCCCCCCTCCCCGCACACACTCCCCCCCCCCCGACCCCCCCGCGCAGCCCCGCCCGCCGCCCCTCTGCCCAGCATCCTTTGGAGGAAGGCCTTTGGGGTGCTGGCCCCGAGGCAGTCCCTGTGCCCCGGGGGCCCGGGGGGCTCTCCCTTGTCCTTGCTGGCCACGCACTGGGCACAGCTGCTGAGCGTCCCTGACGCGTCCTCTGC
Organism: Mycteria americana; assembly: GCF_035582795.1. Classification (NCBI taxonomy): domain Eukaryota; kingdom Metazoa; phylum Chordata; class Aves; order Ciconiiformes; family Ciconiidae; genus Mycteria; species Mycteria americana. Next base: position 211,697 of record NW_027445665.1, read on the forward strand.
CACTCGGCTCCCAAGGACAAACCTAGTGCTGTTACTCTTCTCTCAGGCTGCGGCAGAAACCAACCCTGCAGCCCGAAGACCACCCCCGTTAGCCGTCCCCTCTCTGCGCCAGAGCTAACGGCCACGAGCTCACGCAGCGAGGAGGACCAGGGACTTGACCTGGCTGAACACAAACCCTTTTCCGGGGGGCGCAACGGGGGTGACTTCAGCAGCCGCAGCCTGGGGGAAAGCCAAAGTGCAACCAGAGCCAGAGGTTGGGATGGACGGTGCCAAGAGACCACCACGGAAAGAACACAGGCTCTGAAAAACGGCGGAGCGGAGGTGACACTGGTGTGCTGGAAAGGCTGCTCATTTTCAGACCTAGAACCTTTGGCTCCGTGCCCAAAGCACAGGCAGGCAAACGACGACTCTTCCAAACTGTCAAAACAGCCCATTGCTGCTAGCGCCCTCACATCCCCTTTTCCCACTGAAACCCAGCTGCGCAGTTGGCCCTGTTTAGACGGGATACAAAACTGCAGGCATTTAGGGAGGAGGAACGATCAGTTGCTGCTGATCATGCCGCTGTGGGTAAGGAGTTGGCTGGCCAGGTGGCCATCCGACACTAAAAGGCAAGTGCCTCTCTTTAAGAGTCCCGACGCGCCTGGAAGACCGCTGCCAAGAAGGACGCAGGATTTTGCCTTTTATAGGCCCGCCTGAAACCACCCGAGAACGTCGGTGTGGTGAAATTCTTGATGACGTTATTCCCATACAAAGGAACTTCATCGTTTGGGTTGTTTGACATTGATTAAAGCAACTACAACAAACACTCTTCTGGCACACACGTGGTAACTCGTTTGCAAAACAGGTGCGATTAGTGCAGAAAGCTGCCAGCGTCTGGCTATCCGTTCAAGAATCTCAACATTGTCATGCCAGCTCAGTGTGAAGAGACAACAGGCCCGCGCACGTGCCCAAACGTGGCTCTGGTGTGGCTCAGCGGGCTAGAGATTCCTGGCAAGGGAACTGGAGGCCAGAGACGAACCTCCACAGAACCTAACCCGTACCTCAACGGAACATTAAACTGTTCAAGTACTCGTGCAAATCATAGACAATCCAAAACGCCCTACACAGATGCCTGGGGGTGTTGCTATTACCATCACGTGAATGAGACGGTAGGTCCTGCCAGACCTACAGCCTGCAAAACCTGAAGACGATCAGCACACAGGCGCATACGTATCGATCTTGTTCTGTCCTCGCCAAAACTGCTGGCTGAGCTGCCATCAGCCTCACTGACGGACAGCAGGCAAGACTCTCTCATCTGGCTTAGCTCAGGTGCAGCTCCTAGGAAAAGAGCTCTTTCAGAAAAGTCAGGTCTGGTTATGTTGGGAAAGTGTTTCAAGGAAATGTTTTTAATACTCTAGATTGGTAGAGGATGGCATGGTAATACTCTAAGCATGGTAATCTCCCTCCAAGTCCTAGCTCTGCCACCGATAACCTGCTTGCTCATCAAAACCGATTCAATGTTATGCCTTGGAAATCTCTACCTTGCTTTCTCGGCACCAAAAGGGTGGCACTTCTTTCCGAGTGCAAGAGGAGTTACATAGGGTATACAGACAGCCCACGGAAAACTGAGAAATGAGTCTGTGATCACTTGCATCCACATTCCTTGGCATTCCAACACTCCTATCCCACTCCTTTCCTTGCCAGCAGTCAAGAAAGACAGCCTGCGCAACATGTACGAGATGCTGACTTGGCCAGTGTCCTGCTTTCGGCTGGGACAGAGTTAATTTTCTTCCTAGTAGCTGGTACAGTGCTGTGTTTTGGATTTAGGATGAGAAGAAAGTTGATAACACACTGATGTTGGAGTTGTTGCTAAGTAGTGTATACACCAGTCAAGGACTTTTCAGCTTCCCGTGCTCTGCCAGGTGCACAAGCAGCTGGGAGGGGGCACAGCCAAGATAGTTGCCCCAAACTGGCCAAAGGGCTATTCCATACCATATGGAGTCACACTGAGGATATAAACTGTGGGGAGTTGGCGGGGGTTCGAGTTAACCCTAGGGGTTCGGGTTAGGGTTAGGGGTTAGGGTTAGAGGTTAGGATTAGGGTTAGGGTTAGGGGTTTGGGTTAGGGCTAGGGTCATTAGGGTTAGCTTTAGGGGTTAGGGTCATTAGGGTTAGCTTTAGGGGTTAGGGTTAGGTTTAGGGTTAAATGGTTGCAAGCCTCTTTGCTGTGAGCAATACCTGTTCATTGCCCTGTGGATTTCTTTTTTTTTTTGTTTTCCCCCTGGAGTCATTTTTAGAAATGCCTGAGCTGTTTCCCTTGGAAAAAGATCCCAAAACAAAAGAGCCAGAGAACAACAGGACTCTGTCAGAGCAAAGGTGCATGTGGCCCAATACTCTGTCTCCAAGGTGGCCAACCGTCAACGTCTAAAGGAGAGCATATGAGCAGTGCAGGTCGACTTCTGCCGGGGTCCTGGGGGTGCTCACAGGCCTCAAGGGCTGGGACCGGCCTCCCCTGGCATCCCCACCCACACCGTCTCCTGCCAAGGGCCCAGGGGACGTGGTGTCTCAGCTCTGCCTGGGGGCCTTCGGTTCCTGCCTGAGCAATGCTGTGGGTGCGCCCGTCTCTGCCCCTCTCTCCTGCATGGGCCTGGGACCTGCACTGCAGAGAGCTGCTCTCCTGGATGGACCCCTCAGACCTAGGTCATAGCTTGTCATGCAGAACTAGATGCAGAACAGAGCAGAACTATTCTATTCTGTTCTGTTCTAGGCTATTCTATTCTATTGCCTGCGCTCACCGGGAGTCGACTAACAGTGAGACTGTTACTTGCCTGAAATGCCAGGGGGAATTTCAGCTCCAAAAACACTTTCAAGGGCACAAATCAGAAAGATTCCAAGTGGAAGCAGGGGTTTATGTTGAGATTTTATTTTCTGTTCTCTCATTTTCTCTCCTTTGCTCTCATTGCCTGGTATGGGATGGGATTTTAGGGTGTTTTTCGGAATGCGTTTCAGAGCCGCTGCTCACAAGCAGTAACACAACACGCAGGTGTAGCCAGGAGCAGGCTGATGCATTCTTCAGTTCAGCTTGCAAAAAGATCACTTTGCAGTGTGGCAAAGGCACGTCACAGAGCTACAGAAAGTAGCAGCGGGAAGAGAGGCCAAGCAGTGCCTGTTTCCTGAAGAGTGAAGACTTGAAGAACGAGGATCAGCACCAACCGCACACAAAAGACGACGAAGAAGAAGAGGTGTGTGGTAGCGTGGGGCGTTTTCCAAAGCAGGACACATGTCGATGACGAGCAGCCTTTTTGCCTTCCCAAACTTGCTGCGCTGTGCTTCTTGGCCAGGGATGCATGACAAGCACTCTCGTGCCTGCCCCGGCGCTTGTATCGCGTGCAGGGAGAGCTGCAAAGTGGCAGCTCCTGATGGTGCAGCAAGCCTGCAGCCCTGCCAAGCACGGGCTGTTTTGCACAAGCAAGAACCCCTGGGGAAACGGAGCCAAGGGAAGAGCAGAGCTCGCTCCCACTGCAAACTTGCAATGGGCAAGAGAGCCCCAGGCAGCCAGGGCGCAAGTGGCACCTTGGAGGCGCAAGAGCAGCAGGGCAAGAACCTCGCCGCAAGGGCCCCGAGGACCCTGACAAGGGGCTGTGCTCAGTGCTACAGAGGACAAGAAGCAACCCCCAGGGGCCACCCTGGCGGCCCACCCGGGAGTCTAGCAAGCTTCCTCCCCCCGGATGCGGGGCACGAGGGCCACCTTCGTGGAGCAGGAGCAGCAGGCACCTAGCCAAAACGGCCCAAAGAAGCCCTGGCAGGGGCCGTGTGCTCGGTGCTGCAGAGGAAGGCAAAAAACCCCCGGGGACACTTGCTAGCCCACCTTGGGGGAAAAAAAAAAGCCTTCCTCCCCCCAGCTGCAGGGCACGAGAGGCCATCTTCGTGGTGCATGAGCAGCAGGCAGTAACCTAGCCAAAAAGGACCAGAGGAGCCCTGCGCTGACTAGTGGTCATGCTCAATGCTGCAGAGGAAGGCAAAAAACCCCCGGGGACCAGTGCCAATCTGCCCCGGGGGAAAATTCCTTCCTGACCCCAGAGCTGGCGATCGGCTATTCCCTGAGCATGTGAGCAAGACCTGCCTCCTCGTCCCACAGGCTGGTCACGCCTCCCAGGAGATGCCCAAGCCCTATTCTCCCTCAACCTGCAGCCACCTCCGGGGCTTCCCAGAGTGGCCAAATGCCCCCGGCCCCATCGACCTTGGGGGCAAGAATCCCTCCCGCGCCTGGCAGGAGACCAGTGCGTGCTCCAAAGCACTGGGACCCCTGGGCAACATCTCTGCATCCCATTTCTTACGGCTGCTGCCACTGGCTCCGCAGGGCATGAGGACGGCGAGCTCTGCAGTGCTCCTCAAGAAGACACTCCCTTGCTCTTGCCACCACTTGCCAGCTGAAAAGGCCCGATAGCCTCGGGCACCGCCAGCTCTTGCTGGTTCTTCTCATCTCCAGCAGCCTCGTCCAGCCTCCGGTCTTCCTCCCTCAGCCCCCTCCAAGGCATTCTGCCGGCTCTTCAAGGACTTCCTCTCGGATGTCTGCGGGCTGCGCAGCTCTGTGGCGACGGGAGGATGCCCCCTTTTATCCTGCCCCGGGGCATTGTGACTGCTGCGTTGCCGGGCGGTGGCACTGTGCCATGGGGGTGACCGCCCCCCCCCCCCCCGCACAGACTCCCCCCCCCCCCCCCCCCCCCCCGCGCAGCCCCGCCCGCCGCCCCTCTGCCCAGCATCCTTTGGAGGAAGGCCTTTGGGGTGCTGGCCCCGAGGCAGTCCCTGTGCCCCGGGGGCCCGGGGGGCTCTCCCTGGTCCTTGCTGGCCACGCACTGGGCACAGCTGCTGAGCGTCCCTGACGCGTCCTCTGCCACTCGGCTCCCAAGGACAAACCTAGTGCTGTTACTCTTCTCTCAGGCTGCGGCAGAAACCAACCCTGCAGCCCGAAGACCACCCCCGTTAGCCGTCCCCTCTCTGCGCCAGAGCTAACGGCCACGAGCTCACGCAGCGAGGAGGACCAGGGACTTGACCTGGCTGAACACAAACCCTTTTCCGGGGGGCGCAACGGGGGTGACTTCAGCAGCCGCAGCCTGGGGGAAAGCCAAAGTGCAACCAGAGCCAGAGGTTGGGATGGACGGTGCCAAGAGACCACCACGGAAAGAACACAGGCTCTGAAAAACGGCGGAGCGGAGGTGACACTGGTGTGCTGGAAAGGCTGCTCATTTTCAGACCTAGAACCTTTGGCTCCGTGCCCAAAGCACAGGCAGGCAAACGACGACTCTTCCAAACTGTCAAAACAGCCCATTGCTGCTAGCGCCCTCACATCCCCTTTTCCCACTGAAACCCAGCTGCGCAGTTGGCCCTGTTTAGACGGGATACAAAACTGCAGGCATTTAGGGAGGAGGAACGATCAGTTGCTGCTGATCATGCCGCTGTGGGTAAGGAGTTGGCTGGCCAGGTGGCCATCCGACACTAAAAGGCAAGTGCCTCTCTTTAAGAGTCCCGACGCGCCTGGAAGACCGCTGCCAAGAAGGACGCAGGATTTTGCCTTTTATAGGCCCGCCTGAAACCACCCGAGAACGTCGGTGTGGTGAAATTCTTGATGACGTTATTCCCATACAAAGGAACTTCATCGTTTGGGTTGTTTGACATTGATTAAAGCAACTACAACAAACACTCTTCTGGCACACACGTGGTAACTCGTTTGCAAAACAGGTGCGATTAGTGCAGAAAGCTGCCAGCGTCTGGCTATCCGTTCAAGAATCTCAACATTGTCATGCCAGCTCAGTGTGAAGAGACAACAGGCCCGCGCACGTGCCCAAACGTGGCTCTGGTGTGGCTCAGCGGGCTAGAGATTCCTGGCAAGGGAACTGGAGGCCAGAGACGAACCTCCACAGAACCTAACCCGTACCTCAACGGAACATTAAACTGTTCAAGTACTCGTGCAAATCATAGACAATCCAAAACGCCCTACACAGATGCCTGGAGGTGTTGCTATTACCATCACGTGAATGAGACGGTAGGTCCTGCCAGACCTACAGCCTGCAAAACCTGAAGACGATCAGCACACAGGCGCATACGTATCGATCTTGTTCTGTCCTCGCCAAAACTGCTGGCTGAGCTGCCATCAGCCTCACTGACGGACAGCAGGCAAGACTCTCTCATCTGGCTTAGCTCAGGTGCAGCTCCTAGGAAAAGAGCTCTTTCAGAAAAGTCAGGTCTGGTTATGTTGGGAAAGTGTTTCAAGGAAATGTTTTTAATACTCTAGATTGGTAGAGGATGGCATGGTAATACTCTAAGCATGGTAATCTCCCTCCAAGTCCTAGCTCTGCCACCGATAACCTGCTTGCTCATCAAAACCGATTCAATGTTATGCCTTGGAAATCTCTACCTTGCTTTCTCGGCACCAAAAGGGTGGCACTTCTTTCCGAGTGCAAGAGGAGTTACATAGGGTATACAGACAGCCCACGGAAAACTGAGAAATGAGTCTGTGATCACTTGCATCCACATTCCTTGGCATTCCAACACTCCTATCCCACTCCTTTCCTTGCCAGCAGTCAAGAAAGACAGCCTGCGCAACATGTACGAGATGCTGACTTGGCCAGTGTCCTGCTTTCGGCTGGGACAGAGTTAATTTTCTTCCTAGTAGCTGGTACAGTGCTGTGTTTTGGATTTAGGATGAGAAGAAAGTTGATAACACACTGATGTTGGAGTTGTTGCTAAGTAGTGTATACACCAGTCAAGGACTTTTCAGCTTCCCGTGCTCTGCCAGGTGCACAAGCAGCTGGGAGGGGGCACAGCCAAGATAGTTGCCCCAAACTGGCCAAAGGGCTATTCCATACCATATGGAGTCACACTGAGGATATAAACTGTGGGGAGTTGGCGGGGGTTCGAGTTAACCCTAGGGGTTCGGGTTAGGGTTAGGGGTTAGGGTTAGAGGTTAGGATTAGGGTTAGGGTTAGGGGTTTGGGTTAGGGCTAGGGTCATTAGGGTTAGCTTTAGGGGTTAGGGTCATTAGGGTTAGCTTTAGGGGTTAGGGTTAGGTTTAGGGTTAAATGGTTGCAAGCCTCTTTGCTGTGAGCAATACCTGTTCATTGCCCTGTGGATTTCTTTTTTTTTTTGTTTTCCCCCTGGAGTCATTTTTAGAAATGCCTGAGCTGTTTCCCTTGGAAAAAGATCCCAAAACAAAAGAGCCAGAGAACAACAGGACTCTGTCAGAGCAAAGGTGCATGTGGCCCAATACTCTGTCTCCAAGGTGGCCAACCGTCAACGTCTAAAGGAGAGCATATGAGCAGTGCAGGTCGACTTCTGCCGGGGTCCTGGGGGTGCTCACAGGCCTCAAGGGCTGGGACCGGCCTCCCCTGGCATCCCCACCCACACCGTCTCCTGCCAAGGGCCCAGGGGACGTGGTGTCTCAGCTCTGCCTGGGGGCCTTCGGTTCCTGCCTGAGCAATGCTGTGGGTGCGCCCGTCTCTGCCCCTCTCTCCTGCATGGGCCTGGGACCTGCACTGCAGAGAGCTGCTCTCCTGGATGGACCCCTCAGACCTAGGTCATAGCTTGTCATGCAGAACTAGATGCAGAACAGAGCAGAACTATTCTATTCTGTTCTGTTCTAGGCTATTCTATTCTATTGCCTGCGCTCACCGGGAGTCGACTAACAGTGAGACTGTTACTTGCCTGAAATGCCAGGGGGGATTTCAGCTCCAAAAACACTTTCAAGGGCACAAATCAGAAAGATTCCAAGTGGAAGCAGGGGTTTATGTTGAGATTTTATTTTCTGTTCTCTCATTTTCTCTCCTTTGCTCTCATTGCCTGGTATGGGATGGGATTTTAGGGTGTTTTTCGGAATGCGTTTCAGAGCCGCTGCTCACAAGCAGTAACACAACGCGCAGGTGTAGCCAGGAGCAGGCTGATGCATTCTTCAGTTCAGCTTGCAAAAAGATCACTTTGCAGTGTGGCAAAGGCACGTCACAGAGCTACAGAAAGTAGCAGCGGGAAGAGAGGCCAAGCAGTGCCTGTTTCCTGAAGAGTGAAGACTTGAAGAACGAGGATCAGCACCAACCGCACACAAAAGACGACGAAGAAGAAGAGGTGTGTGGTAGCGTGGGGCGTTTTCCAAAGCAGGACACATGTCGATGACGAGCAGCCTTTTTGCCTTCCCAAACTTGCTGCGCTGTGCTTCTTGGCCAGGGATGCATGACAAGCACTCTCGTGCCTGCCCCGGCGCTTGTATCGCGTGCAGGGAGAGCTGCAAAGTGGCAGCTCCTGATGGTGCAGCAAGCCTGCAGCCCTGCCAAGCACGGGCTGTTTTGCACAAGCAAGAACCCCTGGGGAAACGGAGCCAAGGGAAGAGCAGAGCTCGCTCCCACTGCAAACTTGCAATGGGCAAGAGAGCCCCAGGCAGCCAGGGCGCAAGTGGCACCTTGGAGGCGCAAGAGCAGCAGGGCAAGAACCTCGCCGCAAGGGCCCCGAGGACCCTGACAAGGGGCTGTGCTCAGTGCTACAGAGGACAAGAAGCAACCCCCGGGGGCCACCCTGGCGGCCCACCCGGGAGTCTAGCAAGCTTCCTCCCCCCGGATGCGGGGCACGAGGGCCACCTTCGTGGAGCAGGAGCAGCAGGCACCTAGCCAAAACGGCCCAAAGAAGCCCTGGCAGGGGCCGTGTGCTCGGTGCTGCAGAGGAAGGCAAAAAACCCCCGGGGACACTTGCTAGCCCACCTTGGGGGAAAAAAAAAAGCCTTCCTCCCCCCAGCTGCGGGGCACGAGAGGCCATCTTCGTGGTGCATGAGCAGCAGGCAGTAACCTAGCCAAAAAGGACCAGAGGAGCCCTGCGCTGACTAGTGGTCATGCTCAATGCTGCAGAGGAAGGCAAAAAACCCCCGGGGACCAGTGCCAATCTGCCCCGGGGGAAAATTCCTTCCTGACCCCAGAGCTGGCGATCGGCTATTCCCTGAGCATGTGAGCAAGACCTGCCTCCTCGTCCCACAGGCTGGTCACGCCTCCCAGGAGATGCCCAAGCCCTATTCTCCCTCAACCTGCAGCCACCTCCGGGGCTTCCCAGAGTGGCCAAATGCCCCCGGCCCCATCGACCTTGGGGGCAAGAATCCCTCCCGCGCCTGGCAGGAGACCAGTGCGTGCTCCAAAGCACTGGGACCCCTGGGCAACATCTCTGCATCCCATTTCTTACGGCTGCTGCCACTGGCTCCGCAGGGCATGAGGACGGCGAGCTCTGCAGTGCTCCTCAAGAAGACACTCCCTTGCTCTTGCCACCACTTGCCAGCTGAAAAGGCCCGATAGCCTCGGGCACCGCCAGCTCTTGCTGGTTCTTCTCATCTCCAGCAGCCTCGTCCAGCCTCCGGTCTTCCTCCCTCAGCCCCCTCCAAGGCATTCTGCCGGCTCTTCAAGGACTTCCTCTCGGATGTCTGCGGGCTGCCCCCGGGCCAGCTCTGTGGCGACGGGAGGATGCCCCCTTTTATCCTGCCCCGGGGCATTGTGACTGCTGCGTTGCCGGGCGGTGGCACTGTGCCATGGGGGTGACCGCCCCCCCCCTCCCCGCACACACTCCCCCCCCCCCCGCCCCCCCCGCGCAGCCCCGCCCGCCGCCCCTCTGCCCAGCATCCTTTGGAGGAAGGCCTTTGGGGTGCTGGCCCCGAGGCAGTCCCTGTGCCCCGGGGGCCCGGGGGGCTCTCCCTTGTCCTTGCTGGCCACGCACTGGGCACAGCTGCTGAGCGTCCCTGACGCGTCCTCTGCCACTCGGCTCCCAAGGACAAACCTAGTGCTGTTACTCTTCTCTCAGGCTGCGGCAGAAACCAACCCTGCAGCCCGAAGACCACCCCCGTTAGCCGTCCCCTCTCTGCGCCAGAGCTAACGGCCACGAGCTCACGCAGCGAGGAGGACCAGGGACTTGACCTGGCTGAACACAAACCCTTTTCCGGGGGGCGCAACGGGGGTGACTTCAGCAGCCGCAGCCTGGGGGAAAGCCAAAGTGCAACCAGAGCCAGAGGTTGGGATGGACGGTGCCAAGAGACCACCACGGAAAGAACACAGGCTCTGAAAAACGGCGGAGCGGAGGTGACACTGGTGTGCTGGAAAGGCTGCTCATTTTCAGACCTAGAACCTTTGGCTCCGTGCCCAAAGCACAGGCAGGCAAACGACGACTCTTCCAAACTGTCAAAACAGCCCATTGCTGCTAGCGCCCTCACATCCCCTTTTCCCACTGAAACCCAGCTGCGCAGTTGGCCCTGTTTAGACGGGATACAAAACTGCAGGCATTTAGGGAGGAGGAACGATCAGTTGCTGCTGATCATGCCGCTGTGGGTAAGGAGTTGGCTGGCCAGGTGGCCATCCGACACTAAAAGGCAAGTGCCTCTCTTTAAGAGTCCCGACGCGCCTGGAAGACCGCTGCCAAGAAGGACGCAGGATTTTGCCTTTTATAGGCCCGCCTGAAACCACCCGAGAACGTCGGTGTGGTGAAATTCTTGATGACGTTATTCCCATACAAAGGAACTTCATCGTTTGGGTTGTTTGACATTGATTAAAGCAACTACAACAAACACTCTTCTGGCGCACACGTGGTAACTCGTTTGCAAAACAGGTGCGATTAGTGCAGAAAGCTGCCAGCGTCTGGCTATCCGTTCAAGAATCTCAACATTGTCATGCCAGCTCAGTGTGAAGAGACAACAGGCCCGCGCACGTGCCCAAACGTGGCTCTGGTGTGGCTCAGCGGGCTAGAGATTCCTGGCAAGGGAACTGGAGGCCAGAGACGAACCTCCACAGAACCTAACCCGTACCTCAACGGAACATTAAACTGTTCAAGTACTCGTGCAAATCATAGACAATCCAAAACGCCCTACACAGATGCCTGGAGGTGTTGCTATTACCATCACGTGAATGAGACGGTAGGTCCTGCCAGACCTACAGCCTGCAAAACCTGAAGACGATCAGCACACAGGCGCATACGTATCGATCTTGTTCTGTCCTCGCCAAAACTGCTGGCTGAGCTGCCATCAGCCTCACTGACGGACAGCAGGCAAGACTCTCTCATCTGGCTTAGCTCAGGTGCAGCTCCTAGGAAAAGAGCTCTTTCAGAAAAGTCAGGTCTGGTTATGTTGGGAAAGTGTTTCAAGGAAATGTTTTTAATACTCTAGATTGGTAGAGGATGGCATGGTAATACTCTAAGCATGGTAATCTCCCTCCAAGTCCTAGCTCTGCCACCGATAACCTGCTTGCTCATCAAAACCGATTCAATGTTATGCCTTGGAAATCTCTACCTTGCTTTCTCGGCACCAAAAGGGTGGCACTTCTTTCCGAGTGCAAGAGGAGTTACATAGGGTATACAGACAGCCCACGGAAAACTGAGAAATGAGTCTGTGATCACTTGCATCCACATTCCTTGGCATTCCAACACTCCTATCCCACTCCTTTCCTTGCCAGCAGTCAAGAAAGACAGCCTGCGCAACATGTACGAGATGCTGACTTGGCCAGTGTCCTGCTTTCGGCTGGGACAGAGTTAATTTTCTTCCTAGTAGCTGGTACAGTGCTGTGTTTTGGATTTAGGATGAGAAGAAAGTTGATAACACACTGATGTTGGAGTTGTTGCTAAGTAGTGTATACACCAGTCAAGGACTTTTCAGCTTCCCGTGCTCTGCCAGGTGCACAAGCAGCTGGGAGGGGGCACAGCCAAGATAGTTGCCCCAAACTGGCCAAAGGGCTATTCCATACCATATGGAGTCACACTGAGGATATAAACTGTGGGGAGTTGGCGGGGGTTCGAGTTAACCCTAGGGGTTCGGGTTAGGGTTAGGGGTTAGGGTTAGAGGTTAGGATTAGGGTTAGGGTTAGGGGTTTGGGTTAGGGCTAGGGTCATTAGGGTTAGCTTTAGGGGTTAGGGTCATTAGGGTTAGCTTTAGGGGTTAGGGTTAGGTTTAGGGTTAAATGGTTGCAAGCCTCTTTGCTGTGAGCAATACCTGTTCATTGCCCTGTGGATTTCTTTTTTTTTTTGTTTTCCCCCTGGAGTCATTTTTAGAAATGCCTGAGCTGTTTCCCTTGGAAAAAGATCCCAAAACAAAAGAGCCAGAGAACAACAGGACTCTGTCAGAGCAAAGGTGCATGTGGCCCAATACTCTGTCTCCAAGGTGGCCAACCGTCAACGTCTAAAGGAGAGCATATGAGCAGTGCAGGTCGACTTCTGCCGGGGTCCTGGGGGTGCTCACAGGCCTCAAGGGCTGGGACCGGCCTCCCCTGGCATCCCCACCCACACCGTCTCCTGCCAAGGGCCCAGGGGACGTGGTGTCTCAGCTCTGCCTGGGGGCCTTCGGTTCCTGCCTGAGCAATGCTGTGGGTGCGCCCGTCTCTGCCCCTCTCTCCTGCATGGGCCTGGGACCTGCACTGCAGAGAGCTGCTCTCCTGGATGGACCCCTCAGACCTAGGTCATAGCTTGTCATGCAGAACTAGATGCAGAACAGAGCAGAACTATTCTATTCTGTTCTGTTCTAGGCTATTCTATTCTATTGCCTGCGCTCACCGGGAGTCGACTAACAGTGAGACTGTTACTTGCCTGAAATGCCAGGGGGAATTTCAGCTCCAAAAACACTTTCAAGGGCACAAATCAGAAAGATTCCAAGTGGAAGCAGGGGTTTATGTTGAGATTTTATTTTCTGTTCTCTCATTTTCTCTCCTTTGCTCTCATTGCCTGGTATGGGATGGGATTTTAGGGTGTTTTTCGGAATGCGTTTCAGAGCCGCTGCTCACAAGCAGTAACACAACGCGCAGGTGTAGCCAGGAGCAGGCTGATGCATTCTTCAGTTCAGCTTGCAAAAAGATCACTTTGCAGTGTGGCAAAGGCACGTCACAGAGCTACAGAAAGTAGCAGCGGGAAGAGAGGCCAAGCAGTGCCTGTTTCCTGAAGAGTGAAGACTTGAAGAACGAGGATCAGCACCAACCGCACACAAAAGACGACGAAGAAGAAGAGGTGTGTGGTAGCGTGGGGCGTTTTCCAAAGCAGGACACATGTCGATGACGAGCAGCCTTTTTGCCTTCCCAAACTTGCTGCGCTGTGCTTCTTGGCCAGGGATGCATGACAAGCACTCTCGTGCCTGCCCCGGCGCTTGTATCGCGTGCAGGGAGAGCTGCAAAGTGGCAGCTCCTGATGGTGCAGCAAGCCTGCAGCCCTGCCAAGCACGGGCTGTTTTGCACAAGCAAGAACCCCTGGGGAAACGGAGCCAAGGGAAGAGCAGAGCTCGCTCCCACTGCAAACTTGCAATGGGCAAGAGAGCCCCAGGCAGCCAGGGCGCAAGTGGCACCTTGGAGGCGCAAGAGCAGCAGGGCAAGAACCTCGCCGCAAGGGCCCCGAGGACCCTGACAAGGGGCTGTGCTCAGTGCTACAGAGGACAAGAAGCAACCCCCAGGGGCCACCCTGGCGGCCCACCCGGGAGTCTAGCAAGCTTCCTCCCCCCGGATGCGGGGCACGAGGGCCACCTTCGTGGAGCAGGAGCAGCAGGCACCTAGCCAAAACGGCCCAAAGAAGCCCTGGCAGGGGCCGTGTGCTCGGTGCTGCAGAGGAAGGCAAAAAACCCCCGGGGACACTTGCTAGCCCACCTTGGGGGAAAAAAAAAAGCCTTCCTCCCCCCAGCTGCAGGGCACGAGAGGCCATCTTCGTGGTGCATGAGCAGCAGGCAGTAACCTAGCCAAAAAGGACCAGAGGAGCCCTGCGCTGACTAGTGGTCATGCTCAATGCTGCAGAGGAAGGCAAAAAACCCCCGGGGACCAGTGCCAATCTGCCCCGGGGGAAAATTCCTTCCTGACCCCAGAGCTGGCGATCGGCTATTCCCTGAGCATGTGAGCAAGACCTGCCTCCTCGTCCCACAGGCTGGTCACGCCTCCCAGGAGATGCCCAAGCCCTATTCTCCCTCAACCTGCAGCCACCTCCGGGGCTTCCCAGAGTGGCCAAATGCCCCCGGCCCCATCGACCTTGGGGGCAAGAATCCCTCCCGCGCCTGGCAGGAGACCAGTGCGTGCTCCAAAGCACTGGGACCCCTGGGCAACATCTCTGCATCCCATTTCTTACGGCTGCTGCCACTGGCTCCGCAGGGCATGAGGACGGCGAGCTCTGCAGTGCTCCTCAAGAAGACACTCCCTTGCTCTTGCCACCACTTGCCAGCTGAAAAGGCCCGATAGCCTCGGGCACCGCCAGCTCTTGCTGGTTCTTCTCATCTCCAGCAGCCTCGTCCAGCCTCCGGTCTTCCTCCCTCAGCCCCCTCCAAGGCATTCTGCCGGCTCTTCAAGGACTTCCTCTCGGATGTCTGCGGGCTGCGCAGCTCTGTGGCGACGGGAGGATGCCCCCTTTTATCCTGCCCCGGGGCATTGTGACTGCTGCGTTGCCGGGCGGTGGCACTGTGCCATGGGGGTGACCGCCCCCCCCCCCCCCGCACAGACTCCCCCCCCCCCCCCCCCCCCCCGCGCAGCCCCGCCCGCCGCCCCTCTGCCCAGCATCCTTTGGAGGAAGGCCTTTGGGGTGCTGGCCCCGAGGCAGTCCCTGTGCCCCGGGGGCCCGGGGGGCTCTCCCTGGTCCTTGCTGGCCACGCACTGGGCACAGCTGCTGAGCGTCCCTGACGCGTCCTCTGCCACTCGGCTCCCAAGGACAAACCTAGTGCTGTTACTCTTCTCTCAGGCTGCGGCAGAAACCAACCCTGCAGCCCGAAGACCACCCCCGTTAGCCGTCCCCTCTCTGCGCCAGAGCTAACGGCCACGAGCTCACGCAGCGAGGAGGACCAGGGACTTGACCTGGCTGAACACAAACCCTTTTCCGGGGGGCGCAACGGGGGTGACTTCAGCAGCCGCAGCCTGGGGGAAAGCCAAAGTGCAACCAGAGCCAGAGGTTGGGATGGACGGTGCCAAGAGACCACCACGGAAAGAACACAGGCTCTGAAAAACGGCGGAGCGGAGGTGACACTGGTGTGCTGGAAAGGCTGCTCATTTTCAGACCTAGAACCTTTGGCTCCGTGCCCAAAGCACAGGCAGGCAAACGACGACTCTTCCAAACTGTCAAAACAGCCCATTGCTGCTAGCGCCCTCACATCCCCTTTTCCCACTGAAACCCAGCTGCGCAGTTGGCCCTGTTTAGACGGGATACAAAACTGCAGGCATTTAGGGAGGAGGAACGATCAGTTGCTGCTGATCATGCCGCTGTGGGTAAGGAGTTGGCTGGCCAGGTGGCCATCCGACACTAAAAGGCAAGTGCCTCTCTTTAAGAGTCCCGACGCGCCTGGAAGACCGCTGCCAAGAAGGACGCAGGATTTTGCCTTTTATAGGCCCGCCTGAAACCACCCGAGAACGTCGGTGTGGTGAAATTCTTGATGACGTTATTCCCATACAAAGGAACTTCATCGTTTGGGTTGTTTGACATTGATTAAAGCAACTACAACAAACACTCTTCTGGCACACACGTGGTAACTCGTTTGCAAAACAGGTGCGATTAGTGCAGAAAGCTGCCAGCGTCTGGCTATCCGTTCAAGAATCTCAACATTGTCATGCCAGCTCAGTGTGAAGAGACAACAGGCCCGCGCACGTGCCCAAACGTGGCTCTGGTGTGGCTCAGCGGGCTAGAGATTCCTGGCAAGGGAACTGGAGGCCAGAGACGAACCTCCACAGAACCTAACCCGTACCTCAACGGAACATTAAACTGTTCAAGTACTCGTGCAAATCATAGACAATCCAAAACGCCCTACACAGATGCCTGGAGGTGTTGCTATTACCATCACGTGAATGAGACGGTAGGTCCTGCCAGACCTACAGCCTGCAAAACCTGAAGACGATCAGCACACAGGCGCATACGTATCGATCTTGTTCTGTCCTCGCCAAAACTGCTGGCTGAGCTGCCATCAGCCTCACTGACGGACAGCAGGCAAGACTCTCTCATCTGGCTTAGCTCAGGTGCAGCTCCTAGGAAAAGAGCTCTTTCAGAAAAGTCAGGTCTGGTTATGTTGGGAAAGTGTTTCAAGGAAATGTTTTTAATACTCTAGATTGGTAGAGGATGGCATGGTAATACTCTAAGCATGGTAATCTCCCTCCAAGTCCTAGCTCTGCCACCGATAACCTGCTTGCTCATCAAAACCGATTCAATGTTATGCCTTGGAAATCTCTACCTTGCTTTCTCGGCACCAAAAGGGTGGCACTTCTTTCCGAGTGCAAGAGGAGTTACATAGGGTATACAGACAGCCCACGGAAAACTGAGAAATGAGTCTGTGATCACTTGCATCCACATTCCTTGGCATTCCAACACTCCTATCCCACTCCTTTCCTTGCCAGCAGTCAAGAAAGACAGCCTGCGCAACATGTACGAGATGCTGACTTGGCCAGTGTCCTGCTTTCGGCTGGGACAGAGTTAATTTTCTTCCTAGTAGCTGGTACAGTGCTGTGTTTTGGATTTAGGATGAGAAGAAAGTTGATAACACACTGATGTTGGAGTTGTTGCTAAGTAGTGTATACACCAGTCAAGGACTTTTCAGCTTCCCGTGCTCTGCCAGGTGCACAAGCAGCTGGGAGGGGGCACAGCCAAGATAGTTGCCCCAAACTGGCCAAAGGGCTATTCCATACCATATGGAGTCACACTGAGGATATAAACTGTGGGGAGTTGGCGGGGGTTCGAGTTAACCCTAGGGGTTCGGGTTAGGGTTAGGGGTTAGGGTTAGAGGTTAGGATTAGGGTTAGGGTTAGGGGTTTGGGTTAGGGCTAGGGTCATTAGGGTTAGCTTTAGGGGTTAGGGTCATTAGGGTTAGCTTTAGGGGTTAGGGTTAGGTTTAGGGTTAAATGGTTGCAAGCCTCTTTGCTGTGAGCAATACCTGTTCATTGCCCTGTGGATTTCTTTTTTTTTTTGTTTTCCCCCTGGAGTCATTTTTAGAAATGCCTGAGCTGTTTCCCTTGGAAAAAGATCCCAAAACAAAAGAGCCAGAGAACAACAGGACTCTGTCAGAGCAAAGGTGCATGTGGCCCAATACTCTGTCTCCAAGGTGGCCAACCGTCAACGTCTAAAGGAGAGCATATGAGCAGTGCAGGTCGACTTCTGCCGGGGTCCTGGGGGTGCTCACAGGCCTCAAGGGCTGGGACCGGCCTCCCCTGGCATCCCCACCCACACCGTCTCCTGCCAAGGGCCCAGGGGACGTGGTGTCTCAGCTCTGCCTGGGGGCCTTCGGTTCCTGCCTGAGCAATGCTGTGGGTGCGCCCGTCTCTGCCCCTCTCTCCTGCATGGGCCTGGGACCTGCACTGCAGAGAGCTGCTCTCCTGGATGGACCCCTCAGACCTAGGTCATAGCTTGTCATGCAGAACTAGATGCAGAACAGAGCAGAACTATTCTATTCTGTTCTGTTCTAGGCTATTCTATTCTATTGCCTGCGCTCACCGGGAGTCGACTAACAGTGAGACTGTTACTTGCCTGAAATGCCAGGGGGGATTTCAGCTCCAAAAACACTTTCAAGGGCACAAATCAGAAAGATTCCAAGTGGAAGCAGGGGTTTATGTTGAGATTTTATTTTCTGTTCTCTCATTTTCTCTCCTTTGCTCTCATTGCCTGGTATGGGATGGGATTTTAGGGTGTTTTTCGGAATGCGTTTCAGAGCCGCTGCTCACAAGCAGTAACACAACGCGCAGGTGTAGCCAGGAGCAGGCTGATGCATTCTTCAGTTCAGCTTGCAAAAAGATCACTTTGCAGTGTGGCAAAGGCACGTCACAGAGCTACAGAAAGTAGCAGCGGGAAGAGAGGCCAAGCAGTGCCTGTTTCCTGAAGAGTGAAGACTTGAAGAACGAGGATCAGCACCAACCGCACACAAAAGACGACGAAGAAGAAGAGGTGTGTGGTAGCGTGGGGCGTTTTCCAAAGCAGGACACATGTCGATGACGAGCAGCCTTTTTGCCTTCCCAAACTTGCTGCGCTGTGCTTCTTGGCCAGGGATGCATGACAAGCACTCTCGTGCCTGCCCCGGCGCTTGTATCGCGTGCAGGGAGAGCTGCAAAGTGGCAGCTCCTGATGGTGCAGCAAGCCTGCAGCCCTGCCAAGCACGGGCTGTTTTGCACAAGCAAGAACCCCTGGGGAAACGGAGCCAAGGGAAGAGCAGAGCTCGCTCCCACTGCAAACTTGCAATGGGCAAGAGAGCCCCAGGCAGCCAGGGCGCAAGTGGCACCTTGGAGGCGCAAGAGCAGCAGGGCAAGAACCTCGCCGCAAGGGCCCCGAGGACCCTGACAAGGGGCTGTGCTCAGTGCTACAGAGGACAAGAAGCAACCCCCGGGGGCCACCCTGGCGGCCCACCCGGGAGTCTAGCAAGCTTCCTCCCCCCGGATGCGGGGCACGAGGGCCACCTTCGTGGAGCAGGAGCAGCAGGCACCTAGCCAAAACGGCCCAAAGAAGCCCTGGCAGGGGCCGTGTGCTCGGTGCTGCAGAGGAAGGCAAAAAACCCCCGGGGACACTTGCTAGCCCACCTTGGGGGAAAAAAAAAAGCCTTCCTCCCCCCAGCTGCGGGGCACGAGAGGCCATCTTCGTGGTGCATGAGCAGCAGGCAGTAACCTAGCCAAAAAGGACCAGAGGAGCCCTGCGCTGACTAGTGGTCATGCTCAATGCTGCAGAGGAAGGCAAAAAACCCCCGGGGACCAGTGCCAATCTGCCCCGGGGGAAAATTCCTTCCTGACCCCAGAGCTGGCGATCGGCTATTCCCTGAGCATGTGAGCAAGACCTGCCTCCTCGTCCCACAGGCTGGTCACGCCTCCCAGGAGATGCCCAAGCCCTATTCTCCCTCAACCTGCAGCCACCTCCGGGGCTTCCCAGAGTGGCCAAATGCCCCCGGCCCCATCGACCTTGGGGGCAAGAATCCCTCCCGCGCCTGGCAGGAGACCAGTGCGTGCTCCAAAGCACTGGGACCCCTGGGCAACATCTCTGCATCCCATTTCTTACGGCTGCTGCCACTGGCTCCGCAGGGCATGAGGACGGCGAGCTCTGCAGTGCTCCTCAAGAAGACACTCCCTTGCTCTTGCCACCACTTGCCAGCTGAAAAGGCCCGATAGCCTCGGGCACCGCCAGCTCTTGCTGGTTCTTCTCATCTCCAGCAGCCTCGTCCAGCCTCCGGTCTTCCTCCCTCAGCCCCCTCCAAGGCATTCTGCCGGCTCTTCAAGGACTTCCTCTCGGATGTCTGCGGGCTGCCCCCAGGCCAGCTCTGTGGCGACGGGAGGATGCCCCCTTTTATCCTGCCCCGGGGCATTGTGACTGCTGCGTTGCCGGGCGGTGGCACTGTGCCATGGGGGTGACCGCCCCCCCCCCCCCCGCACAGACTCCCCCCCCCCCCCCCCCCCCCCCCGCGCAGCCCCGCCCGCCGCCCCTCTGCCCAGCATCCTTTGGAGGAAGGCCTTTGGGGTGCTGGCCCCGAGGCAGTCCCTGTGCCCCGGGGGCCCGGGGGGCTCTCCCTTGTCCTTGCTGGCCACGCACTGGGCACAGCTGCTGAGCGTCCCTGACGCGTCCTCTGCCACTCGGCTCCCAAGGACAAACCTAGTGCTGTTACTCTTCTCTCAGGCTGCGGCAGAAACCAACCCTGCAGCCCGAAGACCACCCCCGTTAGCCGTCCCCTCTCTGCGCCAGAGCTAACGGCCACGAGCTCACGCAGCGAGGAGGACCAGGGACTTGACCTGGCTGAACACAAACCCTTTTCCGGGGGGCGCAACGGGGGTGACTTCAGCAGCCGCAGCCTGGGGGAAAGCCAAAGTGCAACCAGAGCCAGAGGTTGGGATGGACGGTGCCAAGAGACCACCACGGAAAGAACACAGGCTCTGAAAAACGGCGGAGCGGAGGTGACACTGGTGTGCTGGAAAGGCTGCTCATTTTCAGACCTAGAACCTTTGGCTCCGTGCCCAAAGCACAGGCAGGCAAACGACGACTCTTCCAAACTGTCAAAACAGCCCATTGCTGCTAGCGCCCTCACATCCCCTTTTCCCACTGAAACCCAGCTGCGCAGTTGGCCCTGTTTAGACGGGATACAAAACTGCAGGCATTTAGGGAGGAGGAACGATCAGTTGCTGCTGATCATGCCGCTGTGGGTAAGGAGTTGGCTGGCCAGGTGGCCATCCGACACTAAAAGGCAAGTGCCTCTCTTTAAGAGTCCCGACGCGCCTGGAAGACCGCTGCCAAGAAGGACGCAGGATTTTGCCTTTTATAGGCCCGCCTGAAACCACCCGAGAACGTCGGTGTGGTGAAATTCTTGATGACGTTATTCCCATACAAAGGAACTTCATCGTTTGGGTTGTTTGACATTGATTAAAGCAACTACAACAAACACTCTTCTGGCGCACACGTGGTAACTCGTTTGCAAAACAGGTGCGATTAGTGCAGAAAGCTGCCAGCGTCTGGCTATCCGTTCAAGAATCTCAACATTGTCATGCCAGCTCAGTGTGAAGAGACAACAGGCCCGCGCACGTGCCCAAACGTGGCTCTGGTGTGGCTCAGCGGGCTAGAGATTCCTGGCAAGGGAACTGGAGGCCAGAGACGAACCTCCACAGAACCTAACCCGTACCTCAACGGAACATTAAACTGTTCAAGTACTCGTGCAAATCATAGACAATCCAAAACACCCTACACAGATGCCTGGAGGTGTTGCTATTACCATCACGTGAATGAGACGGTAGGTCCTGCCAGACCTACGGCCTGCAAAACCTGAAGACGATCAGCACACAGGCGCATACGTATCGATCTTGTTCTGTCCTCGCCAAAACTGCTGGCTGAGCTGCCATCAGCCTCACTGACGGACAGCAGGCAAGACTCTCTCATCTGGCTTAGCTCAGGTGCAGCTCCTAGGAAAAGAGCTCTTTCAGAAAAGTCAGGTCTGGTTATGTTGGGAAAGTGTTTCAAGGAAATGTTTTTAATACTCTAGATTGGTAGAGGATGGCATGGTAATACTCTAAGCATGGTAATCTCCCTCCAAGTCCTAGCTCTGCCACCGATAACCTGCTTGCTCATCAAAACCGATTCAATGTTATGCCTTGGAAATCTCTACCTTGCTTTCTCGGCACCAAAAGGGTGGCACTTCTTTCCGAGTGCAAGAGGAGTTACATAGGGTATACAGACAGCCCACGGAAAACTGAGAAATGAGTCTGTGATCACTTGCATCCACATTCCTTGGCATTCCAACACTCCTATCCCACTCCTTTCCTTGCCAGCAGTCAAGAAAGACAGCCTGCGCAACATGTACGAGATGCTGACTTGGCCAGTGTCCTGCTTTCGGCTGGGACAGAGTTAATTTTCTTCCTAGTAGCTGGTACAGTGCTGTGTTTTGGATTTAGGATGAGAAGAAAGTTGATAACACACTGATGTTGGAGTTGTTGCTAAGTAGTGTATACACCAGTCAAGGACTTTTCAGCTTCCCGTGCTCTGCCAGGTGCACAAGCAGCTGGGAGGGGGCACAGCCAAGATAGTTGCCCCAAACTGGCCAAAGGGCTATTCCATACCATATGGAGTCACACTGAGGATATAAACTGTGGGGAGTTGGCGGGGGTTCGAGTTAACCCTAGGGGTTCGGGTTAGGGTTAGGGGTTAGGGTTAGAGGTTAGGATTAGGGTTAGGGTTAGGGGTTTGGGTTAGGGCTAGGGTCATTAGGGTTAGCTTTAGGGGTTAGGGTCATTAGGGTTAGCTTTAGGGGTTAGGGTTAGGTTTAGGGTTAAATGGTTGCAAGCCTCTTTGCTGTGAGCAATACCTGTTCATTGCCCTGTGGATTTCTTTTTTTTTTTGTTTTCCCCCTGGAGTCATTTTTAGAAATGCCTGAGCTGTTTCCCTTGGAAAAAGATCCCAAAACAAAAGAGCCAGAGAACAACAGGACTCTGTCAGAGCAAAGGTGCATGTGGCCCAATACTCTGTCTCCAAGGTGGCCAACCGTCAACGTCTAAAGGAGAGCATATGAGCAGTGCAGGTCGACTTCTGCCGGGGTCCTGGGGGTGCTCACAGGCCTCAAGGGCTGGGACCGGCCTCCCCTGGCATCCCCACCCACACCGTCTCCTGCCAAGGGCCCAGGGGACGTGGTGTCTCAGCTCTGCCTGGGGGCCTTCGGTTCCTGCCTGAGCAATGCTGTGGGTGCGCCCGTCTCTGCCCCTCTCTCCTGCATGGGCCTGGGACCTGCACTGCAGAGAGCTGCTCTCCTGGATGGACCCCTCAGACCTAGGTCATAGCTTGTCATGCAGAACTAGATGCAGAACAGAGCAGAACTATTCTATTCTGTTCTGTTCTAGGCTATTCTATTCTATTGCCTGCGCTCACCGGGAGTCGACTAACAGTGAGACTGTTACTTGCCTGAAATGCCAGGGGGGATTTCAGCTCCAAAAACACTTTCAAGGGCACAAATCAGAAAGATTCCAAGTGGAAGCAGGGGTTTATGTTGAGATTTTATTTTCTGTTCTCTCATTTTCTCTCCTTTGCTCTCATTGCCTGGTATGGGATGGGATTTTAGGGTGTTTTTCGGAATGCGTTTCAGAGCCGCTGCTCACAAGCAGTAACACAACGCGCAGGTGTAGCCAGGAGCAGGCTGATGCATTCTTCAGTTCAGCTTGCAAAAAGATCACTTTGCAGTGTGGCAAAGGCACGTCACAGAGCTACAGAAAGTAGCAGCGGGAAGAGAGGCCAAGCAGTGCCTGTTTCCTGAAGAGTGAAGACTTGAAGAACGAGGATCAGCACCAACCGCACACAAAAGACGACGAAGAAGAAGAGGTGTGTGGTAGCGTGGGGCGTTTTCCAAAGCAGGACACATGTCGATGACGAGCAGCCTTTTTGCCTTCCCAAACTTGCTGCGCTGTGCTTCTTGGCCAGGGATGCATGACAAGCACTCTCGTGCCTGCCCCGGCGCTTGTATCGCGTGCAGGGAGAGCTGCAAAGTGGCAGCTCCTGATGGTGCAGCAAGCCTGCAGCCCTGCCAAGCACGGGCTGTTTTGCACAAGCAAGAACCCCTGGGGAAACGGAGCCAAGGGAAGAGCAGAGCTCGCTCCCACTGCAAACTTGCAATGGGCAAGAGAGCCCCAGGCAGCCAGGGCGCAAGTGGCACCTTGGAGGCGCAAGAGCAGCAGGGCAAGAACCTCGCCGCAAGGGCCCCGAGGACCCTGACAAGGGGCTGTGCTCAGTGCTACAGAGGACAAGAAGCAACCCCCGGGGGCCACCCTGGCGGCCCACCCGGGAGTCTAGCAAGCTTCCTCCCCCCGGATGCGGGGCACGAGGGCCACCTTCGTGGAGCAGGAGCAGCAGGCACCTAGCCAAAACGGCCCAAAGAAGCCCTGGCAGGGGCCGTGTGCTCGGTGCTGCAGAGGAAGGCAAAAAACCCCCGGGGACACTTGCTAGCCCACCTTGGGGGAAAAAAAAAAGCCTTCCTCCCCCCAGCTGCAGGGCACGAGAGGCCATCTTCGTGGTGCATGAGCAGCAGGCAGTAACCTAGCCAAAAAGGACCAGAGGAGCCCTGCGCTGACTAGTGGTCATGCTCAATGCTGCAGAGGAAGGCAAAAAACCCCCGGGGACCAGTGCCAATCTGCCCCGGGGGAAAATTCCTTCCTGACCCCAGAGCTGGCGATCGGCTATTCCCTGAGCATGTGAGCAAGACCTGCCTCCTCGTCCCACAGGCTGGTCACGCCTCCCAGGAGATGCCCAAGCCCTATTCTCCCTCAACCTGCAGCCACCTCCGGGGCTTCCCAGAGTGGCCAAATGCCCCCGGCCCCATCGACCTTGGGGGCAAGAATCCCTCCCGCGCCTGGCAGGAGACCAGTGCGTGCTCCAAAGCACTGGGACCCCTGGGCAACATCTCTGCATCCCATTTCTTACGGCTGCTGCCACTGGCTCCGCAGGGCATGAGGACGGCGAGCTCTGCAGTGCTCCTCAAGAAGACACTCCCTTGCTCTTGCCACCACTTGCCAGCTGAAAAGGCCCGATAGCCTCGGGCACCGCCAGCTCTTGCTGGTTCTTCTCATCTCCAGCAGCCTCGTCCAGCCTCCGGTCTTCCTCCCTCAGCCCCCTCCAAGGCATTCTGCCGGCTCTTCAAGGACTTCCTCTCGGATGTCTGCGGGCTGCCCCCGGGCCAGCTCTGTGGCGACGGGAGGATGCCCCCTTTTATCCTGCCCCGGGGCATTGTGACTGCTGCGTTGCCGGGCGGTGGCACTGTGCCATGGGGGTGACCGCCCCCCCCCTCCCCGCACACACTCCCCCCCCCCGCCCCCCCCCCCCGCGCAGCCCCGCCCGCCGCCCCTCTGCCCAGCATCCTTTGGAGGAAGGCCTTTGGGGTGCTGGCCCCGAGGCAGTCCCTGTGCCCCGGGGGCCCGGGGGGCTCTCCCTTGTCCTTGCTGGCCACGCACTGGGCACAGCTGCTGAGCGTCCCTGACGCGTCCTCTGCCACTCGGCTCCCAAGGACAAACCTAGTGCTGTTACTCTTCTCTCAGGCTGCGGCAGAAACCAACCCTGCAGCCCGAAGACCATCCCCGTTAGCCGTCCCCTCTCTGCGCCAGAGCTAACGGCCACGAGCTCACGCAGCGAGGAGGACCAGGGACTTGACCTGGCTGAACACAAACCCTTTTCCGGGGGGCGCAACGGGGGTGACTTCAGCAGCCGCAGCCTGGGGGAAAGCCAAAGTGCAACCAGAGCCAGAGGTTGGGATGGACGGTGCCAAGAGACCACCACGGAAAGAACACAGGCTCTGAAAAACGGCGGAGCGGAGGTGACACTGGTGTGCTGGAAAGGCTGCTCATTTTCAGACCTAGAACCTTTGGCTCCGTGCCCAAAGCACAGGCAGGCAAACGACGACTCTTCCAAACTGTCAAAACAGCCCATTGCTGCTAGCGCCCTCACATCCCCTTTTCCCACTGAAACCCAGCTGCGCAGTTGGCCCTGTTTAGACGGGATACAAAACTGCAGGCATTTAGGGAGGAGGAACGATCAGTTGCTGCTGATCATGCCGCTGTGGGTAAGGAGTTGGCTGGCCAGGTGGCCATCCGACACTAAAAGGCAAGTGCCTCTCTTTAAGAGTCCCGACGCGCCTGGAAGACCGCTGCCAAGAAGGACGCAGGATTTTGCCTTTTATAGGCCCGCCTGAAACCACCCGAGAACGTCGGTGTGGTGAAATTCTTGATGACGTTATTCCCATACAAAGGAACTTCATCGTTTGGGTTGTTTGACATTGATTAAAGCAACTACAACAAACACTCTTCTGGCGCACACGTGGTAACTCGTTTGCAAAACAGGTGCGATTAGTGCAGAAAGCTGCCAGCGTCTGGCTATCCGTTCAAGAATCTCAACATTGTCATGCCAGCTCAGTGTGAAGAGACAACAGGCCCGCGCACGTGCCCAAACGTGGCTCTGGTGTGGCTCAGCGGGCTAGAGATTCCTGGCAAGGGAACTGGAGGCCAGAGACGAACCTCCACAGAACCTAACCCGTACCTCAACGGAACATTAAACTGTTCAAGTACTCGTGCAAATCATAGACAATCCAAAACGCCCTACACAGATGCCTGGAGGTGTTGCTATTACCATCACGTGAATGAGACGGTAGGTCCTGCCAGACCTACGGCCTGCAAAACCTGAAGACGATCAGCACACAGGCGCATACGTATCGATCTTGTTCTGTCCTCGCCAAAACTGCTGGCTGAGCTGCCATCAGCCTCACTGACGGACAGCAGGCAAGACTCTCTCATCTGGCTTAGCTCAGGTGCAGCTCCTAGGAAAAGAGCTCTTTCAGAAAAGTCAGGTCTGGTTATGTTGGGAAAGTGTTTCAAGGAAATGTTTTTAATACTCTAGATTGGTAGAGGATGGCATGGTAATACTCTAAGCATGGTAATCTCCCTCCAAGTCCTAGCTCTGCCACCGATAACCTGCTTGCTCATCAAAACCGATTCAATGTTATGCCTTGGAAATCTCTACCTTGCTTTCTTGGCACCAAAAGGGTGGCACTTCTTTCCGAGTGCAAGAGGAGTTACATAGGGTATACAGACAGCCCACGGAAAACTGAGAAATGAGTCTGTGATCACTTGCATCCACATTCCTTGGCATTCCAACACTCCTATCCCACTCCTTTCCTTGCCAGCAGTCAAGAAAGACAGCCTGCGCAACATGTACGAGATGCTGACTTGGCCAGTGTCCTGCTTTCGGCTGGGACAGAGTTAATTTTCTTCCTAGTAGCTGGTACAGTGCTGTGTTTTGGATTTAGGATGAGAAGAAAGTTGATAACACACTGATGTTGGAGTTGTTGCTAAGTAGTGTATACACCAGTCAAGGACTTTTCAGCTTCCCGTGCTCTGCCAGGTGCACAAGCAGCTGGGAGGGGGCACAGCCAAGATAGTGGCCCCAAACTGGCCAAAGGGCTATTCCATACCATATGGAGTCACACTGAGGATATAAACTGTGGGGAGTTGGCGGGGGTTCGAGTTAACCCTAGGGGTTCGGGTTAGGGTTAGGGGTTAGGGTTAGAGGTTAGGATTAGGGTTAGGGTTAGGGGTTTGGGTTAGGGCTAGGGTCATTAGGGTTAGCTTTAGGGGTTAGGGTCATTAGGGTTAGCTTTAGGGGTTAGGGTTAGGTTTAGGGTTAAATGGTTGCAAGCCTCTTTGCTGTGAGCAATACCTGTTCATTGCCCTGTGGATTTCTTTTTTTTTTTGTTTTCCCCCTGGAGTCATTTTTAGAAATGCCTGAGCTGTTTCCCTTGGAAAAAGATCCCAAAACAAAAGAGCCAGAGAACAACAGGAGTCTGTCAGAGCAAAGGTGCATGTGGCCCAATACTCTGTCTCCAAGGTGGCCAACCGTCAACGTCTAAAGGAGAGCATATGAGCAGTGCAGGTCGACTTCTGCCGGGGTCCTGGGGGTGCTCACAGGCCTCAAGGGCTGGGACCGGCCTCCCCTGGCATCCCCACCCACACCGTCTCCTGCCAAGGGCCCAGGGGACGTGGTGTCTCAGCTCTGCCTGGGGGCCTTCGGTTCCTGCCTGAGCAATGCTGTGGGTGCGCCCGTCTCTGCCCCTCTCTCCTGCATGGGCCTGGGACCTGCACTGCAGAGAGCTGCTCTCCTGGATGGACCCCTCAGACCTAGGTCATAGCTTGTCATGCAGAACTAGATGCAGAACAGAGCAGAACTATTCTATTCTGTTCTGTTCTAGGCTATTCTATTCTATTGCCTGCGCTCACCGGGAGTCGACTAACAGTGAGACTGTTACTTGCCTGAAATGCCAGGGGGGATTTCAGCTCCAAAAACACTTTCAAGGGCACAAATCAGAAAGATTCCAAGTGGAAGCAGGGGTTTATGTTGAGATTTTATTTTCTGTTCTCTCATTTTCTCTCCTTTGCTCTCATTGCCTGGTATGGGATGGGATTTTAGGGTGTTTTTCGGAATGCGTTTCAGAGCCGCTGCTCACAAGCAGTAACACAACGCGCAGGTGTAGCCAGGAGCAGGCTGATGCATTCTTCAGTTCAGCTTGCAAAAAGATCACTTTGCAGTGTGGCAAAGGCACGTCACAGAGCTACAGAAAGTAGCAGCGGGAAGAGAGGCCAAGCAGTGCCTGTTTCCTGAAGAGTGAAGACTTGAAGAACGAGGATCAGCACCAACCGCACACAAAAGACGACGAAGAAGAAGAGGTGTGTGGTAGCGTGGGGCGTTTTCCAAAGCAGGACACATGTCGATGACGAGCAGCCTTTTTGCCTTCCCAAACTTGCTGCGCTGTGCTTCTTGGCCAGGGATGCATGACAAGCACTCTCGTGCCTGCCCCGGCGCTTGTATCGCGTGCAGGGAGAGCTGCAAAGTGGCAGCTCCTGATGGTGCAGCAAGCCTGCAGCCCTGCCAAGCACGGGCTGTTTTGCACAAGCAAGAACCCCTGGGGAAACGGAGCCAAGGGAAGAGCAGAGCTCGCTCCCACTGCAAACTTGCAATGGGCAAGAGAGCCCCAGGCAGCCAGGGCGCAAGTGGCACCTTGGAGGCGCAAGAGCAGCAGGGCAAGAACCTCGCCGCAAGGGCCCCGAGGACCCTGACAAGGGGCTGTGCTCAGTGCTACAGAGGACAAGAAGCAACCCCCGGGGGCCACCCTGGCGGCCCACCCGGGAGTCTAGCAAGCTTCCTCCCCCCGGATGCGGGGCACGAGGGCCACCTTCGTGGAGCAGGAGCAGCAGGCACCTAGCCAAAACGGCCCAAAGAAGCCCTGGCAGGGGCCGTGTGCTCGGTGCTGCAGAGGAAGGCAAAAAACCCCCGGGGACACTTGCTAGCCCACCTTGGGGGAAAAAAAAAAGCCTTCCTCCCCCCAGCTGCGGGGCACGAGAGGCCATCTTCGTGGTGCATGAGCAGCAGGCAGTAACCTAGCCAAAAAGGACCAGAGGAGCCCTGCGCTGACTAGTGGTCATGCTCAATGCTGCAGAGGAAGGCAAAAAACCCCCGGGGACCAGTGCCAATCTGCCCCGGGGGAAAATTCCTTCCTGACCCCAGAGCTGGCGATCGGCTATTCCCTGAGCATGTGAGCAAGACCTGCCTCCTCGTCCCACAGGCTGGTCACGCCTCCCAGGAGATGCCCAAGCCCTATTCTCCCTCAACCTGCAGCCACCTCCGGGGCTTCCCAGAGTGGCCAAATGCCCCCGGCCCCATCGACCTTGGGGGCAAGAATCCCTCCCGCGCCTGGCAGGAGACCAGTGCGTGCTCCAAAGCACTGGGACCCCTGGGCAACATCTCTGCATCCCATTTCTTACGGCTGCTGCCACTGGCTCCGCAGGGCATGAGGACGGCGAGCTCTGCAGTGCTCCTCAAGAAGACACTCCCTTGCTCTTGCCACCACTTGCCAGCTGAAAAGGCCCGATAGCCTCGGGCACCGCCAGCTCTTGCTGGTTCTTCTCATCTCCAGCAGCCTCGTCCAGCCTCCGGTCTTCCTCCCTCAGCCCCCTCCAAGGCATTCTGCCGGCTCTTCAAGGACTTCCTCTCGGATGTCTGCGGGCTGCCCCCGGGCCAGCTCTGTGGCGACGGGAGGATGCCCCCTTTTATCCTGCCCCGGGGCATTGTGACTGCTGCGTTGACGGGCGGTGGCACTGTGCCATGGGGGTGACCGCCCCCCCCCCTCCCCGCACACACTCCCCCCCTCCGCCCCCCCCCCCCGCGCAGCCCCGCCCGCCGCCCCTCTGCCCAGCATCCTTTGGAGGAAGGTCTTTGGGGTGCTGGCCCCGAGGCAGTCCCTGTGCCCCGGGGGCCCGGGGGGCTCTCCCTTGTCCTTGCTGGCCACGCACTGGGCACAGCTGCTGAGCGTCCCTGACGCGTCCTCTGCCACTCGGCTCCCAAGGACAAACCTAGTGCTGTTACTCTTCTCTCAGGCTGCGGCAGAAACCAACCCTGCAGCCCGAAGACCATCCCCGTTAGCCGTCCCCTCTCTGCGCCAGAGCTAACGGCCACGAGCTCACGCAGCGAGGAGGACCAGGGACTTGACCTGGCTGAACACAAACCCTTTTCCGGGGGGCGCAACGGGGGTGACTTCAGCAGCCGCAGCCTGGGGGAAAGCCAAAGTGCAACCAGAGCCAGAGGTTGGGATGGACGGTGCCAAGAGACCACCACGGAAAGAACACAGGCTCTGAAAAACGGCGGAGCGGAGGTGACACTGGTGTGCTGGAAAGGCTGCTCATTTTCAGACCTAGAACCTTTGGCTCCGTGCCCAAAGCACAGGCAGGCAAACGACGACTCTTCCAAACTGTCAAAACAGCCCATTGCTGCTAGCGCCCTCACATCCCCTTTTCCCACTGAAACCCAGCTGCGCAGTTGGCCCTGTTTAGACGGGATACAAAACTGCAGGCATTTAGGGAGGAGGAACGATCAGTTGCTGCTGATCATGCCGCTGTGGGTAAGGAGTTGGCTGGCCAGGTGGCCATCCGACACTAAAAGGCAAGTGCCTCTCTTTAAGAGTCCCGACGCGCCTGGAAGACCGCTGCCAAGAAGGACGCAGGATTTTGCCTTTTATAGGCCCGCCTGAAACCACCCGAGAACGTCGGTGTGGTGAAATTCTTGATGACGTTATTCCCATACAAAGGAACTTCATCGTTTGGGTTGTTTGACATTGATTAAAGCAACTACAACAAACACTCTTCTGGCACACACGTGGTAACTCGTTTGCAAAACAGGTGCGATTAGTGCAGAAAGCTGCCAGCGTCTGGCTATCCGTTCAAGAATCTCAACATTGTCATGCCAGCTCAGTGTGAAGAGACAACAGGCCCGCGCACGTGCCCAAACGTGGCTCTGGTGTGGCTCAGCGGGCTAGAGATTCCTGGCAAGGGAACTGGAGGCCAGAGACGAACCTCCACAGAACCTAACCCGTACCTCAACGGAACATTAAACTGTTCAAGTACTCGTGCAAATCATAGACAATCCAAAACGCCCTACACAGATGCCTGGAGGTGTTGCTATTACCATCACGTGAATGAGACGGTAGGTCCTGCCAGACCTACGGCCTGCAAAACCTGAAGACGATCAGCACACAGGCGCATACGTATCGATCTTGTTCTGTCCTCGCCAAAACTGCTGGCTGAGCTGCCATCAGCCTCACTGACGGACAGCAGGCAAGACTCTCTCATCTGGCTTAGCTCAGGTGCAGCTCCTAGGAAAAGAGCTCTTTCAGAAAAGTCAGGTCTGGTTATGTTGGGAAAGTGTTTCAAGGAAATGTTTTTAATACTCTAGATTGGTAGAGGATGGCATGGTAATACTCTAAGCATGGTAATCTCCCTCCAAGTCCTAGCTCTGCCACCGATAACCTGCTTGCTCATCAAAACCGATTCAATGTTATGCCTTGGAAATCTCTACCTTGCTTTCTTGGCACCAAAAGGGTGGCACTTCTTTCCGAGTGCAAGAGGAGTTACATAGGGTATACAGACAGCCCACGGAAAACTGAGAAATGAGTCTGTGATCACTTGCATCCACATTCCTTGGCATTCCAACACTCCTATCCCACTCCTTTCCTTGCCAGCAGTCAAGAAAGACAGCCTGCGCAACATGTACGAGATGCTGACTTGGCCAGTGTCCTGCTTTCGGCTGGGACAGAGTTAATTTTCTTCCTAGTAGCTGGTACAGTGCTGTGTTTTGGATTTAGGATGAGAAGAAAGTTGATAACACACTGATGTTGGAGTTGTTGCTAAGTAGTGTATACACCAGTCAAGGACTTTTCAGCTTCCCGTGCTCTGCCAGGTGCACAAGCAGCTGGGAGGGGGCACAGCCAAGATAGTGGCCCCAAACTGGCCAAAGGGCTATTCCATACCATATGGAGTCACACTGAGGATATAAACTGTGGGGAGTTGGCGGGGGTTCGAGTTAACCCTAGGGGTTCGGGTTAGGGTTAGGGGTTAGGGTTAGAGGTTAGGATTAGGGTTAGGGTTAGGGGTTTGGGTTAGGGCTAGGGTCATTAGGGTTAGCTTTAGGGGTTAGGGTCATTAGGGTTAGCTTTAGGGGTTAGGGTTAGGTTTAGGGTTAAATGGTTGCAAGCCTCTTTGCTGTGAGCAATACCTGTTCATTGCCCTGTGGATTTCTTTTTTTTTTTGTTTTCCCCCTGGAGTCATTTTTAGAAATGCCTGAGCTGTTTCCCTTGGAAAAAGATCCCAAAACAAAAGAGCCAGAGAACAACAGGACTCTGTCAGAGCAAAGGTGCATGTGGCCCAATACTCTGTCTCCAAGGTGGCCAACCGTCAACGTCTAAAGGAGAGCATATGAGCAGTGCAGGTCGACTTCTGCCGGGGTCCTGGGGGTGCTCACAGGCCTCAAGGGCTGGGACCGGCCTCCCCTGGCATCCCCACCCACACCGTCTCCTGCCAAGGGCCCAGGGGACGTGGTGTCTCAGCTCTGCCTGGGGGCCTTCGGTTCCTGCCTGAGCAATGCTGTGGGTGCGCCCGTCTCTGCCCCTCTCTCCTGCATGGGCCTGGGACCTGCACTGCAGAGAGCTGCTCTCCTGGATGGACCCCTCAGACCTAGGTCATAGCTTGTCATGCAGAACTAGATGCAGAACAGAGCAGAACTATTCTATTCTGTTCTGTTCTAGGCTATTCTATTCTATTGCCTGCGCTCACCGGGAGTCGACTAACAGTGAGACTGTTACTTGCCTGAAATGCCAGGGGGGATTTCAGCTCCAAAAACACTTTCAAGGGCACAAATCAGAAAGATTCCAAGTGGAAGCAGGGGTTTATGTTGAGATTTTATTTTCTGTTCTCTCATTTTCTCTCCTTTGCTCTCATTGCCTGGTATGGGATGGGATTTTAGGGTGTTTTTCGGAATGCGTTTCAGAGCCGCTGCTCACAAGCAGTAACACAACGCGCAGGTGTAGCCAGGAGCAGGCTGATGCATTCTTCAGTTCAGCTTGCAAAAAGATCACTTTGCAGTGTGGCAAAGGCACGTCACAGAGCTACAGAAAGTAGCAGCGGGAAGAGAGGCCAAGCAGTGCCTGTTTCCTGAAGAGTGAAGACTTGAAGAACGAGGATCAGCACCAACCGCACACAAAAGACGACGAAGAAGAAGAGGTGTGTGGTAGCGTGGGGCGTTTTCCAAAGCAGGACACATGTCGATGACGAGCAGCCTTTTTGCCTTCCCAAACTTGCTGCGCTGTGCTTCTTGGCCAGGGATGCATGACAAGCACTCTCGTGCCTGCCCCGGCGCTTGTATCGCGTGCAGGGAGAGCTGCAAAGTGGCAGCTCCTGATGGTGCAGCAAGCCTGCAGCCCTGCCAAGCACGGGCTGTTTTGCACAAGCAAGAACCCCTGGGGAAACGGAGCCAAGGGAAGAGCAGAGCTCGCTCCCACTGCAAACTTGCAATGGGCAAGAGAGCCCCAGGCAGCCAGGGCGCAAGTGGCACCTTGGAGGCGCAAGAGCAGCAGGGCAAGAACCTCGCCGCAAGGGCCCCGAGGACCCTGACAAGGGGCTGTGCTCAGTGCTACAGAGGACAAGAAGCAACCCCCGGGGGCCACCCTGGCGGCCCACCCGGGAGTCTAGCAAGCTTCCTCCCCCCGGATGCGGGGCACGAGGGCCACCTTCGTGGAGCAGGAGCAGCAGGCACCTAGCCAAAACGGCCCAAAGAAGCCCTGGCAGGGGCCGTGTGCTCGGTGCTGCAGAGGAAGGCAAAAAACCCCCGGGGACACTTGCTAGCCCACCTTGGGGGAAAAAAAAAAGCCTTCCTCCCCCCAGCTGCAGGGCACGAGAGGCCATCTTCGTGGTGCATGAGCAGCAGGCAGTAACCTAGCCAAAAAGGACCAGAGGAGCCCTGCGCTGACTAGTGGTCATGCTCAATGCTGCAGAGGAAGGCAAAAAACCCCCGGGGACCAGTGCCAATCTGCCCCGGGGGAAAATTCCTTCCTGACCCCAGAGCTGGCGATCGGCTATTCCCTGAGCATGTGAGCAAGACCTGCCTCCTCGTCCCACAGGCTGGTCACGCCTCCCAGGAGATGCCCAAGCCCTATTCTCCCTCAACCTGCAGCCACCTCCGGGGCTTCCCAGAGTGGCCAAATGCCCCCGGCCCCATCGACCTTGGGGGCAAGAATCCCTCCCGCGCCTGGCAGGAGACCAGTGCGTGCTCCAAAGCACTGGGACCCCTGGGCAACATCTCTGCATCCCATTTCTTACGGCTGCTGCCACTGGCTCCGCAGGGCATGAGGACGGCGAGCTCTGCAGTGCTCCTCAAGAAGACACTCCCTTGCTCTTGCCACCACTTGCCAGCTGAAAAGGCCCGATAGCCTCGGGCACCGCCAGCTCTTGCTGGTTCTTCTCATCTCCAGCAGCCTCGTCCAGCCTCCGGTCTTCCTCCCTCAGCCCCCTCCAAGGCATTCTGCCGGCTCTTCAAGGACTTCCTCTCGGATGTCTGCGGGCTGCCCCCGGGCCAGCTCTGTGGCGACGGGAGGATGCCCCCTTTTATCCTGCCCCGGGGCATTGTGACTGCTGCGTTGCCGGGCGGTGGCACTGTGCCATGGGGGTGACCGCCCCCCCCCTCCCCGCACACACTCCCCCCCCCCCGCCCCCCCCCCCCCGCGCAGCCCCGCCCGCCGCCCCTCTGCCCAGCATCCTTTGGAGGAAGGCCTTTGGGGTGCTGGCCCCGAGGCAGTCCCTGTGCCCCGGGGGCCCGGGGGGCTCTCCCTTGTCCTTGCTGGCCACGCACTGGGCACAGCTGCTGAGCGTCCCTGACGCGTCCTCTGCCACTCGGCTCCCAAGGACAAACCTAGTGCTGTTACTCTTCTCTCAGGCTGCGGCAGAAACCAACCCTGCAGCCCGAAGACCACCCCCGTTAGCCGTCCCCTCTCTGCGCCAGAGCTAACGGCCACGAGCTCACGCAGCGAGGAGGACCAGGGACTTGACCTGGCTGAACACAAACCCTTTTCCGGGGGGCGCAACGGGGGTGACTTCAGCAGCCGCAGCCTGGGGGAAAGCCAAAGTGCAACCAGAGCCAGAGGTTGGGATGGACGGTGCCAAGAGACCACCACGGAAAGAACACAGGCTCTGAAAAACGGCGGAGCGGAGGTGACACTGGTGTGCTGGAAAGGCTGCTCATTTTCAGACCTAGAACCTTTGGCTCCGTGCCCAAAGCACAGGCAGGCAAACGACGACTCTTCCAAACTGTCAAAACAGCCCATTGCTGCTAGCGCCCTCACATCCCCTTTTCCCACTGAAACCCAGCTGCGCAGTTGGCCCTGTTTAGACGGGATACAAAACTGCAGGCATTTAGGGAGGAGGAACGATCAGTTGCTGCTGATCATGCCGCTGTGGGTAAGGAGTTGGCTGGCCAGGTGGCCATCCGACACTAAAAGGCAAGTGCCTCTCTTTAAGAGTCCCGACGCGCCTGGAAGACCGCTGCCAAGAAGGACGCAGGATTTTGCCTTTTATAGGCCCGCCTGAAACCACCCGAGAACGTCGGTGTGGTGAAATTCTTGATGACGTTATTCCCATACAAAGGAACTTCATCGTTTGGGTTGTTTGACATTGATTAAAGCAACTACAACAAACACTCTTCTGGCACACACGTGGTAACTCGTTTGCAAAACAGGTGCGATTAGTGCAGAAAGCTGCCAGCGTCTGGCTATCCGTTCAAGAATCTCAACATTGTCATGCCAGCTCAGTGTGAAGAGACAACAGGCCCGCGCACGTGCCCAAACGTGGCTCTGGTGTGGCTCAGCGGGCTAGAGATTCCTGGCAAGGGAACTGGAGGCCAGAGACGAACCTCCACAGTACCTAACCCGTACCTCAACGGAACATTAAACTGTTCAAGTACTCGTGCAAATCATAGACAATCCAAAACGCCCTACACAGATGCCTGGAGGTGTTGCTATTACCATCACGTGAATGAGACGGTAGGTCCTGCCAGACCTACGGCCTGCAAAACCTGAAGACGATCAGCACACAGGCGCATACGTATCGATCTTGTTCTGTCCTCGCCAAAACTGCTGGCTGAGCTGCCATCAGCCTCACTGACGGACAGCAGGCAAGACTCTCTCATCTGGCTTAGCTCAGGTGCAGCTCCTAGGAAAAGAGCTCTTTCAGAAAAGTCAGGTCTGGTTATGTTGGGAAAGTGTTTCAAGGAAATGTTTTTAATACTCTAGATTGGTAGAGGATGGCATGGTAATACTCTAAGCATGGTAATCTCCCTCCAAGTCCTAGCTCTGCCACCGATAACCTGCTTGCTCATCAAAACCGATGCAATGTTATGCCTTGGAAATCTCTACCTTGCTTTCTCGGCACCAAAAGGGTGGCACTTCTTTCCGAGTGCAAGAGGAGTTACATAGGGTATACAGACAGCCCACGGAAAACTGAGAAATGAGTCTGTGATCACTTGCATCCACATTCCTTGGCATTCCAACACTCCTATCCCACTCCTTTCCTTGCCAGCAGTCAAGAAAGACAGCCTGCGCAACATGTACGAGATGCTGACTTGGCCAGTGTCCTGCTTTCGGCTGGGACAGAGTTAATTTTCTTCCTAGTAGCTGGTACAGTGCTGTGTTTTGGATTTAGGATGAGAAGAAA
Source organism: Mycteria americana (assembly GCF_035582795.1). Taxonomy (NCBI): domain Eukaryota; kingdom Metazoa; phylum Chordata; class Aves; order Ciconiiformes; family Ciconiidae; genus Mycteria; species Mycteria americana. Next base: position 247,662 of record NW_027445665.1, read on the forward strand.
GTTGATAACACACTGATGTTGGAGTTGTTGCTAAGTAGTGTATACACCAGTCAAGGACTTTTCAGCTTCCCGTGCTCTGCCAGGTGCACAAGCAGCTGGGAGGGGGCACAGCCAAGATAGTGGCCCCAAACTGGCCAAAGGGCTATTCCATACCATATGGAGTCACACTGAGGATATAAACTGTGGGGAGTTGGCGGGGGTTCGAGTTAACCCTAGGGGTTCGGGTTAGGGTTAGGGGTTAGGGTTAGAGGTTAGGATTAGGGTTAGGGTTAGGGGTTTGGGTTAGGGCTAGGGTCATTAGGGTTAGCTTTAGGGGTTAGGGTCATTAGGGTTAGCTTTAGGGGTTAGGGTTAGGTTTAGGGTTAAATGGTTGCAAGCCTCTTTGCTGTGAGCAATACCTGTTCATTGCCCTGTGGATTTCTTTTTTTTTTTGTTTTCCCCCTGGAGTCATTTTTAGAAATGCCTGAGCTGTTTCCCTTGGAAAAAGATCCCAAAACAAAAGAGCCAGAGAACAACAGGAGTCTGTCAGAGCAAAGGTGCATGTGGCCCAATACTCTGTCTCCAAGGTGGCCAACCGTCAACGTCTAAAGGAGAGCATATGAGCAGTGCAGGTCGACTTCTGCCGGGGTCCTGGGGGTGCTCACAGGCCTCAAGGGCTGGGACCGGCCTCCCCTGGCATCCCCACCCACACCGTCTCCTGCCAAGGGCCCAGGGGACGTGGTGTCTCAGCTCTGCCTGGGGGCCTTCGGTTCCTGCCTGAGCAATGCTGTGGGTGCGCCCGTCTCTGCCCCTCTCTCCTGCATGGGCCTGGGACCTGCACTGCAGAGAGCTGCTCTCCTGGATGGACCCCTCAGACCTAGGTCATAGCTTGTCATGCAGAACTAGATGCAGAACAGAGCAGAACTATTCTATTCTGTTCTGTTCTAGGCTATTCTATTCTATTGCCTGCGCTCACCGGGAGTCGACTAACAGTGAGACTGTTACTTGCCTGAAATGCCAGGGGGAATTTCAGCTCCAAAAACACTTTCAAGGGCACAAATCAGAAAGATTCCAAGTGGAAGCAGGGGTTTATGTTGAGATTTTATTTTCTGTTCTCTCATTTTCTCTCCTTTGCTCTCATTGCCTGGTATGGGATGGGATTTTAGGGTGTTTTTCGGAATGCGTTTCAGAGCCGCTGCTCACAAGCAGTAACACAACGCGCAGGTGTAGCCAGGAGCAGGCTGATGCATTCTTCAGTTCAGCTTGCAAAAAGATCACTTTGCAGTGTGGCAAAGGCACGTCACAGAGCTACAGAAAGTAGCAGCGGGAAGAGAGGCCAAGCAGTGCCTGTTTCCTGAAGAGTGAAGACTTGAAGAACGAGGATCAGCACCAACCGCACACAAAAGACGACGAAGAAGAAGAGGTGTGTGGTAGCGTGGGGTGTTTTCCAAAGCAGGACACATGTCGATGACGAGCAGCCTTTTTGCCTTCCCAAACTTGCTGCGCTGTGCTTCTTGGCCAGGGATGCATGACAAGCACTCTCGTGCCTGCCCCGGCGCTTGTATCGCGTGCAGGGAGAGCTGCAAAGTGGCAGCTCCTGATGGTGCAGCAAGCCTGCAGCCCTGCCAAGCACGGGCTGTTTTGCACAAGCAAGAACCCCTGGGGAAACGGAGCCAAGGGAAGAGCAGAGCTCGCTCCCACTGCAAACTTGCAATGGGCAAGAGAGCCCCAGGCAGCCAGGGCGCAAGTGGCACCTTGGAGGCGCAAGAGCAGCAGGGCAAGAACCTCGCCGCAAGGGCCCCGAGGACCCTGACAAGGGGCTGTGCTCAGTGCTACAGAGGACAAGAAGCAACCCCCGGGGGCCACCCTGGCGGCCCACCCGGGAGTCTAGCAAGCTTCCTCCCCCCGGATGCGGGGCACGAGGGCCACCTTCGTGGAGCAGGAGCAGCAGGCACCTAGCCAAAACGGCCCAAAGAAGCCCTGGCAGGGGCCGTGTGCTCGGTGCTGCAGAGGAAGGCAAAAAACCCCCGGGGACACTTGCTAGCCCACCTTGGGGGAAAAAAAAAAGCCTTCCTCCCCCCAGCTGCAGGGCACGAGAGGCCATCTTCGTGGTGCATGAGCAGCAGGCAGTAACCTAGCCAAAAAGGACCAGAGGAGCCCTGCGCTGACTAGTGGTCATGCTCAATGCTGCAGAGGAAGGCAAAAAACCCCCGGGGACCAGTGCCAATCTGCCCCGGGGGAAAATTCCTTCCTGACCCCAGAGCTGGCGATCGGCTATTCCCTGAGCATGTGAGCAAGACCTGCCTCCTCGTCCCACAGGCTGGTCACGCCTCCCAGGAGATGCCCAAGCCCTATTCTCCCTCAACCTGCAGCCACCTCCGGGGCTTCCCAGAGTGGCCAAATGCCCCCGGCCCCATCGACCTTGGGGGCAAGAATCCCTCCCGCGCCTGGCAGGAGACCAGTGCGTGCTCCAAAGCACTGGGACCCCTGGGCAACATCTCTGCATCCCATTTCTTACGGCTGCTGCCACTGGCTCCGCAGGGCATGAGGACGGCGAGCTCTGCAGTGCTCCTCAAGAAGACACTCCCTTGCTCTTGCCACCACTTGCCAGCTGAAAAGGCCCGATAGCCTCGGGCACCGCCAGCTCTTGCTGGTTCTTCTCATCTCCAGCAGCCTCGTCCAGCCTCCGGTCTTCCTCCCTCAGCCCCCTCCAAGGCATTCTGCCGGCTCTTCAAGGACTTCCTCTCGGATGTCTGCGGGCTGCCCCCGGGCCAGCTCTGTGGCGACGGGAGGATGCCCCCTTTTATCCTGCCCCGGGGCATTGTGACTGCTGCGTTGACGGGCGGTTGCACTGTGCCATGGGGGTGACCGCCCCCCCCCTCCCCGCACACACTCCCCCCCCCCCTGACCCCCCCGCGCAGCCCCGCCCGCCGCCCCTCTGCCCAGCATCCTTTGGAGGAAGGCCTTTGGGGTGCTGGCCCCGAGGCAGTCCCTGTGCCCCGGGGGCCCGGGGGGCTCTCCCTTGTCCTTGCTGGCCACGCACTGGGCACAGCTGCTGAGCGTCCCTGACGCGTCCTCTGCCACTCGGCTCCCAAGGACAAACCTAGTGCTGTTACTCTTCTCTCAGGCTGCGGCAGAAACCAACCCTGCAGCCCGAAGACCACCCCCGTTAGCCGTCCCCTCTCTGCGCCAGAGCTAACGGCCACGAGCTCACGCAGAGAGGAGGACCAGGGACTTGACCTGGCTGAACACAAACCCTTTTCCGGGGGGCGCAACGGGGGTGACTTCAGCAGCCGCAGCCTGGGGGAAAGCCAAAGTGCAACCAGAGCCAGAGGTTGGGATGGACGGTGCCAAGAGACCACCACGGAAAGAACACAGGCTCTGAAAAACGGCGGAGCGGAGGTGACACTGGTGTGCTGGAAAGGCTGCTCATTTTCAGACCTAGAACCTTTGGCTCCGTGCCCAAAGCACAGGCAGGCAAACGACGACTCTTCCAAACTGTCAAAACAGCCCATTGCTGCTAGCGCCCTCACATCCCCTTTTCCCACTGAAACCCAGCTGCGCAGTTGGCCCTGTTTAGACGGGATACAAAACTGCAGGCATTTAGGGAGGAGGAACGATCAGTTGCTGCTGATCATGCCGCTGTGGGTAAGGAGTTGGCTGGCCAGGTGGCCATCCGACACTAAAAGGCAAGTGCCTCTCTTTAAGAGTCCCGACGCGCCTGGAAGACCGCTGCCAAGAAGGACGCAGGATTTTGCCTTTTATAGGCCCGCCTGAAACCACCCGAGAACGTCGGTGTGGTGAAATTCTTGATGACGTTATTCCCATACAAAGGAACTTCATCGTTTGGGTTGTTTGACATTGATTAAAGCAACTACAACAAACACTCTTCTGGCACACACGTGGTAACTCGTTTGCAAAACAGGTGCGATTAGTGCAGAAAGCTGCCAGCGTCTGGCTATCCGTTCAAGAATCTCAACATTGTCATGCCAGCTCAGTGTGAAGAGACAACAGGCCCGCGCACGTGCCCAAACGTGGCTCTGGTGTGGCTCAGCGGGCTAGAGATTCCTGGCAAGGGAACTGGAGGCCAGAGACGAACCTCCACAGAACCTAACCCGTACCTCAACGGAACATTAAACTGTTCAAGTACTCGTGCAAATCATAGACAATCCAAAACGCCCTACACAGATGCCTGGGGGTGTTGCTATTACCATCACGTGAATGAGACGGTAGGTCCTGCCAGACCTACAGCCTGCAAAACCTGAAGACGATCAGCACACAGGCGCATACGTATCGATCTTGTTCTGTCCTCGCCAAAACTGCTGGCTGAGCTGCCATCAGCCTCACTGACGGACAGCAGGCAAGACTCTCTCATCTGGCTTAGCTCAGGTGCAGCTCCTAGGAAAAGAGCTCTTTCAGAAAAGTCAGGTCTGGTTATGTTGGGAAAGTGTTTCAAGGAAATGTTTTTAATACTCTAGATTGGTAGAGGATGGCATGGTAATACTCTAAGCATGGTAATCTCCCTCCAAGTCCTAGCTCTGCCACCGATAACCTGCTTGCTCATCAAAACCGATTCAATGTTATGCCTTGGAAATCTCTACCTTGCTTTCTCGGCACCAAAAGGGTGGCACTTCTTTCCGAGTGCAAGAGGAGTTACATAGGGTATACAGACAGCCCACGGAAAACTGAGAAATGAGTCTGTGATCACTTGCATCCACATTCCTTGGCATTCCAACACTCCTATCCCACTCCTTTCCTTGCCAGCAGTCAAGAAAGACAGCCTGCGCAACATGTACGAGATGCTGACTTGGCCAGTGTCCTGCTTTCGGCTGGGACAGAGTTAATTTTCTTCCTAGTAGCTGGTACAGTGCTGTGTTTTGGATTTAGGATGAGAAGAAAGTTGATAACACACTGATGTTGGAGTTGTTGCTAAGTAGTGTATACACCAGTCAAGGACTTTTCAGCTTCCCGTGCTCTGCCAGGTGCACAAGCAGCTGGGAGGGGGCACAGCCAAGATAGTTGCCCCAAACTGGCCAAAGGGCTATTCCATACCATATGGAGTCACACTGAGGATATAAACTGTGGGGAGTTGGCGGGGGTTCGAGTTAACCCTAGGGGTTCGGGTTAGGGTTAGGGGTTAGGGTTAGAGGTTAGGATTAGGGTTAGGGTTAGGGGTTTGGGTTAGGGCTAGGGTCATTAGGGTTAGCTTTAGGGGTTAGGGTCATTAGGGTTAGCTTTAGGGGTTAGGGTTAGGTTTAGGGTTAAATGGTTGCAAGCCTCTTTGCTGTGAGCAATACCTGTTCATTGCCCTGTGGATTTCTTTTTTTTTTTGTTTTCCCCCTGGAGTCATTTTTAGAAATGCCTGAGCTGTTTCCCTTGGAAAAAGATCCCAAAACAAAAGAGCCAGAGAACAACAGGACTCTGTCAGAGCAAAGGTGCATGTGGCCCAATACTCTGTCTCCAAGGTGGCCAACCGTCAACGTCTAAAGGAGAGCATATGAGCAGTGCAGGTCGACTTCTGCCGGGGTCCTGGGGGTGCTCACAGGCCTCAAGGGCTGGGACCGGCCTCCCCTGGCATCCCCACCCACACCGTCTCCTGCCAAGGGCCCAGGGGACGTGGTGTCTCAGCTCTGCCTGGGGGCCTTCGGTTCCTGCCTGAGCAATGCTGTGGGTGCGCCCGTCTCTGCCCCTCTCTCCTGCATGGGCCTGGGACCTGCACTGCAGAGAGCTGCTCTCCTGGATGGACCCCTCAGACCTAGGTCATAGCTTGTCATGCAGAACTAGATGCAGAACAGAGCAGAACTATTCTATTCTGTTCTGTTCTAGGCTATTCTATTCTATTGCCTGCGCTCACCGGGAGTCGACTAACAGTGAGACTGTTACTTGCCTGAAATGCCAGGGGGAATTTCAGCTCCAAAAACACTTTCAAGGGCACAAATCAGAAAGATTCCAAGTGGAAGCAGGGGTTTATGTTGAGATTTTATTTTCTGTTCTCTCATTTTCTCTCCTTTGCTCTCATTGCCTGGTATGGGATGGGATTTTAGGGTGTTTTTCGGAATGCGTTTCAGAGCCGCTGCTCACAAGCAGTAACACAACGCGCAGGTGTAGCCAGGAGCAGGCTGATGCATTCTTCAGTTCAGCTTGCAAAAAGATCACTTTGCAGTGTGGCAAAGGCACGTCACAGAGCTACAGAAAGTAGCAGCGGGAAGAGAGGCCAAGCAGTGCCTGTTTCCTGAAGAGTGAAGACTTGAAGAACGAGGATCAGCACCAACCGCACACAAAAGACGACGAAGAAGAAGAGGTGTGTGGTAGCGTGGGGCGTTTTCCAAAGCAGGACACATGTCGATGACGAGCAGCCTTTTTGCCTTCCCAAACTTGCTGCGCTGTGCTTCTTGGCCAGGGATGCATGACAAGCACTCTCGTGCCTGCCCCGGCGCTTGTATCGCGTGCAGGGAGAGCTGCAAAGTGGCAGCTCCTGATGGTGCAGCAAGCCTGCAGCCCTGCCAAGCACGGGCTGTTTTGCACAAGCAAGAACCCCTGGGGAAACGGAGCCAAGGGAAGAGCAGAGCTCGCTCCCACTGCAAACTTGCAATGGGCAAGAGAGCCCCAGGCAGCCAGGGCGCAAGTGGCACCTTGGAGGCGCAAGAGCAGCAGGCAAGAACCTCGCCGCAAGGGCCCCGAGGACCCTGACAAGGGGCTGTGCTCAGTGCTACAGAGGACAAGAAGCAACCCCCGGGGGCCACCCTGGCGGCCCACCCGGGAGTCTAGCAAGCTTCCTCCCCCCGGATGCGGGGCACGAGGGCCACCTTCGTGGAGCAGGAGCAGCAGGCACCTAGCCAAAACGGCCCAAAGAAGCCCTGGCAGGGGCCGTGTGCTCGGTGCTGCAGAGGAAGGCAAAAAACCCCCGGGGACACTTGCTAGCCCACCTTGGGGGAAAAAAAAAAGCCTTCCTCCCCCCAGCTGCAGGGCACGAGAGGCCATCTTCGTGGTGCATGAGCAGCAGGCAGTAACCTAGCCAAAAAGGACCAGAGGAGCCCTGCGCTGACTAGTGGTCATGCTCAATGCTGCAGAGGAAGGCAAAAAACCCCCGGGGACCAGTGCCAATCTGCCCCGGGGGAAAATTCCTTCCTGACCCCAGAGCTGGCGATCGGCTATTCCCTGAGCATGTGAGCAAGACCTGCCTCCTCGTCCCACAGGCTGGTCACGCCTCCCAGGAGATGCCCAAGCCCTATTCTCCCTCAACCTGCAGCCACCTCCGGGGCTTCCCAGAGTGGCCAAATGCCCCCGGCCCCATCGACCTTGGGGGCAAGAATCCCTCCCGCGCCTGGCAGGAGACCAGTGCGTGCTCCAAAGCACTGGGACCCCTGGGCAACATCTCTGCATCCCATTTCTTACGGCTGCTGCCACTGGCTCCGCAGGGCATGAGGACGGCGAGCTCTGCAGTGCTCCTCAAGAAGACACTCCCTTGCTCTTGCCACCACTTGCCAGCTGAAAAGGCCCGATAGCCTCGGGCACCGCCAGCTCTTGCTGGTTCTTCTCATCTCCAGCAGCCTCGTCCAGCCTCCGGTCTTCCTCCCTCAGCCCCCTCCAAGGCATTCTGCCGGCTCTTCAAGGACTTCCTCTCGGATGTCTGCGGGCTGCCCCCGGGCCAGCTCTGTGGCGACGGGAGGATGCCCCCTTTTATCCTGCCCCGGGGCATTGTGACTGCTGCGTTGACGGGCGGTGGCACTGTGCCATGGGGGTGACCGCCCCCCCCCTCCCCGCACACACTCCCCCCCCCCCGACCCCCCCGCGCAGCCCCGCCCGCCGCCCCTCTGCCCAGCATCCTTTGGAGGAAGGCCTTTGGGGTGCTGGCCCCGAGGCAGTCCCTGTGCCCCGGGGGCCCGGGGGGCTCTCCCTTGTCCTTGCTGGCCACGCACTGGGCACAGCTGCTGAGCGTCCCTGACGCGTCCTCTGCCACTCGGCTCCCAAGGACAAACCTAGTGCTGTTACTCTTCTCTCAGGCTGCGGCAGAAACCAACCCTGCAGCCCGAAGACCACCCCCGTTAGCCGTCCCCTCTCTGCGCCAGAGCTAACGGCCACGAGCTCACGCAGCGAGGAGGACCAGGGACTTGACCTGGCTGAACACAAACCCTTTTCCGGGGGGCGCAACGGGGGTGACTTCAGCAGCCGCAGCCTGGGGGAAAGCCAAAGTGCAACCAGAGCCAGAGGTTGGGATGGACGGTGCCAAGAGACCACCACGGAAAGAACACAGGCTCTGAAAAACGGCGGAGCGGAGGTGACACTGGTGTGCTGGAAAGGCTGCTCATTTTCAGACCTAGAACCTTTGGCTCCGTGCCCAAAGCACAGGCAGGCAAACGACGACTCTTCCAAACTGTCAAAACAGCCCATTGCTGCTAGCGCCCTCACATCCCCTTTTCCCACTGAAACCCAGCTGCGCAGTTGGCCCTGTTTAGACGGGATACAAAACTGCAGGCATTTAGGGAGGAGGAACGATCAGTTGCTGCTGATCATGCCGCTGTGGGTAAGGAGTTGGCTGGCCAGGTGGCCATCCGACACTAAAAGGCAAGTGCCTCTCTTTAAGAGTCCCGACGCGCCTGGAAGACCGCTGCCAAGAAGGACGCAGGATTTTGCCTTTTATAGGCCCGCCTGAAACCACCCGAGAACGTCGGTGTGGTGAAATTCTTGATGACGTTATTCCCATACAAAGGAACTTCATCGTTTGGGTTGTTTGACATTGATTAAAGCAACTACAACAAACACTCTTCTGGCGCACACGTGGTAACTCGTTTGCAAAACAGGTGCGATTAGTGCAGAAAGCTGCCAGCGTCTGGCTATCCGTTCAAGAATCTCAACATTGTCATGCCAGCTCAGTGTGAAGAGACAACAGGCCCGCGCACGTGCCCAAACGTGGCTCTGGTGTGGCTCAGCGGGCTAGAGATTCCTGGCAAGGGAACTGGAGGCCAGAGACGAACCTCCACAGAACCTAACCCGTACCTCAACGGAACATTAAACTGTTCAAGTACTCGTGCAAATCATAGACAATCCAAAACGCCCTACACAGATGCCTGGAGGTGTTGCTATTACCATCACGTGAATGAGACGGTAGGTCCTGCCAGACCTACAGCCTGCAAAACCTGAAGACGATCAGCACACAGGCGCATACGTATCGATCTTGTTCTGTCCTCGCCAAAACTGCTGGCTGAGCTGCCATCAGCCTCACTGACGGACAGCAGGCAAGACTCTCTCATCTGGCTTAGCTCAGGTGCAGCTCCTAGGAAAAGAGCTCTTTCAGAAAAGTCAGGTCTGGTTATGTTGGGAAAGTGTTTCAAGGAAATGTTTTTAATACTCTAGATTGGTAGAGGATGGCATGGTAATACTCTAAGCATGGTAATCTCCCTCCAAGTCCTAGCTCTGCCACCGATAACCTGCTTGCTCATCAAAACCGATTCAATGTTATGCCTTGGAAATCTCTACCTTGCTTTCTCGGCACCAAAAGGGTGGCACTTCTTTCCGAGTGCAAGAGGAGTTACATAGGGTATACAGACAGCCCACGGAAAACTGAGAAATGAGTCTGTGATCACTTGCATCCACATTCCTTGGCATTCCAACACTCCTATCCCACTCCTTTCCTTGCCAGCAGTCAAGAAAGACAGCCTGCGCAACATGTACGAGATGCTGACTTGGCCAGTGTCCTGCTTTCGGCTGGGACAGAGTTAATTTTCTTCCTAGTAGCTGGTACAGTGCTGTGTTTTGGATTTAGGATGAGAAGAAAGTTGATAACACACTGATGTTGGAGTTGTTGCTAAGTAGTGTATACACCAGTCAAGGACTTTTCAGCTTCCCGTGCTCTGCCAGGTGCACAAGCAGCTGGGAGGGGGCACAGCCAAGATAGTTGCCCCAAACTGGCCAAAGGGCTATTCCATACCATATGGAGTCACACTGAGGATATAAACTGTGGGGAGTTGGCGGGGGTTCGAGTTAACCCTAGGGGTTCGGGTTAGGGTTAGGGGTTAGGGTTAGAGGTTAGGATTAGGGTTAGGGTTAGGGGTTTGGGTTAGGGCTAGGGTCATTAGGGTTAGCTTTAGGGGTTAGGGTCATTAGGGTTAGCTTTAGGGGTTAGGGTTAGGTTTAGGGTTAAATGGTTGCAAGCCTCTTTGCTGTGAGCAATACCTGTTCATTGCCCTGTGGATTTCTTTTTTTTTTTGTTTTCCCCCTGGAGTCATTTTTAGAAATGCCTGAGCTGTTTCCCTTGGAAAAAGATCCCAAAACAAAAGAGCCAGAGAACAACAGGACTCTGTCAGAGCAAAGGTGCATGTGGCCCAATACTCTGTCTCCAAGGTGGCCAACCGTCAACGTCTAAAGGAGAGCATATGAGCAGTGCAGGTCGACTTCTGCCGGGGTCCTGGGGGTGCTCACAGGCCTCAAGGGCTGGGACCGGCCTCCCCTGGCATCCCCACCCACACCGTCTCCTGCCAAGGGCCCAGGGGACGTGGTGTCTCAGCTCTGCCTGGGGGCCTTCGGTTCCTGCCTGAGCAATGCTGTGGGTGCGCCCGTCTCTGCCCCTCTCTCCTGCATGGGCCTGGGACCTGCACTGCAGAGAGCTGCTCTCCTGGATGGACCCCTCAGACCTAGGTCATAGCTTGTCATGCAGAACTAGATGCAGAACAGAGCAGAACTATTCTATTCTGTTCTGTTCTAGGCTATTCTATTCTATTGCCTGCGCTCACCGGGAGTCGACTAACAGTGAGACTGTTACTTGCCTGAAATGCCAGGGGGAATTTCAGCTCCAAAAACACTTTCAAGGGCACAAATCAGAAAGATTCCAAGTGGAAGCAGGGGTTTATGTTGAGATTTTATTTTCTGTTCTCTCATTTTCTCTCCTTTGCTCTCATTGCCTGGTATGGGATGGGATTTTAGGGTGTTTTTCGGAATGCGTTTCAGAGCCGCTGCTCACAAGCAGTAACACAACGCGCAGGTGTAGCCAGGAGCAGGCTGATGCATTCTTCAGTTCAGCTTGCAAAAAGATCACTTTGCAGTGTGGCAAAGGCACGTCACAGAGCTACAGAAAGTAGCAGCGGGAAGAGAGGCCAAGCAGTGCCTGTTTCCTGAAGAGTGAAGACTTGAAGAACGAGGATCAGCACCAACCGCACACAAAAGACGACGAAGAAGAAGAGGTGTGTGGTAGCGTGGGGCGTTTTCCAAAGCAGGACACATGTCGATGACGAGCAGCCTTTTTGCCTTCCCAAACTTGCTGCGCTGTGCTTCTTGGCCAGGGATGCATGACAAGCACTCTCGTGCCTGCCCCGGCGCTTGTATCGCGTGCAGGGAGAGCTGCAAAGTGGCAGCTCCTGATGGTGCAGCAAGCCTGCAGCCCTGCCAAGCACGGGCTGTTTTGCACAAGCAAGAACCCCTGGGGAAACGGAGCCAAGGGAAGAGCAGAGCTCGCTCCCACTGCAAACTTGCAATGGGCAAGAGAGCCCCAGGCAGCCAGGGCGCAAGTGGCACCTTGGAGGCGCAAGAGCAGCAGGGCAAGAACCTCGCCGCAAGGGCCCCGAGGACCCTGACAAGGGGCTGTGCTCAGTGCTACAGAGGACAAGAAGCAACCCCCGGGGGCCACCCTGGCGGCCCACCCGGGAGTCTAGCAAGCTTCCTCCCCCCGGATGCGGGGCACGAGGGCCACCTTCGTGGAGCAGGAGCAGCAGGCACCTAGCCAAAACGGCCCAAAGAAGCCCTGGCAGGGGCCGTGTGCTCGGTGCTGCAGAGGAAGGCAAAAAACCCCCGGGGACACTTGCTAGCCCACCTTGGGGGAAAAAAAAAAGCCTTCCTCCCCCCAGCTGCAGGGCACGAGAGGCCATCTTCGTGGTGCATGAGCAGCAGGCAGTAACCTAGCCAAAAAGGACCAGAGGAGCCCTGCGCTGACTAGTGGTCATGCTCAATGCTGCAGAGGAAGGCAAAAAACCCCCGGGGACCAGTGCCAATCTGCCCCGGGGGAAAATTCCTTCCTGACCCCAGAGCTGGCGATCGGCTATTCCCTGAGCATGTGAGCAAGACCTGCCTCCTCGTCCCACAGGCTGGTCACGCCTCCCAGGAGATGCCCAAGCCCTATTCTCCCTCAACCTGCAGCCACCTCCGGGGCTTCCCAGAGTGGCCAAATGCCCCCGGCCCCATCGACCTTGGGGGCAAGAATCCCTCCCGCGCCTGGCAGGAGACCAGTGCGTGCTCCAAAGCACTGGGACCCCTGGGCAACATCTCTGCATCCCATTTCTTACGGCTGCTGCCACTGGCTCCGCAGGGCATGAGGACGGCGAGCTCTGCAGTGCTCCTCAAGAAGACACTCCCTTGCTCTTGCCACCACTTGCCAGCTGAAAAGGCCCGATAGCCTCGGGCACCGCCAGCTCTTGCTGGTTCTTCTCATCTCCAGCAGCCTCGTCCAGCCTCCGGTCTTCCTCCCTCAGCCCCCTCCAAGGCATTCTGCCGGCTCTTCAAGGACTTCCTCTCGGATGTCTGCGGGCTGCCCCCGGGCCAGCTCTGTGGCGACGGGAGGATGCCCCCTTTTATCCTGCCCCGGGGCATTGTGACTGCTGCGTTGACGGGCGGTGGCACTGTGCCATGGGGGTGACCGCCCCCCCCCTCCCCGCACACACTCCCCCCCCCCGCCCCCCCCCCCCGCGCAGCCCCGCCCGCCGCCCCTCTGCCCAGCATCCTTTGGAGGAAGGCCTTTGGGGTGCTGGCCCCGAGGCAGTCCCTGTGCCCCGGGGGCCCGGGGGGCTCTCCCTTGTCCTTGCTGGCCACGCACTGGGCACAGCTGCTGAGCGTCCCTGACGCGTCCTCTGCCACTCGGCTCCCAAGGACAAACCTAGTGCTGTTACTCTTCTCTCAGGCTGCGGCAGAAACCAACCCTGCAGCCCGAAGACCATCCCCGTTAGCCGTCCCCTCTCTGCGCCAGAGCTAACGGCCACGAGCTCACGCAGCGAGGAGGACCAGGGACTTGACCTGGCTGAACACAAACCCTTTTCCGGGGGGCGCAACGGGGGTGACTTCAGCAGCCGCAGCCTGGGGGAAAGCCAAAGTGCAACCAGAGCCAGAGGTTGGGATGGACGGTGCCAAGAGACCACCACGGAAAGAACACAGGCTCTGAAAAACGGCGGAGCGGAGGTGACACTGGTGTGCTGGAAAGGCTGCTCATTTTCAGACCTAGAACCTTTGGCTCCGTGCCCAAAGCACAGGCAGGCAAACGACGACTCTTCCAAACTGTCAAAACAGCCCATTGCTGCTAGCGCCCTCACATCCCCTTTTCCCACTGAAACCCAGCTGCGCAGTTGGCCCTGTTTAGACGGGATACAAAACTGCAGGCATTTAGGGAGGAGGAACGATCAGTTGCTGCTGATCATGCCGCTGTGGGTAAGGAGTTGGCTGGCCAGGTGGCCATCCGACACTAAAAGGCAAGTGCCTCTCTTTAAGAGTCCCGACGCGCCTGGAAGACCGCTGCCAAGAAGGACGCAGGATTTTGCCTTTTATAGGCCCGCCTGAAACCACCCGAGAACGTCGGTGTGGTGAAATTCTTGATGACGTTATTCCCATACAAAGGAACTTCATCGTTTGGGTTGTTTGACATTGATTAAAGCAACTACAACAAACACTCTTCTGGCGCACACGTGGTAACTCGTTTGCAAAACAGGTGCGATTAGTGCAGAAAGCTGCCAGCGTCTGGCTATCCGTTCAAGAATCTCAACATTGTCATGCCAGCTCAGTGTGAAGAGACAACAGGCCCGCGCACGTGCCCAAACGTGGCTCTGGTGTGGCTCAGCGGGCTAGAGATTCCTGGCAAGGGAACTGGAGGCCAGAGACGAACCTCCACAGAACCTAACCCGTACCTCAACGGAACATTAAACTGTTCAAGTACTCGTGCAAATCATAGACAATCCAAAACGCCCTACACAGATGCCTGGAGGTGTTGCTATTACCATCACGTGAATGAGACGGTAGGTCCTGCCAGACCTACGGCCTGCAAAACCTGAAGACGATCAGCACACAGGCGCATACGTATCGATCTTGTTCTGTCCTCGCCAAAACTGCTGGCTGAGCTGCCATCAGCCTCACTGACGGACAGCAGGCAAGACTCTCTCATCTGGCTTAGCTCAGGTGCAGCTCCTAGGAAAAGAGCTCTTTCAGAAAAGTCAGGTCTGGTTATGTTGGGAAAGTGTTTCAAGGAAATGTTTTTAATACTCTAGATTGGTAGAGGATGGCATGGTAATACTCTAAGCATGGTAATCTCCCTCCAAGTCCTAGCTCTGCCACCGATAACCTGCTTGCTCATCAAAACCGATTCAATGTTATGCCTTGGAAATCTCTACCTTGCTTTCTTGGCACCAAAAGGGTGGCACTTCTTTCCGAGTGCAAGAGGAGTTACATAGGGTATACAGACAGCCCACGGAAAACTGAGAAATGAGTCTGTGATCACTTGCATCCACATTCCTTGGCATTCCAACACTCCTATCCCACTCCTTTCCTTGCCAGCAGTCAAGAAAGACAGCCTGCGCAACATGTACGAGATGCTGACTTGGCCAGTGTCCTGCTTTCGGCTGGGACAGAGTTAATTTTCTTCCTAGTAGCTGGTACAGTGCTGTGTTTTGGATTTAGGATGAGAAGAAAGTTGATAACACACTGATGTTGGAGTTGTTGCTAAGTAGTGTATACACCAGTCAAGGACTTTTCAGCTTCCCGTGCTCTGCCAGGTGCACAAGCAGCTGGGAGGGGGCACAGCCAAGATAGTGGCCCCAAACTGGCCAAAGGGCTATTCCATACCATATGGAGTCACACTGAGGATATAAACTGTGGGGAGTTGGCGGGGGTTCGAGTTAACCCTAGGGGTTCGGGTTAGGGTTAGGGGTTAGGGTTAGAGGTTAGGATTAGGGTTAGGGTTAGGGGTTTGGGTTAGGGCTAGGGTCATTAGGGTTAGCTTTAGGGGTTAGGGTCATTAGGGTTAGCTTTAGGGGTTAGGGTTAGGTTTAGGGTTAAATGGTTGCAAGCCTCTTTGCTGTGAGCAATACCTGTTCATTGCCCTGTGGATTTCTTTTTTTTTTTGTTTTCCCCCTGGAGTCATTTTTAGAAATGCCTGAGCTGTTTCCCTTGGAAAAAGATCCCAAAACAAAAGAGCCAGAGAACAACAGGAGTCTGTCAGAGCAAAGGTGCATGTGGCCCAATACTCTGTCTCCAAGGTGGCCAACCGTCAACGTCTAAAGGAGAGCATATGAGCAGTGCAGGTCGACTTCTGCCGGGGTCCTGGGGGTGCTCACAGGCCTCAAGGGCTGGGACCGGCCTCCCCTGGCATCCCCACCCACACCGTCTCCTGCCAAGGGCCCAGGGGACGTGGTGTCTCAGCTCTGCCTGGGGGCCTTCGGTTCCTGCCTGAGCAATGCTGTGGGTGCGCCCGTCTCTGCCCCTCTCTCCTGCATGGGCCTGGGACCTGCACTGCAGAGAGCTGCTCTCCTGGATGGACCCCTCAGACCTAGGTCATAGCTTGTCATGCAGAACTAGATGCAGAACAGAGCAGAACTATTCTATTCTGTTCTGTTCTAGGCTATTCTATTCTATTGCCTGCGCTCACCGGGAGTCGACTAACAGTGAGACTGTTACTTGCCTGAAATGCCAGGGGGAATTTCAGCTCCAAAAACACTTTCAAGGGCACAAATCAGAAAGATTCCAAGTGGAAGCAGGGGTTTATGTTGAGATTTTATTTTCTGTTCTCTCATTTTCTCTCCTTTGCTCTCATTGCCTGGTATGGGATGGGATTTTAGGGTGTTTTTCGGAATGCGTTTCAGAGCCGCTGCTCACAAGCAGTAACACAACGCGCAGGTGTAGCCAGGAGCAGGCTGATGCATTCTTCAGTTCAGCTTGCAAAAAGATCACTTTGCAGTGTGGCAAAGGCACGTCACAGAGCTACAGAAAGTAGCAGCGGGAAGAGAGGCCAAGCAGTGCCTGTTTCCTGAAGAGTGAAGACTTGAAGAACGAGGATCAGCACCAACCGCACACAAAAGACGACGAAGAAGAAGAGGTGTGTGGTAGCGTGGGGCGTTTTCCAAAGCAGGACACATGTCGATGACGAGCAGCCTTTTTGCCTTCCCAAACTTGCTGCGCTGTGCTTCTTGGCCAGGGATGCATGACAAGCACTCTCGTGCCTGCCCCGGCGCTTGTATCGCGTGCAGGGAGAGCTGCAAAGTGGCAGCTCCTGATGGTGCAGCAAGCCTGCAGCCCTGCCAAGCACGGGCTGTTTTGCACAAGCAAGAACCCCTGGGGAAACGGAGCCAAGGGAAGAGCAGAGCTCGCTCCCACTGCAAACTTGCAATGGGCAAGAGAGCCCCAGGCAGCCAGGGCGCAAGTGGCACCTTGGAGGCGCAAGAGCAGCAGGGCAAGAACCTCGCCGCAAGGGCCCCGAGGACCCTGACAAGGGGCTGTGCTCAGTGCTACAGAGGACAAGAAGCAACCCCCGGGGGCCACCCTGGCGGCCCACCCGGGAGTCTAGCAAGCTTCCTCCCCCCGGATGCGGGGCACGAGGGCCACCTTCGTGGAGCAGGAGCAGCAGGCACCTAGCCAAAACGGCCCAAAGAAGCCCTGGCAGGGGCCGTGTGCTCGGTGCTGCAGAGGAAGGCAAAAAACCCCCGGGGACACTTGCTAGCCCACCTTGGGGGAAAAAAAAAAGCCTTCCTCCCCCCAGCTGCGGGGCACGAGAGGCCATCTTCGTGGTGCATGAGCAGCAGGCAGTAACCTAGCCAAAAAGGACCAGAGGAGCCCTGCGCTGACTAGTGGTCATGCTCAATGCTGCAGAGGAAGGCAAAAAACCCCCGGGGACCAGTGCCAATCTGCCCCGGGGGAAAATTCCTTCCTGACCCCAGAGCTGGCGATCGGCTATTCCCTGAGCATGTGAGCAAGACCTGCCTCCTCGTCCCACAGGCTGGTCACGCCTCCCAGGAGATGCCCAAGCCCTATTCTCCCTCAACCTGCAGCCACCTCCGGGGCTTCCCAGAGTGGCCAAATGCCCCCGGCCCCATCGACCTTGGGGGCAAGAATCCCTCCCGCGCCTGGCAGGAGACCAGTGCGTGCTCCAAAGCACTGGGACCCCTGGGCAACATCTCTGCATCCCATTTCTTACGGCTGCTGCCACTGGCTCCGCAGGGCATGAGGACGGCGAGCTCTGCAGTGCTCCTCAAGAAGACACTCCCTTGCTCTTGCCACCACTTGCCAGCTGAAAAGGCCCGATAGCCTCGGGCACCGCCAGCTCTTGCTGGTTCTTCTCATCTCCAGCAGCCTCGTCCAGCCTCCGGTCTTCCTCCCTCAGCCCCCTCCAAGGCATTCTGCCGGCTCTTCAAGGACTTCCTCTCGGATGTCTGCGGGCTGCCCCCGGGCCAGCTCTGTGGCGACGGGAGGATGCCCCCTTTTATCCTGCCCCGGGGCATTGTGACTGCTGCGTTGCCGGGCGGTGGCACTGTGCCATGGGGGTGACCGCCCCCCCCCTCCCCGCACACACTCCCCCCCTCCGCCCCCCCCCCCGCGCAGCCCCGCCCGCCGCCCCTCTGCCCAGCATCCTTTGGAGGAAGGCCTTTGGGGTGCTGGCCCCGAGGCAGTCCCTGTGCCCCGGGGGCCCGGGGGGCTCTCCCTTGTCCTTGCTGGCCACGCACTGGGCACAGCTGCTGAGCGTCCCTGACGCGTCCTCTGCCACTCGGCTCCCAAGGACAAACCTAGTGCTGTTACTCTTCTCTCAGGCTGCGGCAGAAACCAACCCTGCAGCCCGAAGACCACCCCCGTTAGCCGTCCCCTCTCTGCGCCAGAGCTAACGGCCACGAGCTCACGCAGCGAGGAGGACCAGGGACTTGACCTGGCTGAACACAAACCCTTTTCCGGGGGGCGCAACGGGGGTGACTTCAGCAGCCGCAGCCTGGGGGAAAGCCAAAGTGCAACCAGAGCCAGAGGTTGGGATGGACGGTGCCAAGAGACCACCACGGAAAGAACACAGGCTCTGAAAAACGGCGGAGCGGAGGTGACACTGGTGTGCTGGAAAGGCTGCTCATTTTCAGACCTAGAACCTTTGGCTCCGTGCCCAAAGCACAGGCAGGCAAACGACGACTCTTCCAAACTGTCAAAACAGCCCATTGCTGCTAGCGCCCTCACATCCCCTTTTCCCACTGAAACCCAGCTGCGCAGTTGGCCCTGTTTAGACGGGATACAAAACTGCAGGCATTTAGGGAGGAGGAACGATCAGTTGCTGCTGATCATGCCGCTGTGGGTAAGGAGTTGGCTGGCCAGGTGGCCATCCGACACTAAAAGGCAAGTGCCTCTCTTTAAGAGTCCCGACGCGCCTGGAAGACCGCTGCCAAGAAGGACGCAGGATTTTGCCTTTTATAGGCCCGCCTGAAACCACCCGAGAACGTCGGTGTGGTGAAATTCTTGATGACGTTATTCCCATACAAAGGAACTTCATCGTTTGGGTTGTTTGACATTGATTAAAGCAACTACAACAAACACTCTTCTGGCACACACGTGGTAACTCGTTTGCAAAACAGGTGCGATTAGTGCAGAAAGCTGCCAGCGTCTGGCTATCCGTTCAAGAATCTCAACATTGTCATGCCAGCTCAGTGTGAAGAGACAACAGGCCCGCGCACGTGCCCAAACGTGGCTCTGGTGTGGCTCAGCGGGCTAGAGATTCCTGGCAAGGGAACTGGAGGCCAGAGACGAACCTCCACAGAACCTAACCCGTACCTCAACGGAACATTAAACTGTTCAAGTACTCGTGCAAATCATAGACAATCCAAAACGCCCTACACAGATGCCTGGAGGTGTTGCTATTACCATCACGTGAATGAGACGGTAGGTCCTGCCAGACCTACGGCCTGCAAAACCTGAAGACGATCAGCACACAGGCGCATACGTATCGATCTTGTTCTGTCCTCGCCAAAACTGCTGGCTGAGCTGCCATCAGCCTCACTGACGGACAGCAGGCAAGACTCTCTCATCTGGCTTAGCTCAGGTGCAGCTCCTAGGAAAAGAGCTCTTTCAGAAAAGTCAGGTCTGGTTATGTTGGGAAAGTGTTTCAAGGAAATGTTTTTAATACTCTAGATTGGTAGAGGATGGCATGGTAATACTCTAAGCATGGTAATCTCCCTCCAAGTCCTAGCTCTGCCACCGATAACCTGCTTGCTCATCAAAACCGATTCAATGTTATGCCTTGGAAATCTCTACCTTGCTTTCTTGGCACCAAAAGGGTGGCACTTCTTTCCGAGTGCAAGAGGAGTTACATAGGGTATACAGACAGCCCACGGAAAACTGAGAAATGAGTCTGTGATCACTTGCATCCACATTCCTTGGCATTCCAACACTCCTATCCCACTCCTTTCCTTGCCAGCAGTCAAGAAAGACAGCCTGCGCAACATGTACGAGATGCTGACTTGGCCAGTGTCCTGCTTTCGGCTGGGACAGAGTTAATTTTCTTCCTAGTAGCTGGTACAGTGCTGTGTTTTGGATTTAGGATGAGAAGAAAGTTGATAACACACTGATGTTGGAGTTGTTCCTAAGTAGTGTATACACCAGTCAAGGACTTTTCAGCTTCCCGTGCTCTGCCAGGTGCACAAGCAGCTGGGAGGGGGCACAGCCAAGATAGTGGCCCCAAACTGGCCAAAGGGCTATTCCATACCATATGGAGTCACACTGAGGATATAAACTGTGGGGAGTTGGCGGGGGTTCGAGTTAACCCTAGGGGTTCGGGTTAGGGTTAGGGGTTAGGGTTAGAGGTTAGGATTAGGGTTAGGGTTAGGGGTTTGGGTTAGGGCTAGGGTCATTAGGGTTAGCTTTAGGGGTTAGGGTCATTAGGGTTAGCTTTAGGGGTTAGGGTTAGGTTTAGGGTTAAATGGTTGCAAGCCTCTTTGCTGTGAGCAATACCTGTTCATTGCCCTGTGGATTTCTTTTTTTTTTTGTTTTCCCCCTGGAGTCATTTTTAGAAATGCCTGAGCTGTTTCCCTTGGAAAAAGATCCCAAAACAAAAGAGCCAGAGAACAACAGGAGTCTGTCAGAGCAAAGGTGCATGTGGCCCAATACTCTGTCTCCAAGGTGGCCAACCGTCAACGTCTAAAGGAGAGCATATGAGCAGTGCAGGTCGACTTCTGCCGGGGTCCTGGGGGTGCTCACAGGCCTCAAGGGCTGGGACCGGCCTCCCCTGGCATCCCCACCCACACCGTCTCCTGCCAAGGGCCCAGGGGACGTGGTGTCTCAGCTCTGCCTGGGGGCCTTCGGTTCCTGCCTGAGCAATGCTGTGGGTGCGCCCGTCTCTGCCCCTCTCTCCTGCATGGGCCTGGGACCTGCACTGCAGAGAGCTGCTCTCCTGGATGGACCCCTCAGACCTAGGTCATAGCTTGTCATGCAGAACTAGATGCAGAACAGAGCAGAACTATTCTATTCTGTTCTGTTCTAGGCTATTCTATTCTATTGCCTGCGCTCACCGGGAGTCGACTAACAGTGAGACTGTTACTTGCCTGAAATGCCAGGGGGAATTTCAGCTCCAAAAACACTTTCAAGGGCACAAATCAGAAAGATTCCAAGTGGAAGCAGGGGTTTATGTTGAGATTTTATTTTCTGTTCTCTCATTTTCTCTCCTTTGCTCTCATTGCCTGGTATGGGATGGGATTTTAGGGTGTTTTTCGGAATGCGTTTCAGAGCCGCTGCTCACAAGCAGTAACACAACGCGCAGGTGTAGCCAGGAGCAGGCTGATGCATTCTTCAGTTCAGCTTGCAAAAAGATCACTTTGCAGTGTGGCAAAGGCACGTCACAGAGCTACAGAAAGTAGCAGCGGGAAGAGAGGCCAAGCAGTGCCTGTTTCCTGAAGAGTGAAGACTTGAAGAACGAGGATCAGCACCAACCGCACACAAAAGACGACGAAGAAGAAGAGGTGTGTGGTAGCGTGGGGCGTTTTCCAAAGCAGGACACATGTCGATGACGAGCAGCCTTTTTGCCTTCCCAAACTTGCTGCGCTGTGCTTCTTGGCCAGGGATGCATGACAAGCACTCTCGTGCCTGCCCCGGCGCTTGTATCGCGTGCAGGGAGAGCTGCAAAGTGGCAGCTCCTGATGGTGCAGCAAGCCTGCAGCCCTGCCAAGCACGGGCTGTTTTGCACAAGCAAGAACCCCTGGGGAAACGGAGCCAAGGGAAGAGCAGAGCTCGCTCCCACTGCAAACTTGCAATGGGCAAGAGAGCCCCAGGCAGCCAGGGCGCAAGTGGCACCTTGGAGGCGCAAGAGCAGCAGGGCAAGAACCTCGCCGCAAGGGCCCCGAGGACCCTGACAAGGGGCTGTGCTCAGTGCTACAGAGGACAAGAAGCAACCCCCGGGGGCCACCCTGGCGGCCCACCCGGGAGTCTAGCAAGCTTCCTCCCCCCGGATGCGGGGCACGAGGGCCACCTTCGTGGAGCAGGAGCAGCAGGCACCTAGCCAAAACGGCCCAAAGAAGCCCTGGCAGGGGCCGTGTGCTCGGTGCTGCAGAGGAAGGCAAAAAACCCCCGGGGACACTTGCTAGCCCACCTTGGGGGAAAAAAAAAAGCCTTCCTCCCCCCAGCTGCGGGGCACGAGAGGCCATCTTCGTGGTGCATGAGCAGCAGGCAGTAACCTAGCCAAAAAGGACCAGAGGAGCCCTGCGCTGACTAGTGGTCATGCTCAATGCTGCAGAGGAAGGCAAAAAACCCCCGGGGACCAGTGCCAATCTGCCCCGGGGGAAAATTCCTTCCTGACCCCAGAGCTGGCGATCGGCTATTCCCTGAGCATGTGAGCAAGACCTGCCTCCTCGTCCCACAGGCTGGTCACGCCTCCCAGGAGATGCCCAAGCCCTATTCTCCCTCAACCTGCAGCCACCTCCGGGGCTTCCCAGAGTGGCCAAATGCCCCCGGCCCCATCGACCTTGGGGGCAAGAATCCCTCCCGCGCCTGGCAGGAGACCAGTGCGTGCTCCAAAGCACTGGGACCCCTGGGCAACATCTCTGCATCCCATTTCTTACGGCTGCTGCCACTGGCTCCGCAGGGCATGAGGACGGCGAGCTCTGCAGTGCTCCTCAAGAAGACACTCCCTTGCTCTTGCCACCACTTGCCAGCTGAAAAGGCCCGATAGCCTCGGGCACCGCCAGCTCTTGCTGGTTCTTCTCATCTCCAGCAGCCTCGTCCAGCCTCCGGTCTTCCTCCCTCAGCCCCCTCCAAGGCATTCTGCCGGCTCTTCAAGGACTTCCTCTCGGATGTCTGCGGGCTGCCCCCGGGCCAGCTCTGTGGCGACGGGAGGATGCCCCCTTTTATCCTGCCCCGGGGCATTGTGACTGCTGCGTTGACGGGCGGTGGCACTGTGCCATGGGGGTGACCGCCCCCCCCCTCCCCGCACACACTCCCCCCCCCCCCGCCCCCCCCCCCGCGCAGCCCCGCCCGCCGCCCCTCTGCCCAGCATCCTTTGGAGGAAGGCCTTTGGGGTGCTGGCCCCGAGGCAGTCCCTGTGCCCCGGGGGCCCGGGGGGCTCTCCCTTGTCCTTGCTGGCCACGCACTGGGCACAGCTGCTGAGCGTCCCTGACGCGTCCTCTGCCACTCGGCTCCCAAGGACAAACCTAGTGCTGTTACTCTTCTCTCAGGCTGCGGCAGAAACCAACCCTGCAGCCCGAAGACCACCCCCGTTAGCCGTCCCCTCTCTGCGCCAGAGCTAACGGCCACGAGCTCACGCAGCGAGGAGGACCAGGGACTTGACCTGGCTGAACACAAACCCTTTTCCGGGGGGCGCAACGGGGGTGACTTCAGCAGCCGCAGCCTGGGGGAAAGCCAAAGTGCAACCAGAGCCAGAGGTTGGGATGGACGGTGCCAAGAGACCACCACGGAAAGAACACAGGCTCTGAAAAACGGCGGAGCGGAGGTGACACTGGTGTGCTGGAAAGGCTGCTCATTTTCAGACCTAGAACCTTTGGCTCCGTGCCCAAAGCACAGGCAGGCAAACGACGACTCTTCCAAACTGTCAAAACAGCCCATTGCTGCTAGCGCCCTCACATCCCCTTTTCCCACTGAAACCCAGCTGCGCAGTTGGCCCTGTTTAGACGGGATACAAAACTGCAGGCATTTAGGGAGGAGGAACGATCAGTTGCTGCTGATCATGCCGCTGTGGGTAAGGAGTTGGCTGGCCAGGTGGCCATCCGACACTAAAAGGCAAGTGCCTCTCTTTAAGAGTCCCGACGCGCCTGGAAGACCGCTGCCAAGAAGGACGCAGGATTTTGCCTTTTATAGGCCCGCCTGAAACCACCCGAGAACGTCGGTGTGGTGAAATTCTTGATGACGTTATTCCCATACAAAGGAACTTCATCGTTTGGGTTGTTTGACATTGATTAAAGCAACTACAACAAACACTCTTCTGGCACACACGTGGTAACTCGTTTGCAAAACAGGTGCGATTAGTGCAGAAAGCTGCCAGCGTCTGGCTATCCGTTCAAGAATCTCAACATTGTCATGCCAGCTCAGTGTGAAGAGACAACAGGCCCGCGCACGTGCCCAAACGTGGCTCTGGTGTGGCTCAGCGGGCTAGAGATTCCTGGCAAGGGAACTGGAGGCCAGAGACGAACCTCCACAGTACCTAACCCGTACCTCAACGGAACATTAAACTGTTCAAGTACTCGTGCAAATCATAGACAATCCAAAACGCCCTACACAGATGCCTGGAGGTGTTGCTATTACCATCACGTGAATGAGACGGTAGGTCCTGCCAGACCTACGGCCTGCAAAACCTGAAGACGATCAGCACACAGGCGCATACGTATCGATCTTGTTCTGTCCTCGCCAAAACTGCTGGCTGAGCTGCCATCAGCCTCACTGACGGACAGCAGGCAAGACTCTCTCATCTGGCTTAGCTCAGGTGCAGCTCCTAGGAAAAGAGCTCTTTCAGAAAAGTCAGGTCTGGTTATGTTGGGAAAGTGTTTCAAGGAAATGTTTTTAATACTCTAGATTGGTAGAGGATGGCATGGTAATACTCTAAGCATGGTAATCTCCCTCCAAGTCCTAGCTCTGCCACCGATAACCTGCTTGCTCATCAAAACCGATGCAATGTTATGCCTTGGAAATCTCTACCTTGCTTTCTCGGCACCAAAAGGGTGGCACTTCTTTCCGAGTGCAAGAGGAGTTACATAGGGTATACAGACAGCCCACGGAAAACTGAGAAATGAGTCTGTGATCACTTGCATCCACATTCCTTGGCATTCCAACACTCCTATCCCACTCCTTTCCTTGCCAGCAGTCAAGAAAGACAGCCTGCGCAACATGTACGAGATGCTGACTTGGCCAGTGTCCTGCTTTCGGCTGGGACAGAGTTAATTTTCTTCCTAGTAGCTGGTACAGTGCTGTGTTTTGGATTTAGGATGAGAAGAAAGTTGATAACACACTGATGTTGGAGTTGTTGCTAAGTAGTGTATACACCAGTCAAGGACTTTTCAGCTTCCCGTGCTCTGCCAGGTGCACAAGCAGCTGGGAGGGGGCACAGCCAAGATAGTGGCCCCAAACTGGCCAAAGGGCTATTCCATACCATATGGAGTCACACTGAGGATATAAACTGTGGGGAGTTGGCGGGGGTTCGAGTTAACCCTAGGGGTTCGGGTTAGGGTTAGGGGTTAGGGTTAGAGGTTAGGATTAGGGTTAGGGTTAGGGGTTTGGGTTAGGGCTAGGGTCATTAGGGTTAGCTTTAGGGGTTAGGGTCATTAGGGTTAGCTTTAGGGGTTAGGGTTAGGTTTAGGGTTAAATGGTTGCAAGCCTCTTTGCTGTGAGCAATACCTGTTCATTGCCCTGTGGATTTCTTTTTTTTTTTGTTTTCCCCCTGGAGTCATTTTTAGAAATGCCTGAGCTGTTTCCCTTGGAAAAAGATCCCAAAACAAAAGAGCCAGAGAACAACAGGAGTCTGTCAGAGCAAAGGTGCATGTGGCCCAATACTCTGTCTCCAAGGTGGCCAACCGTCAACGTCTAAAGGAGAGCATATGAGCAGTGCAGGTCGACTTCTGCCGGGGTCCTGGGGGTGCTCACAGGCCTCAAGGGCTGGGACCGGCCTCCCCTGGCATCCCCACCCACACCGTCTCCTGCCAAGGGCCCAGGGGACGTGGTGTCTCAGCTCTGCCTGGGGGCCTTCGGTTCCTGCCTGAGCAATGCTGTGGGTGCGCCCGTCTCTGCCCCTCTCTCCTGCATGGGCCTGGGACCTGCACTGCAGAGAGCTGCTCTCCTGGATGGACCCCTCAGACCTAGGTCATAGCTTGTCATGCAGAACTAGATGCAGAACAGAGCAGAACTATTCTATTCTGTTCTGTTCTAGGCTATTCTATTCTATTGCCTGCGCTCACCGGGAGTCGACTAACAGTGAGACTGTTACTTGCCTGAAATGCCAGGGGGAATTTCAGCTCCAAAAACACTTTCAAGGGCACAAATCAGAAAGATTCCAAGTGGAAGCAGGGGTTTATGTTGAGATTTTATTTTCTGTTCTCTCATTTTCTCTCCTTTGCTCTCATTGCCTGGTATGGGATGGGATTTTAGGGTGTTTTTCGGAATGCGTTTCAGAGCCGCTGCTCACAAGCAGTAACACAACGCGCAGGTGTAGCCAGGAGCAGGCTGATGCATTCTTCAGTTCAGCTTGCAAAAAGATCACTTTGCAGTGTGGCAAAGGCACGTCACAGAGCTACAGAAAGTAGCAGCGGGAAGAGAGGCCAAGCAGTGCCTGTTTCCTGAAGAGTGAAGACTTGAAGAACGAGGATCAGCACCAACCGCACACAAAAGACGACGAAGAAGAAGAGGTGTGTGGTAGCGTGGGGCGTTTTCCAAAGCAGGACACATGTCGATGACGAGCAGCCTTTTTGCCTTCCCAAACTTGCTGCGCTGTGCTTCTTGGCCAGGGATGCATGACAAGCACTCTCGTGCCTGCCCCGGCGCTTGTATCGCGTGCAGGGAGAGCTGCAAAGTGGCAGCTCCTGATGGTGCAGCAAGCCTGCAGCCCTGCCAAGCACGGGCTGTTTTGCACAAGCAAGAACCCCTGGGGAAACGGAGCCAAGGGAAGAGCAGAGCTCGCTCCCACTGCAAACTTGCAATGGGCAAGAGAGCCCCAGGCAGCCAGGGCGCAAGTGGCACCTTGGAGGCGCAAGAGCAGCAGGGCAAGAACCTCGCCGCAAGGGCCCCGAGGACCCTGACAAGGGGCTGTGCTCAGTGCTACAGAGGACAAGAAGCAACCCCCGGGGGCCACCCTGGCGGCCCACCCGGGAGTCTAGCAAGCTTCCTCCCCCCGGATGCGGGGCACGAGGGCCACCTTCGTGGAGCAGGAGCAGCAGGCACCTAGCCAAAACGGCCCAAAGAAGCCCTGGCAGGGGCCGTGTGCTCGGTGCTGCAGAGGAAGGCAAAAAACCCCCGGGGACACTTGCTAGCCCACCTTGGGGGAAAAAAAAAAGCCTTCCTCCCCCCAGCTGCAGGGCACGAGAGGCCATCTTCGTGGTGCATGAGCAGCAGGCAGTAACCTAGCCAAAAAGGACC
The DNA here is from genome assembly GCF_035582795.1 of Mycteria americana. Lineage (NCBI taxonomy): Eukaryota > Metazoa > Chordata > Aves > Ciconiiformes > Ciconiidae > Mycteria > Mycteria americana. The sequence continues at coordinate 274,185 of NW_027445665.1, forward strand.
AGAGGAGCCCTGCGCTGACTAGTGGTCATGCTCAATGCTGCAGAGGAAGGCAAAAAACCCCCGGGGACCAGTGCCAATCTGCCCCGGGGGAAAATTCCTTCCTGACCCCAGAGCTGGCGATCAGCTATTCCCTGAGCATGTGAGCAAGACCTGCCTCCTCGTCCCACAGGCTGGTCACGCCTCCCAGGAGATGCCCAAGCCCTATTCTCCCTCAACCTGCAGCCACCTCCGGGGCTTCCCAGAGTGGCCAAATGCCCCCGGCCCCATCGACCTTGGGGGCAAGAATCCCTCCCGCGCCTGGCAGGAGACCAGTGCGTGCTCCAAAGCACTGGGACCCCTGGGCAACATCTCTGCATCCCATTTCTTACGGCTGCTGCCACTGGCTCCGCAGGGCATGAGGACGGCGAGCTCTGCAGTGCTCCTCAAGAAGACACTCCCTTGCTCTTGCCACCACTTGCCAGCTGAAAAGGCCCGATAGCCTCGGGCACCGCCAGCTCTTGCTGGTTCTTCTCATCTCCAGCAGCCTCGTCCAGCCTCCGGTCTTCCTCCCTCAGCCCCCTCCAAGGCATTCTGCCGGCTCTTCAAGGACTTCCTCTCGGATGTCTGCGGGCTGCCCCCGGGCCAGCTCTGTGGCGACGGGAGGATGCCCCCTTTTATCCTGCCCCGGGGCATTGTGACTGCTGCGTTGCCGGGCGGTGGCACTGTGCCATGGGGGTGACCGCCCCCCCCCTCCCCGCACACACTCCCCCCCCCCGCCCCCCCCCCCGCGCAGCCCCGCCCGCCGCCCCTCTGCCCAGCATCCTTTGGAGGAAGGCCTTTGGGGTGCTGGCCCCGAGGCAGTCCCTGTGCCCCGGGGGCCCGGGGGGCTCTCCCTTGTCCTTGCTGGCCACGCACTGGGCACAGCTGCTGAGCGTCCCTGACGCGTCCTCTGCCACTCGGCTCCCAAGGACAAACCTAGTGCTGTTACTCTTCTCTCAGGCTGCGGCAGAAACCAACCCTGCAGCCCGAAGACCACCCCCGTTAGCCGTCCCCTCTCTGCGCCAGAGCTAACGGCCACGAGCTCACGCAGCGAGGAGGACCAGGGACTTGACCTGGCTGAACACAAACCCTTTTCCGGGGGGCGCAACGGGGGTGACTTCAGCAGCCGCAGCCTGGGGGAAAGCCAAAGTGCAACCAGAGCCAGAGGTTGGGATGGACGGTGCCAAGAGACCACCACGGAAAGAACACAGGCTCTGAAAAACGGCGGAGCGGAGGTGACACTGGTGTGCTGGAAAGGCTGCTCATTTTCAGACCTAGAACCTTTGGCTCCGTGCCCAAAGCACAGGCAGGCAAACGACGACTCTTCCAAACTGTCAAAACAGCCCATTGCTGCTAGCGCCCTCACATCCCCTTTTCCCACTGAAACCCAGCTGCGCAGTTGGCCCTGTTTAGACGGGATACAAAACTGCAGGCATTTAGGGAGGAGGAACGATCAGTTGCTGCTGATCATGCCGCTGTGGGTAAGGAGTTGGCTGGCCAGGTGGCCATCCGACACTAAAAGGCAAGTGCCTCTCTTTAAGAGTCCCGACGCGCCTGGAAGACCGCTGCCAAGAAGGACGCAGGATTTTGCCTTTTATAGGCCCGCCTGAAACCACCCGAGAACGTCGGTGTGGTGAAATTCTTGATGACGTTATTCCCATACAAAGGAACTTCATCGTTTGGGTTGTTTGACATTGATTAAAGCAACTACAACAAACACTCTTCTGGCACACACGTGGTAACTCGTTTGCAAAACAGGTGCGATTAGTGCAGAAAGCTGCCAGCGTCTGGCTATCCGTTCAAGAATCTCAACATTGTCATGCCAGCTCAGTGTGAAGAGACAACAGGCCCGCGCACGTGCCCAAACGTGGCTCTGGTGTGGCTCAGCGGGCTAGAGATTCCTGGCAAGGGAACTGGAGGCCAGAGACGAACCTCCACAGTACCTAACCCGTACCTCAACGGAACATTAAACTGTTCAAGTACTCGTGCAAATCATAGACAATCCAAAACGCCCTACACAGATGCCTGGAGGTGTTGCTATTACCATCACGTGAATGAGACGGTAGGTCCTGCCAGACCTACGGCCTGCAAAACCTGAAGACGATCAGCACACAGGCGCATACGTATCGATCTTGTTCTGTCCTCGCCAAAACTGCTGGCTGAGCTGCCATCAGCCTCACTGACGGACAGCAGGCAAGACTCTCTCATCTGGCTTAGCTCAGGTGCAGCTCCTAGGAAAAGAGCTCTTTCAGAAAAGTCAGGTCTGGTTATGTTGGGAAAGTGTTTCAAGGAAATGTTTTTAATACTCTAGATTGGTAGAGGATGGCATGGTAATACTCTAAGCATGGTAATCTCCCTCCAAGTCCTAGCTCTGCCACCGATAACCTGCTTGCTCATCAAAACCGATGCAATGTTATGCCTTGGAAATCTCTACCTTGCTTTCTCGGCACCAAAAGGGTGGCACTTCTTTCCGAGTGCAAGAGGAGTTACATAGGGTATACAGACAGCCCACGGAAAACTGAGAAATGAGTCTGTGATCACTTGCATCCACATTCCTTGGCATTCCAACACTCCTATCCCACTCCTTTCCTTGCCAGCAGTCAAGAAAGACAGCCTGCGCAACATGTACGAGATGCTGACTTGGCCAGTGTCCTGCTTTCGGCTGGGACAGAGTTAATTTTCTTCCTAGTAGCTGGTACAGTGCTGTGTTTTGGATTTAGGATGAGAAGAAAGTTGATAACACACTGATGTTGGAGTTGTTGCTAAGTAGTGTATACACCAGTCAAGGACTTTTCAGCTTCCCGTGCTCTGCCAGGTGCACAAGCAGCTGGGAGGGGGCACAGCCAAGATAGTTGCCCCAAACTGGCCAAAGGGCTATTCCATACCATATGGAGTCACACTGAGGATATAAACTGTGGGGAGTTGGCGGGGGTTCGAGTTAACCCTAGGGGTTCGGGTTAGGGTTAGGGGTTAGGGTTAGAGGTTAGGATTAGGGTTAGGGTTAGGGGTTTGGGTTAGGGCTAGGGTCATTAGGGTTAGCTTTAGGGGTTAGGGTCATTAGGGTTAGCTTTAGGGGTTAGGGTTAGGTTTAGGGTTAAATGGTTGCAAGCCTCTTTGCTGTGAGCAATACCTGTTCATTGCCCTGTGGATTTCTTTTTTTTTTTGTTTTCCCCCTGGAGTCATTTTTAGAAATGCCTGAGCTGTTTCCCTTGGAAAAAGATCCCAAAACAAAAGAGCCAGAGAACAACAGGACTCTGTCAGAGCAAAGGTGCATGTGGCCCAATACTCTGTCTCCAAGGTGGCCAACCGTCAACGTCTAAAGGAGAGCATATGAGCAGTGCAGGTCGACTTCTGCCGGGGTCCTGGGGGTGCTCACAGGCCTCAAGGGCTGGGACCGGCCTCCCCTGGCATCCCCACCCACACCGTCTCCTGCCAAGGGCCCAGGGGACGTGGTGTCTCAGCTCTGCCTGGGGGCCTTCGGTTCCTGCCTGAGCAATGCTGTGGGTGCGCCCGTCTCTGCCCCTCTCTCCTGCATGGGCCTGGGACCTGCACTGCAGAGAGCTGCTCTCCTGGATGGACCCCTCAGACCTAGGTCATAGCTTGTCATGCAGAACTAGATGCAGAACAGAGCAGAACTATTCTATTCTGTTCTGTTCTAGGCTATTCTATTCTATTGCCTGCGCTCACCGGGAGTCGACTAACAGTGAGACTGTTACTTGCCTGAAATGCCAGGGGGGATTTCAGCTCCAAAAACACTTTCAAGGGCACAAATCAGAAAGATTCCAAGTGGAAGCAGGGGTTTATGTTGAGATTTTATTTTCTGTTCTCTCATTTTCTCTCCTTTGCTCTCATTGCCTGGTATGGGATGGGATTTTAGGGTGTTTTTCGGAATGCGTTTCAGAGCCGCTGCTCACAAGCAGTAACACAACGCGCAGGTGTAGCCAGGAGCAGGCTGATGCATTCTTCAGTTCAGCTTGCAAAAAGATCACTTTGCAGTGTGGCAAAGGCACGTCACAGAGCTACAGAAAGTAGCAGCGGGAAGAGAGGCCAAGCAGTGCCTGTTTCCTGAAGAGTGAAGACTTGAAGAACGAGGATCAGCACCAACCGCACACAAAAGACGACGAAGAAGAAGAGGTGTGTGGTAGCGTGGGGCGTTTTCCAAAGCAGGACACATGTCGATGACGAGCAGCCTTTTTGCCTTCCCAAACTTGCTGCGCTGTGCTTCTTGGCCAGGGATGCATGACAAGCACTCTCGTGCCTGCCCCGGCGCTTGTATCGCGTGCAGGGAGAGCTGCAAAGTGGCAGCTCCTGATGGTGCAGCAAGCCTGCAGCCCTGCCAAGCACGGGCTGTTTTGCACAAGCAAGAACCCCTGGGGAAACGGAGCCAAGGGAAGAGCAGAGCTCGCTCCCACTGCAAACTTGCAATGGGCAAGAGAGCCCCAGGCAGCCAGGGCGCAAGTGGCACCTTGGAGGCGCAAGAGCAGCAGGCAAGAACCTCGCCGCAAGGGCCCCGAGGACCCTGACAAGGGGCTGTGCTCAGTGCTACAGAGGACAAGAAGCAACCCCCGGGGGCCACCCTGGCGGCCCACCCGGGAGTCTAGCAAGCTTCCTCCCCCCGGATGCGGGGCACGAGGGCCACCTTCGTGGAGCAGGAGCAGCAGGCACCTAGCCAAAACGGCCCAAAGAAGCCCTGGCAGGGGCCGTGTGCTCGGTGCTGCAGAGGAAGGCAAAAAACCCCCGGGGACACTTGCTAGCCCACCTTGGGGGAAAAAAAAAAGCCTTCCTCCCCCCAGCTGCAGGGCACGAGAGGCCATCTTCGTGGTGCATGAGCAGCAGGCAGTAACCTAGCCAAAAAGGACCAGAGGAGCCCTGCGCTGACTAGTGGTCATGCTCAATGCTGCAGAGGAAGGCAAAAAACCCCCGGGGACCAGTGCCAATCTGCCCCGGGGGAAAATTCCTTCCTGACCCCAGAGCTGGCGATCGGCTATTCCCTGAGCATGTGAGCAAGACCTGCCTCCTCGTCCCACAGGCTGGTCACGCCTCCCAGGAGATGCCCAAGCCCTATTCTCCCTCAACCTGCAGCCACCTCCGGGGCTTCCCAGAGTGGCCAAATGCCCCCGGCCCCATCGACCTTGGGGGCAAGAATCCCTCCCGCGCCTGGCAGGAGACCAGTGCGTGCTCCAAAGCACTGGGACCCCTGGGCAACATCTCTGCATCCCATTTCTTACGGCTGCTGCCACTGGCTCCGCAGGGCATGAGGACGGCGAGCTCTGCAGTGCTCCTCAAGAAGACACTCCCTTGCTCTTGCCACCACTTGCCAGCTGAAAAGGCCCGATAGCCTCGGGCACCGCCAGCTCTTGCTGGTTCTTCTCATCTCCAGCAGCCTCGTCCAGCCTCCGGTCTTCCTCCCTCAGCCCCCTCCAAGGCATTCTGCCGGCTCTTCAAGGACTTCCTCTCGGATGTCTGCGGGCTGCCCCCGGGCCAGCTCTGTGGCGACGGGAGGATGCCCCCTTTTATCCTGCCCCGGGGCATTGTGACTGCTGCGTTGCCGGGCGGTGGCACTGTGCCATGGGGGTGACCGCCCCCCCCCTCCCCGCACACACTCCCCCCCCCCCGACCCCCCCGCGCAGCCCCGCCCGCCGCCCCTCTGCCCAGCATCCTTTGGAGGAAGGCCTTTGGGGTGCTGGCCCCGAGGCAGTCCCTGTGCCCCGGGGGCCCGGGGGGCTCTCCCTTGTCCTTGCTGGCCACGCACTGGGCACAGCTGCTGAGCGTCCCTGACGCGTCCTCTGCCACTCGGCTCCCAAGGACAAACCTAGTGCTGTTACTCTTCTCTCAGGCTGCGGCAGAAACCAACCCTGCAGCCCGAAGACCACCCCCGTTAGCCGTCCCCTCTCTGCGCCAGAGCTAACGGCCACGAGCTCACGCAGCGAGGAGGACCAGGGACTTGACCTGGCTGAACACAAACCCTTTTCCGGGGGGCGCAACGGGGGTGACTTCAGCAGCCGCAGCCTGGGGGAAAGCCAAAGTGCAACCAGAGCCAGAGGTTGGGATGGACGGTGCCAAGAGACCACCACGGAAAGAACACAGGCTCTGAAAAACGGCGGAGCGGAGGTGACACTGGTGTGCTGGAAAGGCTGCTCATTTTCAGACCTAGAACCTTTGGCTCCGTGCCCAAAGCACAGGCAGGCAAACGACGACTCTTCCAAACTGTCAAAACAGCCCATTGCTGCTAGCGCCCTCACATCCCCTTTTCCCACTGAAACCCAGCTGCGCAGTTGGCCCTGTTTAGACGGGATACAAAACTGCAGGCATTTAGGGAGGAGGAACGATCAGTTGCTGCTGATCATGCCGCTGTGGGTAAGGAGTTGGCTGGCCAGGTGGCCATCCGACACTAAAAGGCAAGTGCCTCTCTTTAAGAGTCCCGACGCGCCTGGAAGACCGCTGCCAAGAAGGACGCAGGATTTTGCCTTTTATAGGCCCGCCTGAAACCACCCGAGAACGTCGGTGTGGTGAAATTCTTGATGACGTTATTCCCATACAAAGGAACTTCATCGTTTGGGTTGTTTGACATTGATTAAAGCAACTACAACAAACACTCTTCTGGCACACACGTGGTAACTCGTCTGCAAAACAGGTGCGATTAGTGCAGAAAGCTGCCAGCGTCTGGCTATCCGTTCAAGAATCTCAACATTGTCATGCCAGCTCAGTGTGAAGAGACAACAGGCCCGCGCACGTGCCCAAACGTGGCTCTGGTGTGGCTCAGCGGGCTAGAGATTCCTGGCAAGGGAACTGGAGGCCAGAGACGAACCTCCACAGAACCTAACCCGTACCTCAACGGAACATTAAACTGTTCAAGTACTCGTGCAAATCATAGACAATCCAAAACGCCCTACACAGATGCCTGGAGGTGTTGCTATTACCATCACGTGAATGAGACGGTAGGTCCTGCCAGACCTACAGCCTGCAAAACCTGAAGACGATCAGCACACAGGCGCATACGTATCGATCTTGTTCTGTCCTCGCCAAAACTGCTGGCTGAGCTGCCATCAGCCTCACTGACGGACAGCAGGCAAGACTCTCTCATCTGGCTTAGCTCAGGTGCAGCTCCTAGGAAAAGAGCTCTTTCAGAAAAGTCAGGTCTGGTTATGTTGGGAAAGTGTTTCAAGGAAATGTTTTTAATACTCTAGATTGGTAGAGGATGGCATGGTAATACTCTAAGCATGGTAATCTCCCTCCAAGTCCTAGCTCTGCCACCGATAACCTGCTTGCTCATCAAAACCGATTCAATGTTATGCCTTGGAAATCTCTACCTTGCTTTCTCGGCACCAAAAGGGTGGCACTTCTTTCCGAGTGCAAGAGGAGTTACATAGGGTATACAGACAGCCCACGGAAAACTGAGAAATGAGTCTGTGATCACTTGCATCCACATTCCTTGGCATTCCAACACTCCTATCCCACTCCTTTCCTTGCCAGCAGTCAAGAAAGACAGCCTGCGCAACATGTACGAGATGCTGACTTGGCCAGTGTCCTGCTTTCGGCTGGGACAGAGTTAATTTTCTTCCTAGTAGCTGGTACAGTGCTGTGTTTTGGATTTAGGATGAGAAGAAAGTTGATAACACACTGATGTTGGAGTTGTTGCTAAGTAGTGTATACACCAGTCAAGGACTTTTCAGCTTCCCGTGCTCTGCCAGGTGCACAAGCAGCTGGGAGGGGGCACAGCCAAGATAGTGGCCCCAAACTGGCCAAAGGGCTATTCCATACCATATGGAGTCACACTGAGGATATAAACTGTGGGGAGTTGGCGGGGGTTCGAGTTAACCCTAGGGGTTCGGGTTAGGGTTAGGGGTTAGGGTTAGAGGTTAGGATTAGGGTTAGGGTTAGGGGTTTGGGTTAGGGCTAGGGTCATTAGGGTTAGCTTTAGGGGTTAGGGTCATTAGGGTTAGCTTTAGGGGTTAGGGTTAGGTTTAGGGTTAAATGGTTGCAAGCCTCTTTGCTGTGAGCAATACCTGTTCATTGCCCTGTGGATTTCTTTTTTTTTTTGTTTTCCCCCTGGAGTCATTTTTAGAAATGCCTGAGCTGTTTCCCTTGGAAAAAGATCCCAAAACAAAAGAGCCAGAGAACAACAGGACTCTGTCAGAGCAAAGGTGCATGTGGCCCAATACTCTGTCTCCAAGGTGGCCAACCGTCAACGTCTAAAGGAGAGCATATGAGCAGTGCAGGTCGACTTCTGCCGGGGTCCTGGGGGTGCTCACAGGCCTCAAGGGCTGGGACCGGCCTCCCCTGGCATCCCCACCCACACCGTCTCCTGCCAAGGGCCCAGGGGACGTGGTGTCTCAGCTCTGCCTGGGGGCCTTCGGTTCCTGCCTGAGCAATGCTGTGGGTGCGCCCGTCTCTGCCCCTCTCTCCTGCATGGGCCTGGGACCTGCACTGCAGAGAGCTGCTCTCCTGGATGGACCCCTCAGACCTAGGTCATAGCTTGTCATGCAGAACTAGATGCAGAACAGAGCAGAACTATTCTATTCTGTTCTGTTCTAGGCTATTCTATTCTATTGCCTGCGCTCACCGGGAGTCGACTAACAGTGAGACTGTTACTTGCCTGAAATGCCAGGGGGGATTTCAGCTCCAAAAACACTTTCAAGGGCACAAATCAGAAAGATTCCAAGTGGAAGCAGGGGTTTATGTTGAGATTTTATTTTCTGTTCTCTCATTTTCTCTCCTTTGCTCTCATTGCCTGGTATGGGATGGGATTTTAGGGTGTTTTTCGGAATGCGTTTCAGAGCCGCTGCTCACAAGCAGTAACACAACGCGCAGGTGTAGCCAGGAGCAGGCTGATGCATTCTTCAGTTCAGCTTGCAAAAAGATCACTTTGCAGTGTGGCAAAGGCACGTCACAGAGCTACAGAAAGTAGCAGCGGGAAGAGAGGCCAAGCAGTGCCTGTTTCCTGAAGAGTGAAGACTTGAAGAACGAGGATCAGCACCAACCGCACACAAAAGACGACGAAGAAGAAGAGGTGTGTGGTAGCGTGGGGCGTTTTCCAAAGCAGGACACATGTCGATGACGAGCAGCCTTTTTGCCTTCCCAAACTTGCTGCGCTGTGCTTCTTGGCCAGGGATGCATGACAAGCACTCTCGTGCCTGCCCCGGCGCTTGTATCGCGTGCAGGGAGAGCTGCAAAGTGGCAGCTCCTGATGGTGCAGCAAGCCTGCAGCCCTGCCAAGCACGGGCTGTTTTGCACAAGCAAGAACCCCTGGGGAAACGGAGCCAAGGGAAGAGCAGAGCTCGCTCCCACTGCAAACTTGCAATGGGCAAGAGAGCCCCAGGCAGCCAGGGCGCAAGTGGCACCTTGGAGGCGCAAGAGCAGCAGGGCAAGAACCTCGCCGCAAGGGCCCCGAGGACCCTGACAAGGGGCTGTGCTCAGTGCTACAGAGGACAAGAAGCAACCCCCGGGGGCCACCCTGGCGGCCCACCCGGGAGTCTAGCAAGCTTCCTCCCCCCGGATGCGGGGCACGAGGGCCACCTTCGTGGAGCAGGAGCAGCAGGCACCTAGCCAAAACGGCCCAAAGAAGCCCTGGCAGGGGCCGTGTGCTCGGTGCTGCAGAGGAAGGCAAAAAACCCCCGGGGACACTTGCTAGCCCACCTTGGGGGAAAAAAAAAAGCCTTCCTCCCCCCAGCTGCAGGGCACGAGAGGCCATCTTCGTGGTGCATGAGCAGCAGGCAGTAACCTAGCCAAAAAGGACCAGAGGAGCCCTGCGCTGACTAGTGGTCATGCTCAATGCTGCAGAGGAAGGCAAAAAACCCCCGGGGACCAGTGCCAATCTGCCCCGGGGGAAAATTCCTTCCTGACCCCAGAGCTGGCGATCGGCTATTCCCTGAGCATGTGAGCAAGACCTGCCTCCTCGTCCCACAGGCTGGTCACGCCTCCCAGGAGATGCCCAAGCCCTATTCTCCTTCAACCTGCAGCCACCTCCGGGGCTTCCCAGAGTGGCCAAATGCCCCCGGCCCCATCGACCTTGGGGGCAAGAATCCCTCCCGCGCCTGGCAGGAGACCAGTGCGTGCTCCAAAGCACTGGGACCCCTGGGCAACATCTCTGCATCCCATTTCTTACGGCTGCTGCCACTGGCTCCGCAGGGCATGAGGACGGCGAGCTCTGCAGTGCTCCTCAAGAAGACACTCCCTTGCTCTTGCCACCACTTGCCAGCTGAAAAGGCCCGATAGCCTCGGGCACCGCCAGCTCTTGCTGGTTCTTCTCATCTCCAGCAGCCTCGTCCAGCCTCCGGTCTTCCTCCCTCAGCCCCCTCCAAGGCATTCTGCCGGCTCTTCAAGGACTTCCTCTCGGATGTCTGCAGGCTGCCCCCGGGCCAGCTCTGTGGCGACGGGAGGATGCCCCCTTTTATCCTGCCCCGGGGCATTGTGACTGCTGCGTTGCCGGGCGGTGGCACTGTGCCATGGGGGTGACCGCCCCCCCCCTCCCCGCACACACTCCCCCCCCCCCGCCCCCCCCGCGCAGCCCCGCCCGCCGCCCCTCTGCCCAGCATCCTTTGGAGGAAGGCCTTTGGGGTGCTGGCCCCGAGGCAGTCCCTGTGCCCCGGGGGCCCGGGGGGCTCTCCCTTGTCCTTGCTGGCCACGCACTGGGCACAGCTGCTGAGCGTCCCTGACGCGTCCTCTGCCACTCGGCTCCCAAGGACAAACCTAGTGCTGTTACTCTTCTCTCAGGCTGCGGCAGAAACCAACCCTGCAGCCCGAAGACCACCCCCGTTAGCCGTCCCCTCTCTGCGCCAGAGCTAACGGCCACGAGCTCACGCAGCGAGGAGGACCAGGGACTTGACCTGGCTGAACACAAACCCTTTTCCGGGGGGCGCAACGGGGGTGACTTCAGCAGCCGCAGCCTGGGGGAAAGCCAAAGTGCAACCAGAGCCAGAGGTTGGGATGGACGGTGCCAAGAGACCACCACGGAAAGAACACAGGCTCTGAAAAACGGCGGAGCGGAGGTGACACTGGTGTGCTGGAAAGGCTGCTCATTTTCAGACCTAGAACCTTTGGCTCCGTGCCCAAAGCACAGGCAGGCAAACGACGACTCTTCCAAACTGTCAAAACAGCCCATTGCTGCTAGCGCCCTCACATCCCCTTTTCCCACTGAAACCCAGCTGCGCAGTTGGCCCTGTTTAGACGGGATACAAAACTGCAGGCATTTAGGGAGGAGGAACGATCAGTTGCTGCTGATCATGCCGCTGTGGGTAAGGAGTTGGCTGGCCAGGTGGCCATCCGACACTAAAAGGCAAGTGCCTCTCTTTAAGAGTCCCGACGCGCCTGGAAGACCGCTGCCAAGAAGGACGCAGGATTTTGCCTTTTATAGGCCCGCCTGAAACCACCCGAGAACGTCGGTGTGGTGAAATTCTTGATGACGTTATTCCCATACAAAGGAACTTCATCGTTTGGGTTGTTTGACATTGATTAAAGCAACTACAACAAACACTCTTCTGGCACACACGTGGTAACTCGTTTGCAAAACAGGTGCGATTAGTGCAGAAAGCTGCCAGCGTCTGGCTATCCGTTCAAGAATCTCAACATTGTCATGCCAGCTCAGTGTGAAGAGACAACAGGCCCGCGCACGTGCCCAAACGTGGCTCTGGTGTGGCTCAGCAGGCTAGAGATTCCTGGCAAGGGAACTGGAGGCCAGAGACGAACCTCCACAGAACCTAACCCGTACCTCAACGGAACATTAAACTGTTCAAGTACTCGTGCAAATCATAGACAATCCAAAACGCCCTACACAGATGCCTGGAGGTGTTGCTATTACCATCACGTGAATGAGACGGTAGGTCCTGCCAGACCTACAGCCTGCAAAACCTGAAGACGATCAGCACACAGGCGCATACGTATCGATCTTGTTCTGTCCTCGCCAAAACTGCTGGCTGAGCTGCCATCAGCCTCACTGACGGACAGCAGGCAAGACTCTCTCATCTGGCTTAGCTCAGGTGCAGCTCCTAGGAAAAGAGCTCTTTCAGAAAAGTCAGGTCTGGTTATGTTGGGAAAGTGTTTCAAGGAAATGTTTTTAATACTCTAGATTGGTAGAGGATGGCATGGTAATACTCTAAGCATGGTAATCTCCCTCCAAGTCCTAGCTCTGCCACCGATAACCTGCTTGCTCATCAAAACCGATTCAATGTTATGCCTTGGAAATCTCTACCTTGCTTTCTCGGCACCAAAAGGGTGGCACTTCTTTCCGAGTGCAAGAGGAGTTACATAGGGTATACAGACAGCCCACGGAAAACTGAGAAATGAGTCTGTGATCACTTGCATCCACATTCCTTGGCATTCCAACACTCCTATCCCACTCCTTTCCTTGCCAGCAGTCAAGAAAGACAGCCTGCGCAACATGTACGAGATGCTGACTTGGCCAGTGTCCTGCTTTCGGCTGGGACAGAGTTAATTTTCTTCCTAGTAGCTGGTACAGTGCTGTGTTTTGGATTTAGGATGAGAAGAAAGTTGATAACACACTGATGTTGGAGTTGTTGCTAAGTAGTGTATACACCAGTCAAGGACTTTTCAGCTTCCCGTGCTCTGCCAGGTGCACAAGCAGCTGGGAGGGGGCACAGCCAAGATAGTGGCCCCAAACTGGCCAAAGGGCTATTCCATACCATATGGAGTCACACTGAGGATATAAACTGTGGGGAGTTGGCGGGGGTTCGAGTTAACCCTAGGGGTTCGGGTTAGGGTTAGGGGTTAGGGTTAGAGGTTAGGATTAGGGTTAGGGTTAGGGGTTTGGGTTAGGGCTAGGGTCATTAGGGTTAGCTTTAGGGGTTAGGGTCATTAGGGTTAGCTTTAGGGGTTAGGGTTAGGTTTAGGGTTAAATGGTTGCAAGCCTCTTTGCTGTGAGCAATACCTGTTCATTGCCCTGTGGATTTCTTTTTTTTTTTGTTTTCCCCCTGGAGTCATTTTTAGAAATGCCTGAGCTGTTTCCCTTGGAAAAAGATCCCAAAACAAAAGAGCCAGAGAACAACAGGAGTCTGTCAGAGCAAAGGTGCATGTGGCCCAATACTCTGTCTCCAAGGTGGCCAACCGTCAACGTCTAAAGGAGAGCATATGAGCAGTGCAGGTCGACTTCTGCCGGGGTCCTGGGGGTGCTCACAGGCCTCAAGGGCTGGGACCGGCCTCCCCTGGCATCCCCACCCACACCGTCTCCTGCCAAGGGCCCAGGGGACGTGGTGTCTCAGCTCTGCCTGGGGGCCTTCGGTTCCTGCCTGAGCAATGCTGTGGGTGCGCCCGTCTCTGCCCCTCTCTCCTGCATGGGCCTGGGACCTGCACTGCAGAGAGCTGCTCTCCTGGATGGACCCCTCAGACCTAGGTCATAGCTTGTCATGCAGAACTAGATGCAGAACAGAGCAGAACTATTCTATTCTGTTCTGTTCTAGGCTATTCTATTCTATTGCCTGCGCTCACCGGGAGTCGACTAACAGTGAGACTGTTACTTGCCTGAAATGCCAGGGGGAATTTCAGCTCCAAAAACACTTTCAAGGGCACAAATCAGAAAGATTCCAAGTGGAAGCAGGGGTTTATGTTGAGATTTTATTTTCTGTTCTCTCATTTTCTCTCCTTTGCTCTCATTGCCTGGTATGGGATGGGATTTTAGGGTGTTTTTCGGAATGCGTTTCAGAGCCGCTGCTCACAAGCAGTAACACAACGCGCAGGTGTAGCCAGGAGCAGGTTCTTCAGTTCAGCTTGCAAAAAGATCACTTTGCAGTGTGGCAAAGGCACGTCACAGAGCTACAGAAAGTAGCAGCGGGAAGAGAGGCCAAGCAGTGCCTGTTTCCTGAAGAGTGAAGACTTGAAGAACGAGGATCAGCACCAACCGCACACAAAAGACGACGAAGAAGAAGAGGTGTGTGGTAGCGTGGGGCGTTTTCCAAAGCAGGACACATGTCGATGACGAGCAGCCTTTTTGCCTTCCCAAACTTGCTGCGCTGTGCTTCTTGGCCAGGGATGCATGACAAGCACTCTCGTGCCTGCCCCGGCGCTTGTATCGCGTGCAGGGAGAGCTGCAAAGTGGCAGCTCCTGATGGTGCAGCAAGCCTGCAGCCCTGCCAAGCACGGGCTGTTTTGCACAAGCAAGAACCCCTGGGGAAACGGAGCCAAGGGAAGAGCAGAGCTCGCTCCCACTGCAAACTTGCAATGGGCAAGAGAGCCCCAGGCAGCCAGGGCGCAAGTGGCACCTTGGAGGCGCAAGAGCAGCAGGGCAAGAACCTCGCCGCAAGGGCCCCGAGGACCCTGACAAGGGGCTGTGCTCAGTGCTACAGAGGACAAGAAGCAACCCCCGGGGGCCACCCTGGCGGCCCACCCGGGAGTCTAGCAAGCTTCCTCCCCCCGGATGCGGGGCACGAGGGCCACCTTCGTGGAGCAGGAGCAGCAGGCACCTAGCCAAAACGGCCCAAAGAAGCCCTGGCAGGGGCCGTGTGCTCGGTGCTGCAGAGGAAGGCAAAAAACCCCCGGGGACACTTGCTAGCCCACCTTGGGGGAAAAAAAAAAGCCTTCCTCCCCCCAGCTGCAGGGCACGAGAGGCCATCTTCGTGGTGCATGAGCAGCAGGCAGTAACCTAGCCAAAAAGGACCAGAGGAGCCCTGCGCTGACTAGTGGTCATGCTCAATGCTGCAGAGGAAGGCAAAAAACCCCCGGGGACCAGTGCCAATCTGCCCCGGGGGAAAATTCCTTCCTGACCCCAGAGCTGGCGATCGGCTATTCCCTGAGCATGTGAGCAAGACCTGCCTCCTCGTCCCACAGGCTGGTCACGCCTCCCAGGAGATGCCCAAGCCCTATTCTCCCTCAACCTGCAGCCACCTCCGGGGCTTCCCAGAGTGGCCAAATGCCCCCGGCCCCATCGACCTTGGGGGCAAGAATCCCTCCCGCGCCTGGCAGGAGACCAGTGCGTGCTCCAAAGCACTGGGACCCCTGGGCAACATCTCTGCATCCCATTTCTTACGGCTGCTGCCACTGGCTCCGCAGGGCATGAGGACGGCGAGCTCTGCAGTGCTCCTCAAGAAGACACTCCCTTGCTCTTGCCACCACTTGCCAGCTGAAAAGGCCCGATAGCCTCGGGCACCGCCAGCTCTTGCTGGTTCTTCTCATCTCCAGCAGCCTCGTCCAGCCTCCGGTCTTCCTCCCTCAGCCCCCTCCAAGGCATTCTGCCGGCTCTTCAAGGACTTCCTCTCGGATGTCTGCGGGCTGCCCCCGGGCCAGCTCTGTGGCGACGGGAGGATGCCCCCTTTTATCCTGCCCCGGGGCATTGTGACTGCTGCGTTGCCGGGCGGTGGCACTGTGCCATGGGGGTGACCGCCCCCCCCCTCCCCGCACACACTCCCCCCCCCCCGACCCCCCCGCGCAGCCCCGCCCGCCGCCCCTCTGCCCAGCATCCTTTGGAGGAAGGCCTTTGGGGTGCTGGCCCCGAGGCAGTCCCTGTGCCCCGGGGGCCCGGGGGGCTCTCCCTTGTCCTTGCTGGCCACGCACTGGGCACAGCTGCTGAGCGTCCCTGACGCGTCCTCTGCCACTCGGCTCCCAAGGACAAACCTAGTGCTGTTACTCTTCTCTCAGGCTGCGGCAGAAACCAACCCTGCAGCCCGAAGACCACCCCCGTTAGCCGTCCCCTCTCTGCGCCAGAGCTAACGGCCACGAGCTCACGCAGCGAGGAGGACCAGGGACTTGACCTGGCTGAACACAAACCCTTTTCCGGGGGGCGCAACGGGGGTGACTTCAGCAGCCGCAGCCTGGGGGAAAGCCAAAGTGCAACCAGAGCCAGAGGTTGGGATGGACGGTGCCAAGAGACCACCACGGAAAGAACACAGGCTCTGAAAAACGGCGGAGCGGAGGTGACACTGGTGTGCTGGAAAGGCTGCTCATTTTCAGACCTAGAACCTTTGGCTCCGTGCCCAAAGCACAGGCAGGCAAACGACGACTCTTCCAAACTGTCAAAACAGCCCATTGCTGCTAGCGCCCTCACATCCCCTTTTCCCACTGAAACCCAGCTGCGCAGTTGGCCCTGTTTAGACGGGATACAAAACTGCAGGCATTTAGGGAGGAGGAACGATCAGTTGCTGCTGATCATGCCGCTGTGGGTAAGGAGTTGGCTGGCCAGGTGGCCATCCGACACTAAAAGGCAAGTGCCTCTCTTTAAGAGTCCCGACGCGCCTGGAAGACCGCTGCCAAGAAGGACGCAGGATTTTGCCTTTTATAGGCCCGCCTGAAACCACCCGAGAACGTCGGTGTGGTGAAATTCTTGATGACGTTATTCCCATACAAAGGAACTTCATCGTTTGGGTTGTTTGACATTGATTAAAGCAACTACAACAAACACTCTTCTGGCACACACGTGGTAACTCGTCTGCAAAACAGGTGCGATTAGTGCAGAAAGCTGCCAGCGTCTGGCTATCCGTTCAAGAATCTCAACATTGTCATGCCAGCTCAGTGTGAAGAGACAACAGGCCCGCGCACGTGCCCAAACGTGGCTCTGGTGTGGCTCAGCGGGCTAGAGATTCCTGGCAAGGGAACTGGAGGCCAGAGACGAACCTCCACAGAACCTAACCCGTACCTCAACGGAACATTAAACTGTTCAAGTACTCGTGCAAATCATAGACAATCCAAAACGCCCTACACAGATGCCTGGAGGTGTTGCTATTACCATCACGTGAATGAGACGGTAGGTCCTGCCAGACCTACAGCCTGCAAAACCTGAAGACGATCAGCACACAGGCGCATACGTATCGATCTTGTTCTGTCCTCGCCAAAACTGCTGGCTGAGCTGCCATCAGCCTCACTGACGGACAGCAGGCAAGACTCTCTCATCTGGCTTAGCTCAGGTGCAGCTCCTAGGAAAAGAGCTCTTTCAGAAAAGTCAGGTCTGGTTATGTTGGGAAAGTGTTTCAAGGAAATGTTTTTAATACTCTAGATTGGTAGAGGATGGCATGGTAATACTCTAAGCATGGTAATCTCCCTCCAAGTCCTAGCTCTGCCACCGATAACCTGCTTGCTCATCAAAACCGATTCAATGTTATGCCTTGGAAATCTCTACCTTGCTTTCTCGGCACCAAAAGGGTGGCACTTCTTTCCGAGTGCAAGAGGAGTTACATAGGGTATACAGACAGCCCACGGAAAACTGAGAAATGAGTCTGTGATCACTTGCATCCACATTCCTTGGCATTCCAACACTCCTATCCCACTCCTTTCCTTGCCAGCAGTCAAGAAAGACAGCCTGCGCAACATGTACGAGATGCTGACTTGGCCAGTGTCCTGCTTTCGGCTGGGACAGAGTTAATTTTCTTCCTAGTAGCTGGTACAGTGCTGTGTTTTGGATTTAGGATGAGAAGAAAGTTGATAACACACTGATGTTGGAGTTGTTGCTAAGTAGTGTATACACCAGTCAAGGACTTTTCAGCTTCCCGTGCTCTGCCAGGTGCACAAGCAGCTGGGAGGGGGCACAGCCAAGATAGTGGCCCCAAACTGGCCAAAGGGCTATTCCATACCATATGGAGTCACACTGAGGATATAAACTGTGGGGAGTTGGCGGGGGTTCGAGTTAACCCTAGGGGTTCGGGTTAGGGTTAGGGGTTAGGGTTAGAGGTTAGGATTAGGGTTAGGGTTAGGGGTTTGGGTTAGGGCTAGGGTCATTAGGGTTAGCTTTAGGGGTTAGGGTCATTAGGGTTAGCTTTAGGGGTTAGGGTTAGGTTTAGGGTTAAATGGTTGCAAGCCTCTTTGCTGTGAGCAATACCTGTTCATTGCCCTGTGGATTTCTTTTTTTTTTTGTTTTCCCCCTGGAGTCATTTTTAGAAATGCCTGAGCTGTTTCCCTTGGAAAAAGATCCCAAAACAAAAGAGCCAGAGAACAACAGGACTCTGTCAGAGCAAAGGTGCATGTGGCCCAATACTCTGTCTCCAAGGTGGCCAACCGTCAACGTCTAAAGGAGAGCATATGAGCAGTGCAGGTCGACTTCTGCCGGGGTCCTGGGGGTGCTCACAGGCCTCAAGGGCTGGGACCGGCCTCCCCTGGCATCCCCACCCACACCGTCTCCTGCCAAGGGCCCAGGGGACGTGGTGTCTCAGCTCTGCCTGGGGGCCTTCGGTTCCTGCCTGAGCAATGCTGTGGGTGCGCCCGTCTCTGCCCCTCTCTCCTGCATGGGCCTGGGACCTGCACTGCAGAGAGCTGCTCTCCTGGATGGACCCCTCAGACCTAGGTCATAGCTTGTCATGCAGAACTAGATGCAGAACAGAGCAGAACTATTCTATTCTGTTCTGTTCTAGGCTATTCTATTCTATTGCCTGCGCTCACCGGGAGTCGACTAACAGTGAGACTGTTACTTGCCTGAAATGCCAGGGGGGATTTCAGCTCCAAAAACACTTTCAAGGGCACAAATCAGAAAGATTCCAAGTGGAAGCAGGGGTTTATGTTGAGATTTTATTTTCTGTTCTCTCATTTTCTCTCCTTTGCTCTCATTGCCTGGTATGGGATGGGATTTTAGGGTGTTTTTCGGAATGCGTTTCAGAGCCGCTGCTCACAAGCAGTAACACAACGCGCAGGTGTAGCCAGGAGCAGGCTGATGCATTCTTCAGTTCAGCTTGCAAAAAGATCACTTTGCAGTGTGGCAAAGGCACGTCACAGAGCTACAGAAAGTAGCAGCGGGAAGAGAGGCCAAGCAGTGCCTGTTTCCTGAAGAGTGAAGACTTGAAGAACGAGGATCAGCACCAACCGCACACAAAAGACGACGAAGAAGAAGAGGTGTGTGGTAGCGTGGGGCGTTTTCCAAAGCAGGACACATGTCGATGACGAGCAGCCTTTTTGCCTTCCCAAACTTGCTGCGCTGTGCTTCTTGGCCAGGGATGCATGACAAGCACTCTCGTGCCTGCCCCGGCGCTTGTATCGCGTGCAGGGAGAGCTGCAAAGTGGCAGCTCCTGATGGTGCAGCAAGCCTGCAGCCCTGCCAAGCACGGGCTGTTTTGCACAAGCAAGAACCCCTGGGGAAACGGAGCCAAGGGAAGAGCAGAGCTCGCTCCCACTGCAAACTTGCAATGGGCAAGAGAGCCCCAGGCAGCCAGGGCGCAAGTGGCACCTTGGAGGCGCAAGAGCAGCAGGGCAAGAACCTCGCCGCAAGGGCCCCGAGGACCCTGACAAGGGGCTGTGCTCAGTGCTACAGAGGACAAGAAGCAACCCCCGGGGGCCACCCTGGCGGCCCACCCGGGAGTCTAGCAAGCTTCCTCCCCCCGGATGCGGGGCACGAGGGCCACCTTCGTGGAGCAGGAGCAGCAGGCACCTAGCCAAAACGGCCCAAAGAAGCCCTGGCAGGGGCCGTGTGCTCGGTGCTGCAGAGGAAGGCAAAAAACCCCCGGGGACACTTGCTAGCCCACCTTGGGGGAAAAAAAAAAGCCTTCCTCCCCCCAGCTGCAGGGCACGAGAGGCCATCTTCGTGGTGCATGAGCAGCAGGCAGTAACCTAGCCAAAAAGGACCAGAGGAGCCCTGCGCTGACTAGTGGTCATGCTCAATGCTGCAGAGGAAGGCAAAAAACCCCCGGGGACCAGTGCCAATCTGCCCCGGGGGAAAATTCCTTCCTGACCCCAGAGCTGGCGATCGGCTATTCCCTGAGCATGTGAGCAAGACCTGCCTCCTCGTCCCACAGGCTGGTCACGCCTCCCAGGAGATGCCCAAGCCCTATTCTCCTTCAACCTGCAGCCACCTCCGGGGCTTCCCAGAGTGGCCAAATGCCCCCGGCCCCATCGACCTTGGGGGCAAGAATCCCTCCCGCGCCTGGCAGGAGACCAGTGCGTGCTCCAAAGCACTGGGACCCCTGGGCAACATCTCTGCATCCCATTTCTTACGGCTGCTGCCACTGGCTCCGCAGGGCATGAGGACGGCGAGCTCTGCAGTGCTCCTCAAGAAGACACTCCCTTGCTCTTGCCACCACTTGCCAGCTGAAAAGGCCCGATAGCCTCGGGCACCGCCAGCTCTTGCTGGTTCTTCTCATCTCCAGCAGCCTCGTCCAGCCTCCGGTCTTCCTCCCTCAGCCCCCTCCAAGGCATTCTGCCGGCTCTTCAAGGACTTCCTCTCGGATGTCTGCAGGCTGCCCCCGGGCCAGCTCTGTGGCGACGGGAGGATGCCCCCTTTTATCCTGCCCCGGGGCATTGTGACTGCTGCGTTGCCGGGCGGTGGCACTGTGCCATGGGGGTGACCGCCCCCCCCCTCCCCGCACACACTCCCCCCCCCCCGCCCCCCCCGCGCAGCCCCGCCCGCCGCCCCTCTGCCCAGCATCCTTTGGAGGAAGGCCTTTGGGGTGCTGGCCCCGAGGCAGTCCCTGTGCCCCGGGGGCCCGGGGGGCTCTCCCTTGTCCTTGCTGGCCACGCACTGGGCACAGCTGCTGAGCGTCCCTGACGCGTCCTCTGCCACTCGGCTCCCAAGGACAAACCTAGTGCTGTTACTCTTCTCTCAGGCTGCGGCAGAAACCAACCCTGCAGCCCGAAGACCACCCCCGTTAGCCGTCCCCTCTCTGCGCCAGAGCTAACGGCCACGAGCTCACGCAGCGAGGAGGACCAGGGACTTGACCTGGCTGAACACAAACCCTTTTCCGGGGGGCGCAACGGGGGTGACTTCAGCAGCCGCAGCCTGGGGGAAAGCCAAAGTGCAACCAGAGCCAGAGGTTGGGATGGACGGTGCCAAGAGACCACCACGGAAAGAACACAGGCTCTGAAAAACGGCGGAGCGGAGGTGACACTGGTGTGCTGGAAAGGCTGCTCATTTTCAGACCTAGAACCTTTGGCTCCGTGCCCAAAGCACAGGCAGGCAAACGACGACTCTTCCAAACTGTCAAAACAGCCCATTGCTGCTAGCGCCCTCACATCCCCTTTTCCCACTGAAACCCAGCTGCGCAGTTGGCCCTGTTTAGACGGGATACAAAACTGCAGGCATTTAGGGAGGAGGAACGATCAGTTGCTGCTGATCATGCCGCTGTGGGTAAGGAGTTGGCTGGCCAGGTGGCCATCCGACACTAAAAGGCAAGTGCCTCTCTTTAAGAGTCCCGACGCGCCTGGAAGACCGCTGCCAAGAAGGACGCAGGATTTTGCCTTTTATAGGCCCGCCTGAAACCACCCGAGAACGTCGGTGTGGTGAAATTCTTGATGACGTTATTCCCATACAAAGGAACTTCATCGTTTGGGTTGTTTGACATTGATTAAAGCAACTACAACAAACACTCTTCTGGCACACACGTGGTAACTCGTTTGCAAAACAGGTGCGATTAGTGCAGAAAGCTGCCAGCGTCTGGCTATCCGTTCAAGAATCTCAACATTGTCATGCCAGCTCAGTGTGAAGAGACAACAGGCCCGCGCACGTGCCCAAACGTGGCTCTGGTGTGGCTCAGCAGGCTAGAGATTCCTGGCAAGGGAACTGGAGGCCAGAGACGAACCTCCACAGAACCTAACCCGTACCTCAACGGAACATTAAACTGTTCAAGTACTCGTGCAAATCATAGACAATCCAAAACGCCCTACACAGATGCCTGGAGGTGTTGCTATTACCATCACGTGAATGAGACGGTAGGTCCTGCCAGACCTACAGCCTGCAAAACCTGAAGACGATCAGCACACAGGCGCATACGTATCGATCTTGTTCTGTCCTCGCCAAAACTGCTGGCTGAGCTGCCATCAGCCTCACTGACGGACAGCAGGCAAGACTCTCTCATCTGGCTTAGCTCAGGTGCAGCTCCTAGGAAAAGAGCTCTTTCAGAAAAGTCAGGTCTGGTTATGTTGGGAAAGTGTTTCAAGGAAATGTTTTTAATACTCTAGATTGGTAGAGGATGGCATGGTAATACTCTAAGCATGGTAATCTCCCTCCAAGTCCTAGCTCTGCCACCGATAACCTGCTTGCTCATCAAAACCGATTCAATGTTATGCCTTGGAAATCTCTACCTTGCTTTCTCGGCACCAAAAGGGTGGCACTTCTTTCCGAGTGCAAGAGGAGTTACATAGGGTATACAGACAGCCCACGGAAAACTGAGAAATGAGTCTGTGATCACTTGCATCCACATTCCTTGGCATTCCAACACTCCTATCCCACTCCTTTCCTTGCCAGCAGTCAAGAAAGACAGCCTGCGCAACATGTACGAGATGCTGACTTGGCCAGTGTCCTGCTTTCGGCTGGGACAGAGTTAATTTTCTTCCTAGTAGCTGGTACAGTGCTGTGTTTTGGATTTAGGATGAGAAGAAAGTTGATAACACACTGATGTTGGAGTTGTTGCTAAGTAGTGTATACACCAGTCAAGGACTTTTCAGCTTCCCGTGCTCTGCCAGGTGCACAAGCAGCTGGGAGGGGGCACAGCCAAGATAGTGGCCCCAAACTGGCCAAAGGGCTATTCCATACCATATGGAGTCACACTGAGGATATAAACTGTGGGGAGTTGGCGGGGGTTCGAGTTAACCCTAGGGGTTCGGGTTAGGGTTAGGGGTTAGGGTTAGAGGTTAGGATTAGGGTTAGGGTTAGGGGTTTGGGTTAGGGCTAGGGTCATTAGGGTTAGCTTTAGGGGTTAGGGTCATTAGGGTTAGCTTTAGGGGTTAGGGTTAGGTTTAGGGTTAAATGGTTGCAAGCCTCTTTGCTGTGAGCAATACCTGTTCATTGCCCTGTGGATTTCTTTTTTTTTTTGTTTTCCCCCTGGAGTCATTTTTAGAAATGCCTGAGCTGTTTCCCTTGGAAAAAGATCCCAAAACAAAAGAGCCAGAGAACAACAGGACTCTGTCAGAGCAAAGGTGCATGTGGCCCAATACTCTGTCTCCAAGGTGGCCAACCGTCAACGTCTAAAGGAGAGCATATGAGCAGTGCAGGTCGACTTCTGCCGGGGTCCTGGGGGTGCTCACAGGCCTCAAGGGCTGGGACCGGCCTCCCCTGGCATCCCCACCCACACCGTCTCCTGCCAAGGGCCCAGGGGACGTGGTGTCTCAGCTCTGCCTGGGGGCCTTCGGTTCCTGCCTGAGCAATGCTGTGGGTGCGCCCGTCTCTGCCCCTCTCTCCTGCATGGGCCTGGGACCTGCACTGCAGAGAGCTGCTCTCCTGGATGGACCCCTCAGACCTAGGTCATAGCTTGTCATGCAGAACTAGATGCAGAACAGAGCAGAACTATTCTATTCTGTTCTGTTCTAGGCTATTCTATTCTATTGCCTGCGCTCACCGGGAGTCGACTAACAGTGAGACTGTTACTTGCCTGAAATGCCAGGGGGAATTTCAGCTCCAAAAACACTTTCAAGGGCACAAATCAGAAAGATTCCAAGTGGAAGCAGGGGTTTATGTTGAGATTTTATTTTCTGTTCTCTCATTTTCTCTCCTTTGCTCTCATTGCCTGGTATGGGATGGGATTTTAGGGTGTTTTTCGGAATGCGTTTCAGAGCCGCTGCTCACAAGCAGTAACACAACGCGCAGGTGTAGCCAGGAGCAGGTTCTTCAGTTCAGCTTGCAAAAAGATCACTTTGCAGTGTGGCAAAGGCACGTCACAGAGCTACAGAAAGTAGCAGCGGGAAGAGAGGCCAAGCAGTGCCTGTTTCCTGAAGAGTGAAGACTTGAAGAACGAGGATCAGCACCAACCGCACACAAAAGACGACGAAGAAGAAGAGGTGTGTGGTAGCGTGGGGCGTTTTCCAAAGCAGGACACATGTCGATGACGAGCAGCCTTTTTGCCTTCCCAAACTTGCTGCGCTGTGCTTCTTGGCCAGGGATGCATGACAAGCACTCTCGTGCCTGCCCCGGCGCTTGTATCGCGTGCAGGGAGAGCTGCAAAGTGGCAGCTCCTGATGGTGCAGCAAGCCTGCAGCCCTGCCAAGCACGGGCTGTTTTGCACAAGCAAGAACCCCTGGGGAAACGGAGCCAAGGGAAGAGCAGAGCTCGCTCCCACTGCAAACTTGCAATGGGCAAGAGAGCCCCAGGCAGCCAGGGCGCAAGTGGCACCTTGGAGGCGCAAGAGCAGCAGGGCAAGAACCTCGCCGCAAGGGCCCCGAGGACCCTGACAAGGGGCTGTGCTCAGTGCTACAGAGGACAAGAAGCAACCCCCGGGGGCCACCCTGGCGGCCCACCCGGGAGTCTACCGGCCCACCCAAGCTTCCTCCCCCCGGATGCGGGGCACGAGGGCCACCTTCGTGGAGCAGGAGCAGCAGGCACCTAGCCAAAACGGCCCAAAGAAGCCCTGGCAGGGGCCGTGTGCTCGGTGCTGCAGAGGAAGGCAAAAAACCCCCGGGGACACTTGCTAGCCCACCTTGGGGGAAAAAAAAAAGCCTTCCTCCCCCCAGCTGCGGGGCACGAGAGGCCATCTTCGTGGTGCATGAGCAGCAGGCAGTAACCTAGCCAAAAAGGACCAGAGGAGCCCTGCGCTGACTAGTGGTCATGCTCAATGCTGCAGAGGAAGGCAAAAAACCCCCGGGGACCAGTGCCAATCTGCCCCGGGGGAAAATTCCTTCCTGACCCCAGAGCTGGCGATCGGCTATTCCCTGAGCATGTGAGCAAGACCTGCCTCCTCGTCCCACAGGCTGGTCACGCCTCCCAGGAGATGCCCAAGCCCTATTCTCCCTCAACCTGCAGCCACCTCCGGGGCTTCCCAGAGTGGCCAAATGCCCCCGGCCCCATCGACCTTGGGGGCAAGAATCCCTCCCACGCCTGGCAGGAGACCAGTGCGTGCTCCAAAGCACTGGGACCCCTGGGCAACATCTCTGCATCCCATTTCTTACGGCTGCTGCCACTGGCTCCGCAGGGCATGAGGACGGCGAGCTCTGCAGTGCTCCTCAAGAAGACACTCCCTTGCTCTTGCCACCACTTGCCAGCTGAAAAGGCCCGATAGCCTCGGGCACCGCCAGCTCTTGCTGGTTCTTCTCATCTCCAGCAGCCTCGTCCAGCCTCCGGTCTTCCTCCCTCAGCCCCCTCCAAGGCATTCTGCCGGCTCTTCAAGGACTTCCTCTCGGATGTCTGCGGGCTGCCCCCGGGCCAGCTCTGTGGCGACGGGAGGATGCCCCCTTTTATCCTGCCCCGGGGCATTGTGACTGCTGCGTTGCCGGGCGGTGGCACTGTGCCATGGGGGTGACCGCCCCCCCCCTCCCCGCACACACTCCCCCCCCCCGCCCCCCCCGCGCAGCCCCGCCCGCCGCCCCTCTGCCCAGCATCCTTTGGAGGAAGGCCTTTGGGGTGCTGGCCCCGAGGCAGTCCCTGTGCCCCGGGGGCCCGGGGGGCTCTCCCTTGTCCTTGCTGGCCACGCACTGGGCACAGCTGCTGAGCGTCCCTGACGCGTCCTCTGCCACTCGGCTCCCAAGGACAAACCTAGTGCTGTTACTCTTCTCTCAGGCTGCGGCAGAAACCAACCCTGCAGCCCGAAGACCACCCCCGTTAGCCGTCCCCTCTCTGCGCCAGAGCTAACGGCCACGAGCTCACGCAGCGAGGAGGACCAGGGACTTGACCTGGCTGAACACAAACCCTTTTCCGGGGGGCGCAACGGGGGTGACTTCAGCAGCCGCAGCCTGGGGGAAAGCCAAAGTGCAACCAGAGCCAGAGGTTGGGATGGACGGTGCCAAGAGACCACCACGGAAAGAACACAGGCTCTGAAAAACGGCGGAGCGGAGGTGACACTGGTGTGCTGGAAAGGCTGCTCATTTTCAGACCTAGAACCTTTGGCTCCGTGCCCAAAGCACAGGCAGGCAAACGACGACTCTTCCAAACTGTCAAAACAGCCCATTGCTGCTAGCGCCCTCACATCCCCTTTTCCCACTGAAACCCAGCTGCGCAGTTGGCCCTGTTTAGACGGGATACAAAACTGCAGGCATTTAGGGAGGAGGAACGATCAGTTGCTGCTGATCATGCCGCTGTGGGTAAGGAGTTGGCTGGCCAGGTGGCCATCCGACACTAAAAGGCAAGTGCCTCTCTTTAAGAGTCCCGACGCGCCTGGAAGACCGCTGCCAAGAAGGACGCAGGATTTTGCCTTTTATAGGCCCGCCTGAAACCACCCGAGAACGTCGGTGTGGTGAAATTCTTGATGACGTTATTCCCATACAAAGGAACTTCATCGTTTGGGTTGTTTGACATTGATTAAAGCAACTACAACAAACACTCTTCTGGCGCACACGTGGTAACTCGTTTGCAAAACAGGTGCGATTAGTGCAGAAAGCTGCCAGCGTCTGGCTATCCGTTCAAGAATCTCAACATTGTCATGCCAGCTCAGTGTGAAGAGACAACAGGCCCGCGCACGTGCCCAAACGTGGCTCTGGTGTGGCTCAGCGGGCTAGAGATTCCTGGCAAGGGAACTGGAGGCCAGAGACGAACCTCCACAGAACCTAACCCGTACCTCAACGGAACATTAAACTGTTCAAGTACTCGTGCAAATCATAGACAATCCAAAACGCCCTACACAGATGCCTGGAGGTGTTGCTATTACCATCACGTGAATGAGACGGTAGGTCCTGCCAGACCTACAGCCTGCAAAACCTGAAGACGATCAGCACACAGGCGCATACGTATCGATCTTGTTCTGTCCTCGCCAAAACTGCTGGCTGAGCTGCCATCAGCCTCACTGACGGACAGCAGGCAAGACTCTCTCATCTGGCTTAGCTCAGGTGCAGCTCCTAGGAAAAGAGCTCTTTCAGAAAAGTCAGGTCTGGTTATGTTGGGAAAGTGTTTCAAGGAAATGTTTTTAATACTCTAGATTGGTAGAGGATGGCATGGTAATACTCTAAGCATGGTAATCTCCCTCCAAGTCCTAGCTCTGCCACCGATAACCTGCTTGCTCATCAAAACCGATTCAATGTTATGCCTTGGAAATCTCTACCTTGCTTTCTCGGCACCAAAAGGGTGGCACTTCTTTCCGAGTGCAAGAGGAGTTACATAGGGTATACAGACAGCCCACGGAAAACTGAGAAATGAGTCTGTGATCACTTGCATCCACATTCCTTGGCATTCCAACACTCCTATCCCACTCCTTTCCTTGCCAGCAGTCAAGAAAGACAGCCTGCGCAACATGTACGAGATGCTGACTTGGCCAGTGTCCTGCTTTCGGCTGGGACAGAGTTAATTTTCTTCCTAGTAGCTGGTACAGTGCTGTGTTTTGGATTTAGGATGAGAAGAAAGTTGATAACACACTGATGTTGGAGTTGTTGCTAAGTAGTGTATACACCAGTCAAGGACTTTTCAGCTTCCCGTGCTCTGCCAGGTGCACAAGCAGCTGGGAGGGGGCACAGCCAAGATAGTGGCCCCAAACTGGCCAAAGGGCTATTCCATACCATATGGAGTCACACTGAGGATATAAACTGTGGGGAGTTGGCGGGGGTTCGAGTTAACCCTAGGGGTTCGGGTTAGGGTTAGGGGTTAGGGTTAGAGGTTAGGATTAGGGTTAGGGTTAGGGGTTTGGGTTAGGGCTAGGGTCATTAGGGTTAGCTTTAGGGGTTAGGGTCATTAGGGTTAGCTTTAGGGGTTAGGGTTAGGTTTAGGGTTAAATGGTTGCAAGCCTCTTTGCTGTGAGCAATACCTGTTCATTGCCCTGTGGATTTCTTTTTTTTTTTGTTTTCCCCCTGGAGTCATTTTTAGAAATGCCTGAGCTGTTTCCCTTGGAAAAAGATCCCAAAACAAAAGAGCCAGAGAACAACAGGACTCTGTCAGAGCAAAGGTGCATGTGGCCCAATACTCTGTCTCCAAGGTGGCCAACCGTCAACGTCTAAAGGAGAGCATATGAGCAGTGCAGGTCGACTTCTGCCGGGGTCCTGGGGGTGCTCACAGGCCTCAAGGGCTGGGACCGGCCTCCCCTGGCATCCCCACCCACACCGTCTCCTGCCAAGGGCCCAGGGGACGTGGTGTCTCAGCTCTGCCTGGGGGCCTTCGGTTCCTGCCTGAGCAATGCTGTGGGTGCGCCCGTCTCTGCCCCTCTCTCCTGCATGGGCCTGGGACCTGCACTGCAGAGAGCTGCTCTCCTGGATGGACCCCTCAGACCTAGGTCATAGCTTGTCATGCAGAACTAGATGCAGAACAGAGCAGAACTATTCTATTCTGTTCTGTTCTAGGCTATTCTATTCTATTGCCTGCGCTCACCGGGAGTCGACTAACAGTGAGACTGTTACTTGCCTGAAATGCCAGGGGGAATTTCAGCTCCAAAAACACTTTCAAGGGCACAAATCAGAAAGATTCCAAGTGGAAGCAGGGGTTTATGTTGAGATTTTATTTTCTGTTCTCTCATTTTCTCTCCTTTGCTCTCATTGCCTGGTATGGGATGG
Source organism: Mycteria americana (assembly GCF_035582795.1). Taxonomy (NCBI): domain Eukaryota; kingdom Metazoa; phylum Chordata; class Aves; order Ciconiiformes; family Ciconiidae; genus Mycteria; species Mycteria americana. The sequence continues at coordinate 302,448 of NW_027445665.1, forward strand.
GATTTTAGGGTGTTTTTCGGAATGCGTTTCAGAGCCGCTGCTCACAAGCAGTAACACAACGCGCAGGTGTAGCCAGGAGCAGGTTCTTCAGTTCAGCTTGCAAAAAGATCACTTTGCAGTGTGGCAAAGGCACGTCACAGAGCTACAGAAAGTAGCAGCGGGAAGAGAGGCCAAGCAGTGCCTGTTTCCTGAAGAGTGAAGACTTGAAGAACGAGGATCAGCACCAACCGCACACAAAAGACGACGAAGAAGAAGAGGTGTGTGGTAGCGTGGGGCGTTTTCCAAAGCAGGACACATGTCGATGACGAGCAGCCTTTTTGCCTTCCCAAACTTGCTGCGCTGTGCTTCTTGGCCAGGGATGCATGACAAGCACTCTCGTGCCTGCCCCGGCGCTTGTATCGCGTGCAGGGAGAGCTGCAAAGTGGCAGCTCCTGATGGTGCAGCAAGCCTGCAGCCCTGCCAAGCACGGGCTGTTTTGCACAAGCAAGAACCCCTGGGGAAACGGAGCCAAGGGAAGAGCAGAGCTCGCTCCCACTGCAAACTTGCAATGGGCAAGAGAGCCCCAGGCAGCCAGGGCGCAAGTGGCACCTTGGAGGCGCAAGAGCAGCAGGGCAAGAACCTCGCCGCAAGGGCCCCGAGGACCCTGACAAGGGGCTGTGCTCAGTGCTACAGAGGACAAGAAGCAACCCCCGGGGGCCACCCTGGCGGCCCACCCGGGAGTCTAGCAAGCTTCCTCCCCCCGGATGCGGGGCACGAGGGCCACCTTCGTGGAGCAGGAGCAGCAGGCACCTAGCCAAAACGGCCCAAAGAAGCCCTGGCAGGGGCCGTGTGCTCGGTGCTGCAGAGGAAGGCAAAAAACCCCCGGGGACACTTGCTAGCCCACCTTGGGGGAAAAAAAAAAGCCTTCCTCCCCCCAGCTGCGGGGCACGAGAGGCCATCTTCGTGGTGCATGAGCAGCAGGCAGTAACCTAGCCAAAAAGGACCAGAGGAGCCCTGCGCTGACTAGTGGTCATGCTCAATGCTGCAGAGGAAGGCAAAAAACCCCCGGGGACCAGTGCCAATCTGCCCCGGGGGAAAATTCCTTCCTGACCCCAGAGCTGGCGATCGGCTATTCCCTGAGCATGTGAGCAAGACCTGCCTCCTCGTCCCACAGGCTGGTCACGCCTCCCAGGAGATGCCCAAGCCCTATTCTCCCTCAACCTGCAGCCACCTCCGGGGCTTCCCAGAGTGGCCAAATGCCCCCGGCCCCATCGACCTTGGGGGCAAGAATCCCTCCCGCGCCTGGCAGGAGACCAGTGCGTGCTCCAAAGCACTGGGACCCCTGGGCAACATCTCTGCATCCCATTTCTTACGGCTGCTGCCACTGGCTCCGCAGGGCATGAGGACGGCGAGCTCTGCAGTGCTCCTCAAGAAGACACTCCCTTGCTCTTGCCACCACTTGCCAGCTGAAAAGGCCCGATAGCCTCGGGCACCGCCAGCTCTTGCTGGTTCTTCTCATCTCCAGCAGCCTCGTCCAGCCTCCGGTCTTCCTCCCTCAGCCCCCTCCAAGGCATTCTGCCGGCTCTTCAAGGACTTCCTCTCGGATGTCTGCGGGCTGCCCCCGGGCCAGCTCTGTGGCGACGGGAGGATGCCCCCTTTTATCCTGCCCCGGGGCATTGTGACTGCTGCGTTGCCGGGCGGTGGCACTGTGCCATGGGGGTGACCGCCCCCCCCCTCCCCGCACACACTCCCCCCCCCCCGACCCCCCCGCGCAGCCCCGCCCGCCGCCCCTCTGCCCAGCATCCTTTGGAGGAAGGCCTTTGGGGTGCTGGCCCCGAGGCAGTCCCTGTGCCCCGGGGGCCCGGGGGGCTCTCCCTTGTCCTTGCTGGCCACGCACTGGGCACAGCTGCTGAGCGTCCCTGACGCGTCCTCTGCCACTCGGCTCCCAAGGACAAACCTAGTGCTGTTACTCTTCTCTCAGGCTGCGGCAGAAACCAACCCTGCAGCCCGAAGACCACCCCCGTTAGCCGTCCCCTCTCTGCGCCAGAGCTAACGGCCACGAGCTCACGCAGCGAGGAGGACCAGGGACTTGACCTGGCTGAACACAAACCCTTTTCCGGGGGGCGCAACGGGGGTGACTTCAGCAGCCGCAGCCTGGGGGAAAGCCAAAGTGCAACCAGAGCCAGAGGTTGGGATGGACGGTGCCAAGAGACCACCACGGAAAGAACACAGGCTCTGAAAAACGGCGGAGCGGAGGTGACACTGGTGTGCTGGAAAGGCTGCTCATTTTCAGACCTAGAACCTTTGGCTCCGTGCCCAAAGCACAGGCAGGCAAACGACGACTCTTCCAAACTGTCAAAACAGCCCATTGCTGCTAGCGCCCTCACATCCCCTTTTCCCACTGAAACCCAGCTGCGCAGTTGGCCCTGTTTAGACGGGATACAAAACTGCAGGCATTTAGGGAGGAGGAACGATCAGTTGCTGCTGATCATGCCGCTGTGGGTAAGGAGTTGGCTGGCCAGGTGGCCATCCGACACTAAAAGGCAAGTGCCTCTCTTTAAGAGTCCCGACGCGCCTGGAAGACCGCTGCCAAGAAGGACGCAGGATTTTGCCTTTTATAGGCCCGCCTGAAACCACCCGAGAACGTCGGTGTGGTGAAATTCTTGATGACGTTATTCCCATACAAAGGAACTTCATCGTTTGGGTTGTTTGACATTGATTAAAGCAACTACAACAAACACTCTTCTGGCGCACACGTGGTAACTCGTTTGCAAAACAGGTGCGATTAGTGCAGAAAGCTGCCAGCGTCTGGCTATCCGTTCAAGAATCTCAACATTGTCATGCCAGCTCAGTGTGAAGAGACAACAGGCCCGCGCACGTGCCCAAACGTGGCTCTGGTGTGGCTCAGCGGGCTAGAGATTCCTGGCAAGGGAACTGGAGGCCAGAGACGAACCTCCACAGAACCTAACCCGTACCTCAACGGAACATTAAACTGTTCAAGTACTCGTGCAAATCATAGACAATCCAAAACGCCCTACACAGATGCCTGGAGGTGTTGCTATTACCATCACGTGAATGAGACGGTAGGTCCTGCCAGACCTACAGCCTGCAAAACCTGAAGACGATCAGCACACAGGCGCATACGTATCGATCTTGTTCTGTCCTCGCCAAAACTGCTGGCTGAGCTGCCATCAGCCTCACTGACGGACAGCAGGCAAGACTCTCTCATCTGGCTTAGCTCAGGTGCAGCTCCTAGGAAAAGAGCTCTTTCAGAAAAGTCAGGTCTGGTTATGTTGGGAAAGTGTTTCAAGGAAATGTTTTTAATACTCTAGATTGGTAGAGGATGGCATGGTAATACTCTAAGCATGGTAATCTCCCTCCAAGTCCTAGCTCTGCCACCGATAACCTGCTTGCTCATCAAAACCGATGCAATGTTATGCCTTGGAAATCTCTACCTTGCTTTCTCGGCACCAAAAGGGTGGCACTTCTTTCCGAGTGCAAGAGGAGTTACATAGGGTATACAGACAGCCCACGGAAAACTGAGAAATGAGTCTGTGATCACTTGCATCCACATTCCTTGGCATTCCAACACTCCTATCCCACTCCTTTCCTTGCCAGCAGTCAAGAAAGACAGCCTGCGCAACATGTACGAGATGCTGACTTGGCCAGTGTCCTGCTTTCGGCTGGGACAGAGTTAATTTTCTTCCTAGTAGCTGGTACAGTGCTGTGTTTTGGATTTAGGATGAGAAGAAAGTTGATAACACACTGATGTTGGAGTTGTTGCTAAGTAGCGTATACACCAGTCAAGGACTTTTCAGCTTCCCGTGCTCTGCCAGGTGCACAAGCAGCTGGGAGGGGGCACAGCCAAGATAGTGGCCCCAAACTGGCCAAAGGGCTATTCCATACCATATGGAGTCACACTGAGGATATAAACTGTGGGGAGTTGGCGGGGGTTCGAGTTAACCCTAGGGGTTCGGGTTAGGGTTAGGGGTTAGGGTTAGAGGTTAGGATTAGGGTTAGGGTTAGGGGTTTGGGTTAGGGCTAGGGTCATTAGGGTTAGCTTTAGGGGTTAGGGTCATTAGGGTTAGCTTTAGGGGTTAGGGTTAGGTTTAGGGTTAAATGGTTGCAAGCCTCTTTGCTGTGAGCAATACCTGTTCATTGCCCTGTGGATTTCTTTTTTTTTTTGTTTTCCCCCTGGAGTCATTTTTAGAAATGCCTGAGCTGTTTCCCTTGGAAAAAGATCCCAAAACAAAAGAGCCAGAGAACAACAGGACTCTGTCAGAGCAAAGGTGCATGTGGCCCAATACTCTGTCTCCAAGGTGGCCAACCGTCAACGTCTAAAGGAGAGCATATGAGCAGTGCAGGTCGACTTCTGCCGGGGTCCTGGGGGTGCTCACAGGCCTCAAGGGCTGGGACCGGCCTCCCCTGGCATCCCCACCCACACCGTCTCCTGCCAAGGGCCCAGGGGACGTGGTGTCTCAGCTCTGCCTGGGGGCCTTCGGTTCCTGCCTGAGCAATGCTGTGGGTGCGCCCGTCTCTGCCCCTCTCTCCTGCATGGGCCTGGGACCTGCACTGCAGAGAGCTGCTCTCCTGGATGGACCCCTCAGACCTAGGTCATAGCTTGTCATGCAGAACTAGATGCAGAACAGAGCAGAACTATTCTATTCTGTTCTGTTCTAGGCTATTCTATTCTATTGCCTGCGCTCACCGGGAGTCGACTAACAGTGAGACTGTTACTTGCCTGAAATGCCAGGGGGAATTTCAGCTCCAAAAACACTTTCAAGGGCACAAATCAGAAAGATTCCAAGTGGAAGCAGGGGTTTATGTTGAGATTTTATTTTCTGTTCTCTCATTTTCTCTCCTTTGCTCTCATTGCCTGGTATGGGATGGGATTTTAGGGTGTTTTTCGGAATGCGTTTCAGAGCCGCTGCTCACAAGCAGTAACACAACGCGCAGGTGTAGCCAGGAGCAGGTTCTTCAGTTCAGCTTGCAAAAAGATCACTTTGCAGTGTGGCAAAGGCACGTCACAGAGCTACAGAAAGTAGCAGCGGGAAGAGAGGCCAAGCAGTGCCTGTTTCCTGAAGAGTGAAGACTTGAAGAACGAGGATCAGCACCAACCGCACACAAAAGACGACGAAGAAGAAGAGGTGTGTGGTAGCGTGGGGCGTTTTCCAAAGCAGGACACATGTCGATGACGAGCAGCCTTTTTGCCTTCCCAAACTTGCTGCGCTGTGCTTCTTGGCCAGGGATGCATGACAAGCACTCTCGTGCCTGCCCCGGCGCTTGTATCGCGTGCAGGGAGAGCTGCAAAGTGGCAGCTCCTGATGGTGCAGCAAGCCTGCAGCCCTGCCAAGCACGGGCTGTTTTGCACAAGCAAGAACCCCTGGGGAAACGGAGCCAAGGGAAGAGCAGAGCTCGCTCCCACTGCAAACTTGCAATGGGCAAGAGAGCCCCAGGCAGCCAGGGCGCAAGTGGCACCTTGGAGGCGCAAGAGCAGCAGGGCAAGAACCTCGCCGCAAGGGCCCTGAGGACCCTGACAAGGGGCTGTGCTCAGTGCTACAGAGGACAAGAAGCAACCCCCGGGGGCCACCCTGGCGGCCCACCCGGGAGTCTACCGGCCCACCCAAGCTTCCTCCCCCCGGATGCGGGGCACGAGGGCCACCTTCGTGGAGCAGGAGCAGCAGGCACCTAGCCAAAACGGCCCAAAGAAGCCCTGGCAGGGGCCGTGTGCTCGGTGCTGCAGAGGAAGGCAAAAAACCCCCGGGGACACTTGCTAGCCCACCTTGGGGGAAAAAAAAAAGCCTTCCTCCCCCCAGCTGCGGGGCACGAGAGGCCATCTTCGTGGTGCATGAGCAGCAGGCAGTAACCTAGCCAAAAAGGACCAGAGGAGCCCTGCGCTGACTAGTGGTCATGCTCAATGCTGCAGAGGAAGGCAAAAAACCCCCGGGGACCAGTGCCAATCTGCCCCGGGGGAAAATTCCTTCCTGACCCCAGAGCTGGCGATCGGCTATTCCCTGAGCATGTGAGCAAGACCTGCCTCCTCGTCCCACAGGCTGGTCACGCCTCCCAGGAGATGCCCAAGCCCTATTCTCCCTCAACCTGCAGCCACCTCCGGGGCTTCCCAGAGTGGCCAAATGCCCCCGGCCCCATCGACCTTGGGGGCAAGAATCCCTCCCGCGCCTGGCAGGAGACCAGTGCGTGCTCCAAAGCACTGGGACCCCTGGGCAACATCTCTGCATCCCATTTCTTACGGCTGCTGCCACTGGCTCCGCAGGGCATGAGGACGGCGAGCTCTGCAGTGCTCCTCAAGAAGACACTCCCTTGCTCTTGCCACCACTTGCCAGCTGAAAAGGCCCGATAGCCTCGGGCACCGCCAGCTCTTGCTGGTTCTTCTCATCTCCAGCAGCCTCGTCCAGCCTCCGGTCTTCCTCCCTCAGCCCCCTCCAAGGCATTCTGCCGGCTCTTCACGGACTTCCTCTCGGATGTCTGCGGGCTGCCCCCGGGCCAGCTCTGTGGCGACGGGAGGATGCCCCCTTTTATCCTGCCCCGGGGCATTGTGACTGCTGCGTTGCCGGGCGGTGGCACTGTGCCATGGGGGTGACCGCCCCCCCCCTCCCCGCACACACTCCCCCCCCCCCGCCCCCCCCGCGCAGCCCCGCCCGCCGCCCCTCTGCCCAGCATCCTTTGGAGGAAGGCCTTTGGGGTGCTGGCCCCGAGGCAGTCCCTGTGCCCCGGGGGCCCGGGGGGCTCTCCCTTGTCCTTGCTGGCCACGCACTGGGCACAGCTGCTGAGCGTCCCTGACGCGTCCTCTGCCACTCGGCTCCCAAGGACAAACCTAGTGCTGTTACTCTTCTCTCAGGCTGCGGCAGAAACCAACCCTGCAGCCCGAAGACCACCCCCGTTAGCCGTCCCCTCTCTGCGCCAGAGCTAACGGCCACGAGCTCACGCAGCGAGGAGGACCAGGGACTTGACCTGGCTGAACACAAACCCTTTTCCGGGGGGCGCAACGGGGGTGACTTCAGCAGCCGCAGCCTGGGGGAAAGCCAAAGTGCAACCAGAGCCAGAGGTTGGGATGGACGGTGCCAAGAGACCACCACGGAAAGAACACAGGCTCTGAAAAACGGCGGAGCGGAGGTGACACTGGTGTGCTGGAAAGGCTGCTCATTTTCAGACCTAGAACCTTTGGCTCCGTGCCCAAAGCACAGGCAGGCAAACGACGACTCTTCCAAACTGTCAAAACAGCCCATTGCTGCTAGCGCCCTCACATCCCCTTTTCCCACTGAAACCCAGCTGCGCAGTTGGCCCTGTTTAGACGGGATACAAAACTGCAGGCATTTAGGGAGGAGGAACGATCAGTTGCTGCTGATCATGCCGCTGTGGGTAAGGAGTTGGCTGGCCAGGTGGCCATCCGACACTAAAAGGCAAGTGCCTCTCTTTAAGAGTCCCGACGCGCCTGGAAGACCGCTGCCAAGAAGGACGCAGGATTTTGCCTTTTATAGGCCCGCCTGAAACCACCCGAGAACGTCGGTGTGGTGAAATTCTTGATGACGTTATTCCCATACAAAGGAACTTCATCGTTTGGGTTGTTTGACATTGATTAAAGCAACTACAACAAACACTCTTCTGGCGCACACGTGGTAACTCGTTTGCAAAACAGGTGCGATTAGTGCAGAAAGCTGCCAGCGTCTGGCTATCCGTTCAAGAATCTCAACATTGTCATGCCAGCTCAGTGTGAAGAGACAACAGGCCCGCGCACGTGCCCAAACGTGGCTCTGGTGTGGCTCAGCGGGCTAGAGATTCCTGGCAAGGGAACTGGAGGCCAGAGACGAACCTCCACAGAACCTAACCCGTACCTCAACGGAACATTAAACTGTTCAAGTACTCGTGCAAATCATAGACAATCCAAAACGCCCTACACAGATGCCTGGAGGTGTTGCTATTACCATCACGTGAATGAGACGGTAGGTCCTGCCAGACCTACAGCCTGCAAAACCTGAAGACGATCAGCACACAGGCGCATACGTATCGATCTTGTTCTGTCCTCGCCAAAACTGCTGGCTGAGCTGCCATCAGCCTCACTGACGGACAGCAGGCAAGACTCTCTCATCTGGCTTAGCTCAGGTGCAGCTCCTAGGAAAAGAGCTCTTTCAGAAAAGTCAGGTCTGGTTATGTTGGGAAAGTGTTTCAAGGAAATGTTTTTAATACTCTAGATTGGTAGAGGATGGCATGGTAATACTCTAAGCATGGTAATCTCCCTCCAAGTCCTAGCTCTGCCACCGATAACCTGCTTGCTCATCAAAACCGATTCAATGTTATGCCTTGGAAATCTCTACCTTGCTTTCTCGGCACCAAAAGGGTGGCACTTCTTTCCGAGTGCAAGAGGAGTTACATAGGGTATACAGACAGCCCACGGAAAACTGAGAAATGAGTCTGTGATCACTTGCATCCACATTCCTTGGCATTCCAACACTCCTATCCCACTCCTTTCCTTGCCAGCAGTCAAGAAAGACAGCCTGCGCAACATGTACGAGATGCTGACTTGGCCAGTGTCCTGCTTTCGGCTGGGACAGAGTTAATTTTCTTCCTAGTAGCTGGTACAGTGCTGTGTTTTGGATTTAGGATGAGAAGAAAGTTGATAACACACTGATGTTGGAGTTGTTGCTAAGTAGTGTATACACCAGTCAAGGACTTTTCAGCTTCCCGTGCTCTGCCAGGTGCACAAGCAGCTGGGAGGGGGCACAGCCAAGATAGTTGCCCCAAACTGGCCAAAGGGCTATTCCATACCATATGGAGTCACACTGAGGATATAAACTGTGGGGAGTTGGCGGGGGTTCGAGTTAACCCTAGGGGTTCGGGTTAGGGTTAGGGGTTAGGGTTAGAGGTTAGGATTAGGGTTAGGGTTAGGGGTTTGGGTTAGGGCTAGGGTCATTAGGGTTAGCTTTAGGGGTTAGGGTCATTAGGGTTAGCTTTAGGGGTTAGGGTTAGGTTTAGGGTTAAATGGTTGCAAGCCTCTTTGCTGTGAGCAATACCTGTTCATTGCCCTGTGGATTTCTTTTTTTTTTTGTTTTCCCCCTGGAGTCATTTTTAGAAATGCCTGAGCTGTTTCCCTTGGAAAAAGATCCCAAAACAAAAGAGCCAGAGAACAACAGGACTCTGTCAGAGCAAAGGTGCATGTGGCCCAATACTCTGTCTCCAAGGTGGCCAACCGTCAACGTCTAAAGGAGAGCATATGAGCAGTGCAGGTCGACTTCTGCCGGGGTCCTGGGGGTGCTCACAGGCCTCAAGGGCTGGGACCGGCCTCCCCTGGCATCCCCACCCACACCGTCTCCTGCCAAGGGCCCAGGGGACGTGGTGTCTCAGCTCTGCCTGGGGGCCTTCGGTTCCTGCCTGAGCAATGCTGTGGGTGCGCCCGTCTCTGCCCCTCTCTCCTGCATGGGCCTGGGACCTGCACTGCAGAGAGCTGCTCTCCTGGATGGACCCCTCAGACCTAGGTCATAGCTTGTCATGCAGAACTAGATGCAGAACAGAGCAGAACTATTCTATTCTGTTCTGTTCTAGGCTATTCTATTCTATTGCCTGCGCTCACCGGGAGTCGACTAACAGTGAGACTGTTACTTGCCTGAAATGCCAGGGGGAATTTCAGCTCCAAAAACACTTTCAAGGGCACAAATCAGAAAGATTCCAAGTGGAAGCAGGGGTTTATGTTGAGATTTTATTTCCTGTTCTCTCATTTTCTCTCCTTTGCTCTCATTGCCTGGTATGGGATGGGATTTTAGGGTGTTTTTCGGAATGCGTTTCAGAGCCGCTGCTCACAAGCAGTAACACAACGCGCAGGTGTAGCCAGGAGCAGGTTCTTCAGTTCAGCTTGCAAAAAGATCACTTCGCAGTGTGGCAAAGGCACGTCACAGAGCTACAGAAAGTAGCAGCGGGAAGAGAGGCCAAGCAGTGCCTGTTTCCTGAAGAGTGAAGACTTGAAGAACGAGGATCAGCACCAACCGCACACAAAAGACGACGAAGAAGAAGAGGTGTGTGGTAGCGTGGGGCGTTTTCCAAAGCAGGACACATGTCGATGACGAGCAGCCTTTTTGCCTTCCCAAACTTGCTGCGCTGTGCTTCTTGGCCAGGGATGCATGACAAGCACTCTCGTGCCTGCCCCGGCGCTTGTATCGCGTGCAGGGAGAGCTGCAAAGTGGCAGCTCCTGATGGTGCAGCAAGCCTGCAGCCCTGCCAAGCACGGGCTGTTTTGCACAAGCAAGAACCCCTGGGGAAACGGAGCCAAGGGAAGAGCAGAGCTCGCTCCCACTGCAAACTTGCAATGGGCAAGAGAGCCCCAGGCAGCCAGGGCGCAAGTGGCACCTTGGAGGCGCAAGAGCAGCAGGGCAAGAACCTCGCCGCAAGGGCCCCGAGGACCCTGACAAGGGGCTGTGCTCAGTGCTACAGAGGACAAGAAGCAACCCCCGGGGGCCACCCTGGCGGCCCACCCGGGAGTCTACCGGCCCACCCAAGCTTCCTCCCCCCGGATGCGGGGCACGAGGGCCACCTTCGTGGAGCAGGAGCAGCAGGCACCTAGCCAAAACGGCCCAAAGAAGCCCTGGCAGGGGCCGTGTGCTCGGTGCTGCAGAGGAAGGCAAAAAACCCCCGGGGACACTTGCTAGCCCACCTTGGGGGAAAAAAAAAAGCCTTCCTCCCCCCAGCTGCGGGGCACGAGAGGCCATCTTCGTGGTGCATGAGCAGCAGGCAGTAACCTAGCCAAAAAGGACCAGAGGAGCCCTGCGCTGACTAGTGGTCATGCTCAATGCTGCAGAGGAAGGCAAAAAACCCCCGGGGACCAGTGCCAATCTGCCCCGGGGGAAAATTCCTTCCTGACCCCAGAGCTGGCGATCGGCTATTCCCTGAGCATGTGAGCAAGACCTGCCTCCTCGTCCCACAGGCTGGTCACGCCTCCCAGGAGATGCCCAAGCCCTATTCTCCCTCAACCTGCAGCCACCTCCGGGGCTTCCCAGAGTGGCCAAATGCCCCCGGCCCCATCGACCTTGGGGGCAAGAATCCCTCCCGCGCCTGGCAGGAGACCAGTGCGTGCTCCAAAGCACTGGGACCCCTGGGCAACATCTCTGCATCCCATTTCTTACGGCTGCTGCCACTGGCTCCGCAGGGCATGAGGACGGCGAGCTCTGCAGTGCTCCTCAAGAAGACACTCCCTTGCTCTTGCCACCACTTGCCAGCTGAAAAGGCCCGATAGCCTCGGGCACCGCCAGCTCTTGCTGGTTCTTCTCATCTCCAGCAGCCTCGTCCAGCCTCCGGTCTTCCTCCCTCAGCCCCCTCCAAGGCATTCTGCCGGCTCTTCAAGGACTTCCTCTCGGATGTCTGCGGGCTGCCCCCGGGCCAGCTCTGTGGCGACGGGAGGATGCCCCCTTTTATCCTGCCCCGGGGCATTGTGACTGCTGCGTTGCCGGGCGGTGGCACTGTGCCATGGGGGTGACCGCCCCCCCCCTCCCCGCACACACTCCCCCCCCCCCCGCCCCCCCCGCGCAGCCCCGCCCGCCGCCCCTCTGCCCAGCATCCTTTGGAGGAAGGCCTTTGGGGTGCTGGCCCCGAGGCAGTCCCTGTGCCCCGGGGGCCCGGGGGGCTCTCCCTTGTCCTTGCTGGCCACGCACTGGGCACAGCTGCTGAGCGTCCCTGACGCGTCCTCTGCCACTCGGCTCCCAAGGACAAACCTAGTGCTGTTACTCTTCTCTCAGGCTGCGGCAGAAACCAACCCTGCAGCCCGAAGACCACCCCCGTTAGCCGTCCCCTCTCTGCGCCAGAGCTAACGGCCACGAGCTCACGCAGCGAGGAGGACCAGGGACTTGACCTGGCTGAACACAAACCCTTTTCCGGGGGGCGCAACGGGGGTGACTTCAGCAGCCGCAGCCTGGGGGAAAGCCAAAGTGCAACCAGAGCCAGAGGTTGGGATGGACGGTGCCAAGAGACCACCACGGAAAGAACACAGGCTCTGAAAAACGGCGGAGCGGAGGTGACACTGGTGTGCTGGAAAGGCTGCTCATTTTCAGACCTAGAACCTTTGGCTCCGTGCCCAAAGCACAGGCAGGCAAACGACGACTCTTCCAAACTGTCAAAACAGCCCATTGCTGCTAGCGCCCTCACATCCCCTTTTCCCACTGAAACCCAGCTGCGCAGTTGGCCCTGTTTAGACGGGATACAAAACTGCAGGCATTTAGGGAGGAGGAACGATCAGTTGCTGCTGATCATGCCGCTGTGGGTAAGGAGTTGGCTGGCCAGGTGGCCATCCGACACTAAAAGGCAAGTGCCTCTCTTTAAGAGTCCCGACGCGCCTGGAAGACCGCTGCCAAGAAGGACGCAGGATTTTGCCTTTTATAGGCCCGCCTGAAACCACCCGAGAACGTCGGTGTGGTGAAATTCTTGATGACGTTATTCCCATACAAAGGAACTTCATCGTTTGGGTTGTTTGACATTGATTAAAGCAACTACAACAAACACTCTTCTGGCGCACACGTGGTAACTCGTTTGCAAAACAGGTGCGATTAGTGCAGAAAGCTGCCAGCGTCTGGCTATCCGTTCAAGAATCTCAACATTGTCATGCCAGCTCAGTGTGAAGAGACAACAGGCCCGCGCACGTGCCCAAACGTGGCTCTGGTGTGGCTCAGCGGGCTAGAGATTCCTGGCAAGGGAACTGGAGGCCAGAGACGAACCTCCACAGAACCTAACCCGTACCTCAACGGAACATTAAACTGTTCAAGTACTCGTGCAAATCATAGACAATCCAAAACGCCCTACACAGATGCCTGGGGGTGTTGCTATTACCATCACGTGAATGAGACGGTAGGTCCTGCCAGACCTACAGCCTGCAAAACCTGAAGACGATCAGCACACAGGCGCATACGTATCGATCTTGTTCTGTCCTCGCCAAAACTGCTGGCTGAGCTGCCATCAGCCTCACTGACGGACAGCAGGCAAGACTCTCTCATCTGGCTTAGCTCAGGTGCAGCTCCTAGGAAAAGAGCTCTTTCAGAAAAGTCAGGTCTGGTTATGTTGGGAAAGTGTTTCAAGGAAATGTTTTTAATACTCTAGATTGGTAGAGGATGGCATGGTAATACTCTAAGCATGGTAATCTCCCTCCAAGTCCTAGCTCTGCCACCGATAACCTGCTTGCTCATCAAAACCGATGCAATGTTATGCCTTGGAAATCTCTACCTTGCTTTCTCGGCACCAAAAGGGTGGCACTTCTTTCCGAGTGCAAGAGGAGTTACATAGGGTATACAGACAGCCCACGGAAAACTGAGAAATGAGTCTGTGATCACTTGCATCCACATTCCTTGGCATTCCAACACTCCTATCCCACTCCTTTCCTTGCCAGCAGTCAAGAAAGACAGCCTGCGCAACATGTACGAGATGCTGACTTGGCCAGTGTCCTGCTTTCGGCTGGGACAGAGTTAATTTTCTTCCTAGTAGCTGGTACAGTGCTGTGTTTTGGATTTAGGATGAGAAGAAAGTTGATAACACACTGATGTTGGAGTTGTTGCTAAGTAGTGTATACACCAGTCAAGGACTTTTCAGCTTCCCGTGCTCTGCCAGGTGCACAAGCAGCTGGGAGGGGGCACAGCCAAGATAGTTGCCCCAAACTGGCCAAAGGGCTATTCCATACCATATGGAGTCACACTGAGGATATAAACTGTGGGGAGTTGGCGGGGGTTCGAGTTAACCCTAGGGGTTCGGGTTAGGGTTAGGGGTTAGGGTTAGAGGTTAGGATTAGGGTTAGGGTTAGGGGTTTGGGTTAGGGCTAGGGTCATTAGGGTTAGCTTTAGGGGTTAGGGTCATTAGGGTTAGCTTTAGGGGTTAGGGTTAGGTTTAGGGTTAAATGGTTGCAAGCCTCTTTGCTGTGAGCAATACCTGTTCATTGCCCTGTGGATTTCTTTTTTTTTTTGTTTTCCCCCTGGAGTCATTTTTAGAAATGCCTGAGCTGTTTCCCTTGGAAAAAGATCCCAAAACAAAAGAGCCAGAGAACAACAGGACTCTGTCAGAGCAAAGGTGCATGTGGCCCAATACTCTGTCTCCAAGGTGGCCAACCGTCAACGTCTAAAGGAGAGCATATGAGCAGTGCAGGTCGACTTCTGCCGGGGTCCTGGGGGTGCTCACAGGCCTCAAGGGCTGGGACCGGCCTCCCCTGGCATCCCCACCCACACCGTCTCCTGCCAAGGGCCCAGGGGACGTGGTGTCTCAGCTCTGCCTGGGGGCCTTCGGTTCCTGCCTGAGCAATGCTGTGGGTGCGCCCGTCTCTGCCCCTCTCTCCTGCATGGGCCTGGGACCTGCACTGCAGAGAGCTGCTCTCCTGGATGGACCCCTCAGACCTAGGTCATAGCTTGTCATGCAGAACTAGATGCAGAACAGAGCAGAACTATTCTATTCTGTTCTGTTCTAGGCTATTCTATTCTATTGCCTGCGCTCACCGGGAGTCGACTAACAGTGAGACTGTTACTTGCCTGAAATGCCAGGGGGAATTTCAGCTCCAAAAACACTTTCAAGGGCACAAATCAGAAAGATTCCAAGTGGAAGCAGGGGTTTATGTTGAGATTTTATTTCCTGTTCTCTCATTTTCTCTCCTTTGCTCTCATTGCCTGGTATGGGATGGGATTTTAGGGTGTTTTTCGGAATGCGTTTCAGAGCCGCTGCTCACAAGCAGTAACACAACGCGCAGGTGTAGCCAGGAGCAGGTTCTTCAGTTCAGCTTGCAAAAAGATCACTTTGCAGTGTGGCAAAGGCACGTCACAGAGCTACAGAAAGTAGCAGCGGGAAGAGAGGCCAAGCAGTGCCTGTTTCCTGAAGAGTGAAGACTTGAAGAACGAGGATCAGCACCAACCGCACACAAAAGACGACGAAGAAGAAGAGGTGTGTGGTAGCGTGGGGCGTTTTCCAAAGCAGGACACATGTCGATGACGAGCAGCCTTTTTGCCTTCCCAAACTTGCTGCGCTGTGCTTCTTGGCCAGGGATGCATGACAAGCACTCTCGTGCCTGCCCCGGCGCTTGTATCGCGTGCAGGGAGAGCTGCAAAGTGGCAGCTCCTGATGGTGCAGCAAGCCTGCAGCCCTGCCAAGCACGGGCTGTTTTGCACAAGCAAGAACCCCTGGGGAAACGGAGCCAAGGGAAGAGCAGAGCTCGCTCCCACTGCAAACTTGCAATGGGCAAGAGAGCCCCAGGCAGCCAGGGCGCAAGTGGCACCTTGGAGGCGCAAGAGCAGCAGGGCAAGAACCTCGCCGCAAGGGCCCCGAGGACCCTGACAAGGGGCTGTGCTCAGTGCTACAGAGGACAAGAAGCAACCCCCGGGGGCCACCCTGGCGGCCCACCCGGGAGTCTAGCAAGCTTCCTCCCCCCGGATGCGGGGCACGAGGGCCACCTTCGTGGAGCAGGAGCAGCAGGCACCTAGCCAAAACGGCCCAAAGAAGCCCTGGCAGGGGCCGTGTGCTCGGTGCTGCAGAGGAAGGCAAAAAACCCCCGGGGACACTTGCTAGCCCACCTTGGGGGAAAAAAAAAAGCCTTCCTCCCCCCAGCTGCGGGGCACGAGAGGCCATCTTCGTGGTGCATGAGCAGCAGGCAGTAACCTAGCCAAAAAGGACCAGAGGAGCCCTGCGCTGACTAGTGGTCATGCTCAATGCTGCAGAGGAAGGCAAAAAACCCCCGGGGACCAGTGCCAATCTGCCCCGGGGGAAAATTCCTTCCTGACCCCAGAGCTGGCGATCGGCTATTCCCTGAGCATGTGAGCAAGACCTGCCTCCTCGTCCCACAGGCTGGTCACGCCTCCCAGGAGATGCCCAAGCCCTATTCTCCCTCAACCTGCAGCCACCTCCGGGGCTTCCCAGAGTGGCCAAATGCCCCCGGCCCCATCGACCTTGGGGGCAAGAATCCCTCCCGCGCCTGGCAGGAGACCAGTGCGTGCTCCAAAGCACTGGGACCCCTGGGCAACATCTCTGCATCCCATTTCTTACGGCTGCTGCCACTGGCTCCGCAGGGCATGAGGACGGCGAGCTCTGCAGTGCTCCTCAAGAAGACACTCCCTTGCTCTTGCCACCACTTGCCAGCTGAAAAGGCCCGATAGCCTCGGGCACCGCCAGCTCTTGCTGGTTCTTCTCATCTCCAGCAGCCTCGTCCAGCCTCCGGTCTTCCTCCCTCAGCCCCCTCCAAGGCATTCTGCCGGCTCTTCAAGGACTTCCTCTCGGATGTCTGCGGGCTGCCCCCGGGCCAGCTCTGTGGCGACGGGAGGATGCCCCCTTTTATCCTGCCCCGGGGCATTGTGACTGCTGCGTTGCCGGGCGGTGGCACTGTGCCATGGGGGTGACCGCCCCCCCCCTCCCCGCACACACTCCCCCCCCCCGCCCCCCCCGCGCAGCCCCGCCCGCCGCCCCTCTGCCCAGCATCCTTTGGAGGAAGGCCTTTGGGGTGCTGGCCCCGAGGCAGTCCCTGTGCCCCGGGGGCCCGGGGGGCTCTCCCTTGTCCTTGCTGGCCACGCACTGGGCACAGCTGCTGAGCGTCCCTGACGCGTCCTCTGCCACTCGGCTCCCAAGGACAAACCTAGTGCTGTTACTCTTCTCTCAGGCTGCGGCAGAAACCAACCCTGCAGCCCGAAGACCACCCCCGTTAGCCGTCCCCTCTCTGCGCCAGAGCTAACGGCCACGAGCTCACGCAGCGAGGAGGACCAGGGACTTGACCTGGCTGAACACAAACCCTTTTCCGGGGGGCGCAACGGGGGTGACTTCAGCAGCCGCAGCCTGGGGGAAAGCCAAAGTGCAACCAGAGCCAGAGGTTGGGATGGACGGTGCCAAGAGACCACCACGGAAAGAACACAGGCTCTGAAAAACGGCGGAGCGGAGGTGACACTGGTGTGCTGGAAAGGCTGCTCATTTTCAGACCTAGAACCTTTGGCTCCGTGCCCAAAGCACAGGCAGGCAAACGACGACTCTTCCAAACTGTCAAAACAGCCCATTGCTGCTAGCGCCCTCACATCCCCTTTTCCCACTGAAACCCAGCTGCGCAGTTGGCCCTGTTTAGACGGGATACAAAACTGCAGGCATTTAGGGAGGAGGAACGATCAGTTGCTGCTGATCATGCCGCTGTGGGTAAGGAGTTGGCTGGCCAGGTGGCCATCCGACACTAAAAGGCAAGTGCCTCTCTTTAAGAGTCCCGACGCGCCTGGAAGACCGCTGCCAAGAAGGACGCAGGATTTTGCCTTTTATAGGCCCGCCTGAAACCACCCGAGAACGTCGGTGTGGTGAAATTCTTGATGACGTTATTCCCATACAAAGGAACTTCATCGTTTGGGTTGTTTGACATTGATTAAAGCAACTACAACAAACACTCTTCTGGCGCACACGTGGTAACTCGTTTGCAAAACAGGTGCGATTAGTGCAGAAAGCTGCCAGCGTCTGGCTATCCGTTCAAGAATCTCAACATTGTCATGCCAGCTCAGTGTGAAGAGACAACAGGCCCGCGCACGTGCCCAAACGTGGCTCTGGTGTGGCTCAGCGGGCTAGAGATTCCTGGCAAGGGAACTGGAGGCCAGAGACGAACCTCCACAGAACCTAACCCGTACCTCAACGGAACATTAAACTGTTCAAGTACTCGTGCAAATCATAGACAATCCAAAACGCCCTACACAGATGCCTGGGGGTGTTGCTATTACCATCACGTGAATGAGACAGTAGGTCCTGCCAGACCTACAGCCTGCAAAACCTGAAGACGATCAGCACACAGGCGCATACGTATCGATCTTGTTCTGTCCTCGCCAAAACTGCTGGCTGAGCTGCCATCAGCCTCACTGACGGACAGCAGGCAAGACTCTCTCATCTGGCTTAGCTCAGGTGCAGCTCCTAGGAAAAGAGCTCTTTCAGAAAAGTCAGGTCTGGTTATGTTGGGAAAGTGTTTCAAGGAAATGTTTTTAATACTCTAGATTGGTAGAGGATGGCATGGTAATACTCTAAGCATGGTAATCTCCCTCCAAGTCCTAGCTCTGCCACCGATAACCTGCTTGCTCATCAAAACCGATGCAATGTTATGCCTTGGAAATCTCTACCTTGCTTTCTCGGCACCAAAAGGGTGGCACTTCTTTCCGAGTGCAAGAGGAGTTACATAGGGTATACAGACAGCCCACGGAAAACTGAGAAATGAGTCTGTGATCACTTGCATCCACATTCCTTGGCATTCCAACACTCCTATCCCACTCCTTTCCTTGCCAGCAGTCAAGAAAGACAGCCTGCGCAACATGTACGAGATGCTGACTTGGCCAGTGTCCTGCTTTCGGCTGGGACAGAGTTAATTTTCTTCCTAGTAGCTGGTACAGTGCTGTGTTTTGGATTTAGGATGAGAAGAAAGTTGATAACACACTGATGTTGGAGTTGTTGCTAAGTAGTGTATACACCAGTCAAGGACTTTTCAGCTTCCCGTGCTCTGCCAGGTGCACAAGCAGCTGGGAGGGGGCACAGCCAAGATAGTTGCCCCAAACTGGCCAAAGGGCTATTCCATACCATATGGAGTCACACTGAGGATATAAACTGTGGGGAGTTGGCGGGGGTTCGAGTTAACCCTAGGGGTTCGGGTTAGGGTTAGGGGTTAGGGTTAGAGGTTAGGATTAGGGTTAGGGTTAGGGGTTTGGGTTAGGGCTAGGGTCATTAGGGTTAGCTTTAGGGGTTAGGGTCATTAGGGTTAGCTTTAGGGGTTAGGGTTAGGTTTAGGGTTAAATGGTTGCAAGCCTCTTTGCTGTGAGCAATACCTGTTCATTGCCCTGTGGATTTCTTTTTTTTTTTGTTTTCCCCCTGGAGTCATTTTTAGAAATGCCTGAGCTGTTTCCCTTGGAAAAAGATCCCAAAACAAAAGAGCCAGAGAACAACAGGACTCTGTCAGAGCAAAGGTGCATGTGGCCCAATACTCTGTCTCCAAGGTGGCCAACCGTCAACGTCTAAAGGAGAGCATATGAGCAGTGCAGGTCGACTTCTGCCGGGGTCCTGGGGGTGCTCACAGGCCTCAAGGGCTGGGACCGGCCTCCCCTGGCATCCCCACCCACACCGTCTCCTGCCAAGGGCCCAGGGGACGTGGTGTCTCAGCTCTGCCTGGGGGCCTTCGGTTCCTGCCTGAGCAATGCTGTGGGTGCGCCCGTCTCTGCCCCTCTCTCCTGCATGGGCCTGGGACCTGCACTGCAGAGAGCTGCTCTCCTGGATGGACCCCTCAGACCTAGGTCATAGCTTGTCATGCAGAACTAGATGCAGAACAGAGCAGAACTATTCTATTCTGTTCTGTTCTAGGCTATTCTATTCTATTGCCTGCGCTCACCGGGAGTCGACTAACAGTGAGACTGTTACTTGCCTGAAATGCCAGGGGGAATTTCAGCTCCAAAAACACTTTCAAGGGCACAAATCAGAAAGATTCCAAGTGGAAGCAGGGGTTTATGTTGAGATTTTATTTCCTGTTCTCTCATTTTCTCTCCTTTGCTCTCATTGCCTGGTATGGGATGGGATTTTAGGGTGTTTTTCGGAATGCGTTTCAGAGCCGCTGCTCACAAGCAGTAACACAACGCGCAGGTGTAGCCAGGAGCAGGCTGATGCATTCTTCAGTTCAGCTTGCAAAAAGATCACTTTGCAGTGTGGCAAAGGCACGTCACAGAGCTACAGAAAGTAGCAGCGGGAAGAGAGGCCAAGCAGTGCCTGTTTCCTGAAGAGTGAAGACTTGAAGAACGAGGATCAGCACCAACCGCACACAAAAGACGACGAAGAAGAAGAGGTGTGTGGTAGCGTGGGGCGTTTTCCAAAGCAGGACACATGTCGATGACGAGCAGCCTTTTTGCCTTCCCAAACTTGCTGCGCTGTGCTTCTTGGCCAGGGATGCATGACAAGCACTCTCGTGCCTGCCCCGGCGCTTGTATCGCGTGCAGGGAGAGCTGCAAAGTGGCAGCTCCTGATGGTGCAGCAAGCCTGCAGCCCTGCCAAGCACGGGCTGTTTTGCACAAGCAAGAACCCCTGGGGAAACGGAGCCAAGGGAAGAGCAGAGCTCGCTCCCACTGCAAACTTGCAATGGGCAAGAGAGCCCCAGGCAGCCAGGGCGCAAGTGGCACCTTGGAGGCGCAAGAGCAGCAGGGCAAGAACCTCGCCGCAAGGGCCCCGAGGACCCTGACAAGGGGCTGTGCTCAGTGCTACAGAGGACAAGAAGCAACCCCCGGGGGCCACCCTGGCGGCCCACCCGGGAGTCTAGCAAGCTTCCTCCCCCCGGATGCGGGGCACGAGGGCCACCTTCGTGGAGCAGGAGCAGCAGGCACCTAGCCAAAACGGCCCAAAGAAGCCCTGGCAGGGGCCGTGTGCTCGGTGCTGCAGAGGAAGGCAAAAAACCCCCGGGGACACTTGCTAGCCCACCTTGGGGGAAAAAAAAAAGCCTTCCTCCCCCCAGCTGCGGGGCACGAGAGGCCATCTTCGTGGTGCATGAGCAGCAGGCAGTAACCTAGCCAAAAAGGACCAGAGGAGCCCTGCGCTGACTAGTGGTCATGCTCAATGCTGCAGAGGAAGGCAAAAAACCCCCGGGGACCAGTGCCAATCTGCCCCGGGGGAAAATTCCTTCCTGACCCCAGAGCTGGCGATCGGCTATTCCCTGAGCATGTGAGCAAGACCTGCCTCCTCGTCCCACAGGCTGGTCACGCCTCCCAGGAGATGCCCAAGCCCTATTCTCCCTCAACCTGCAGCCACCTCCGGGGCTTCCCAGAGTGGCCAAATGCCCCCGGCCCCATCGACCTTGGGGGCAAGAATCCCTCCCGCGCCTGGCAGGAGACCAGTGCGTGCTCCAAAGCACTGGGACCCCTGGGCAACATCTCTGCATCCCATTTCTTACGGCTGCTGCCACTGGCTCCGCAGGGCATGAGGACGGCGAGCTCTGCAGTGCTCCTCAAGAAGACACTCCCTTGCTCTTGCCACCACTTGCCAGCTGAAAAGGCCCGATAGCCTCGGGCACCGCCAGCTCTTGCTGGTTCTTCTCATCTCCAGCAGCCTCGTCCAGCCTCCGGTCTTCCTCCCTCAGCCCCCTCCAAGGCATTCTGCC